>NC_054377.1:74093791-74693791 GCF_017654675.1 Xenopus laevis
AAAAAAAGTGCTCTGTAAGGCTACACATTTATAGTTAATGCTACTTTTTATTACTCATCTTTATATTCAGACCATCTCCTATTCCAATCTTTTATTCAAATCAATGCATGGTTGATAAGATAATTTAGATCCTAAAACCAGATAAAAAATGAAAACCAATTGCAAATTGTCTCAGAGTATCACTCTTTACATCATACTACAATTTAATTGAAAAGTGAAAAGCCCCTTTAAAGCACGAGTGACAATACATCCTCTAATGACCAAATATATAGAGGTCAAACTTTTCTGATATAATGTCTGATTTTATAGCTGCTGTAAATCTTTAAGACAAGTATGCAGGACATGCTTCTTAACAAACCAAGTTGTAATAGATACAGTATAGAGATGTTATAGACCTTAAAAGCCTTATGGTTAAAGATATGTACTTCCTTCTGTTAATTTCATAAATTCCGAGGCTGCCTGCTCAGACTAATGCCTGGCTGATTTCTCTGCTGTGTTAGTTGTCCATCAAAATAATCATCTGGATTTATGGCTAACTATGCTAATCGATGTCTGCATACTGACATAGATATGATCTCTGTCACAGAACTCTCTATCAAGGGTTGAATTTCGAGTTCATGGGAGTTTGTAAAAACTCCCATGAACTCGAAATTCTAATAAAAAATGAGCAATCTGAATTTTTCAAAAAAATTTGAATTTTTCAAACTCGGGAAAATGGGATCGATCCACAAACTCAAATTGAATTCTCTAAAAAAACCTTGATTTTCAGGAAGGCTGCAAACAACTCCAAATTGATACCAGGATTTCCCCCATAGGCTAAAACAGCAATTTGACAGGTGTAAGGTGGCAAATAGTCGAATTCGAATTCTTAAAGGGACAGTACATGATAAAATTTGAGTTTTTTAAAAAACTCAAATCAGATTTTAACTATTCCCTAGTCTAATTTCACTAAAATAAACTCTAAAATTCAAATTTCCAAATTTTAAATTCAAATTCCAATTTTCACTTTGACCCTTGATAAATCTGCCCCAAAATTCTCTGAAAAAAACTAAATTTTCAGGAAGACTGCAAACAACTCCATATTGATCCCAGGACGTCCCCTAGGCTAAAACAGCAATTTTGCCAGTTTAAGGTGGCAAATAGTCAAATGTGAATTCTTAAAGGGACAGTACATGATAAAATTAATTTTTTTTATAAACTCAAATTGGATTTTAACTATTCCCTAGTCGAATAAGCTTTACTTTCACTTTGACCTTGATAAATCTGCCCCTAACTGTATATACAGGTTTTCTCTGTGATAATAAAACAGTATAAATCCATGTTGATGGCAATGTATTTCTTTGGTCTGATGAGGACTGATACCTTGGACATTGTTTGTTTAAATAAAAATGTCTTCACATTGGTAGTATAAAACCTGAAATTTGGCTGTAAGAAGAATATAGACTTAACAGTCACAAAGTGTAAGAAAGTCATAGATAGTTAATTAATAGAATAAAGATGGGACTCTTAAGAAAAAAGAAAGTTTTTGTTTACTACAAACACTATCAAGTTTCTTTTAAATTGAAAAAATAAATACTGAATACATTTTGTAAGAAAAAGAAACATTTTGACTAAGATGGATCAGATGTAAGTTCTTAAAATAAAATTAGAATCTCATTGGGTCCCATTAGGTTTGAATTTTTGCGCTTGACCTTTTGTGTAAGGCTAAGGGCATCATCTCTCAGCATATTCTAAATATTTTGTAGTAGTAAACAGTGAAATTAGTGCATCAAAGTAGTATAGCCACATTCAGGATTAAAGCTTTACTCGTATTACACCACACTCTTTTCAGCATCTCTGTGGGCTCTGGATTTTGACACAAGTACAATGAGCTTCTTGTTCTCCACCATTATCAGAAAAATAATGCTGTTGTGGGGGTATATCAGAATAGAAAATTCAGGGATAGACTATGTCGATTTCATGACTTTTGATGAAGCACTTTTAGTTTAAATGCATTTAGCACACATAGTGTAATTAATTAAAGTGTAAGAATTAAAGGCAGATTTAGAGGGATACTGTCATGGGAAAAAAATTCTTTCAAAATGAATCAGTTAATAGTGCTGCTCCAGCAGAATTCTGCACTGAAATACATTTCTCAAAAGAGATGATTTTTTTATAGTCAATTTTGAAATCTGACATGGGGCTAGACATATTGTCAATTTCCCAGCTGCCCCAAGTCATGTGACTTGTGCTCTGATAAACTTCAATCACTCTTTACTGCTCTACTGCAGGTTGTAGTGATATCACCCCCTCCCTTTCCCCCCCAGCAGCCAAACAAAAGAACAATGGGAAGGTAACCAGATAACAGCTCCCTAACACAAGATAACAGCTGCCTGGTAGATCTAAGAACTAGGGATGTAGCGAACTGTTCGCCCGCGAACTAGTTCGCGCGAACTTCGACCGTTCGCGTCCGCCGAATGTTCGCGAACGTTTGGGAACGTTCACATTTTGAGTTCGCGTTCGATCGTTCGACCATTCGACCATTCGAATTCCTTCGACCGCTAAAAATCGAACGATTTCCATTCGTTCGAACGATTGTAAGCATTCGATTCAATGAAAAGCATTCGATCGAATGGCTTCGATCGTTCGATTCGAATGAAAATCCTTCGATCGAACGATTAAAATCCTTCGATTGTTCGAATCGAACAATTTTAGCGGTGTTCGAAGTTCGCGAACTGTTCGCGAACGTTCGCATTTTTTGCCGGTGTTCGCGAACGGCGTTCGCGAACACCAAATCGGCAGTTCGCTACATCCCTACTAAGAACAACACTCAATAGTAAAAACCCATGTCCCACTGAGACTCCTTCAGTTACATTTAGAAGGAAGAACAGCAGCCTGCCAGAAAGCATTTCTCTCCTAAAGTGTAGGCACAAGTCACATGATCAGGGGCAGCTGGGAAATTGACAAAATGTCTAGCCCCATGTCAGATTTCAAAATTGAATACAAAAAAAAATCTTTGAGAAATGGATTTCAGTGCAGAATTCTGCTGGAGTAGCACTATTAACTGATTCATTTTGAAAAAATTTTTTTTTCCCATGACAAAATCCCTTAAACAAGGGTCGAATTTCGAAGTAATGGGAGTTTTTTTTAACTCCCATAACTTCGAAATTTGAATAAAAAAAGACCAACCGAAATGTATTAAAAAACTGAAGGTTATTTTGTGGTTGAATAGGCTGTATTTGATCGTTAGAAACAAAGTAATATTGAATTTGATCAAATTCGATTCTAAGTATTTTCAAAAAAACCATTTGATTTTTCAATATCCACCAATGGACTCCAAATAGGTTCTAGGAGGTCCCCCATAGGCTATAACAGCAATTTACCAGGTTTTCGATGGCGAATGGTCGAAGCCGAAGTTTTAAAGAGACAGTACAAATTTTTTTCAAGATCAAATAGAATTTGGACTATTCCTTAGTCAAAGTACACAGAAATAGCTAGAAATTCAAATTTTTTTTTACTTCTAACTCTTGAAAAATCTGCCCCTTAGCGAGGGGTGAATAAATTTGCCACCGGTGAATACATTTGTGAAACTGCAGTGAAAATTTGCCGGCAAAAAATCCACCTCGTTGAAAAAATTTGGGTGATTCCATTTCCATGAAAAGAAGCAAGAAATGCATCAGACTCATGTTTGGAATAACTGTTTATGGAATAAACCATTTTGTGCCTGCCTTGTTATTTTCTGTGATAAGGAGAAAAACATTTGGAAAAACATCATGAGTTTAAGTAGAGTAGGGTCGCAAGATCATCCATAAATTGTAATGTCCCATCATTTATCTTGTATACTTTTGTGTTTAATATAATATTGTCTCTTTTAAAACCTCCCAGGTAGTGATGGCGAATTTGCGCCGACTCACTTTGCAGAAAAATTTTCGAAACGGCGAAAAATTTGCGAAAGGGCGCCGGTTTCTCTTTTTTGACGCCGGTGTCCATTTTTTTGACGCTGTCAAATTTTCGCCAGCGAATTTTCATGCCCATTTCGCAAATTTATTTGCCGGTGGTGAATCGCGCAAATTCGCTGGGAATTCCCGCCTGGCAAATAAATTAGTCTATCACTACTCCCGGGCTATATCTTCCTAAGGTATGTTCTTCAAAAATTAAAAGACTCTGCAACTACAAAAATATTATATATGATATCAATCACCAATGTATCTGAGATAAATTGAAAAAAAATGTACCCCTTGGAGTACACTAGCATGTATTCATTTGCCCTTAGAGTGTGGTGCTGCCTTATGGATTGTTATATTATTCTCGGTGTTTTTATTGTTATTATTTATATAATTTTGAAATATAATTAATTTAATATGCATTTACCCTTTGTGGTATTGCAAACTTAAAAGTATCAGCAAGAACTAAGAACTGATTGTTTAAACAGTACTCTATTGGAAAAGTCATTCCCTTCTTTTAAAGCTTTCTGGGTAATTGTTTCTGGATAATAGACTCGCCCAGCATTACTATTATTTCTATTATTTACCATTGTTTCTTGCAGAGGAATAACTTTGGGGATCCCGCCTCACCCCCACCCCCTGTGAAAAAGATTTTTGGGCCACCTCTGTGATTTTGTGAAGGGAGGGGGAGGTGATCGCAAGTGATCAGTGATTTGCCCCCATTGTGGGTCACCTGCGACCCCCCTGTTCAACCACTGTAGTTAAACCACTTTTCTTTAACTGTGTTAGAAACATCTAGGGTTATCCTCTGAATTTTGATAGTGGGTCATAAATTAAAAAGTTAAATGCAATTTATAATACAATTTGGAAGTCAACATGCCTTACATAGGAATCATACTTTAAAAAAAATGCTTAACTATTTCCGCTTTGTAACAGGCACCAACATAAATGATCTGTGTCCTGCAATGATTTCCTTTTGTTGAAAGAACTACTCATATACAGGTGAGATATAGCATTGTTTCAGAATACCCTTGGTTTCAACAAGTAATGAGTTATCATCCATTTATCTTTCAGCAGTGGCACACTTCCCCTATTCATTTGACAGCACTCAGAGTTCAGCAATATTCAACACTATTAAGTTGTTTTCCAACATCCAGCAAATTTAGGAAATGGATCATCCGGATTTGGTAGTCAGAGCCAAAATATCGAAACTAACCATTATATTTAAAACTCTTGTCTACAACTGCACAATTGTATTTTTAAATACTGGACAGGGCATATATCAATCTCCCAGGCTTATTCTATAACAGGCAATTTATTTGTGGTGAACAGAAATGAAACTTGCACAGATGGGACCTTGTTGTTACACATTACATTCTGTATATGTGAAAATGAGTAGTGTGTGAATTAGCAGAAGGAGATTAAGACATCCATAGTGGTTTGCGGCAGTAACCCTTACAAAGTGTGCAGTGCACCTGCAAGACAATAGACTCACAGAGATTTTGAGCATAATGTACGTTTGAGCTAAAACACCAGTCCAAGCAAAGCTATGTACCACATTCTTAAGAAAGCAATTGACACAATGCTTGTCTTGTGTGACAATATTCTTGTCAGGCTTTGCTCGGGTTTTATCCTTGGACTTTCTGGCTGCTCGCCCTAGCAACCAGGCCAGGAGAGCAGCCAGCAAGTTCTCATTCCCTTGTCATCTTGGTCTTGGGCTTAGCTATTTCACCCCAGCATCCTTATTGGTGGGTTGGAGTCAGCCAATCAGGGCTGACTTTGCCCTATATAAAGCTCAGCCCTCCTCACAGTCATTTCTTGAGCATTAACTACTATTGGAGCACTGCGGCCTGATCTTAGCTCCAGCTTCTGTGCTCTCGCTCTTCTGTTCTTTGCTTCCTGCCCTGTCTGGTCTTGCTCCTTGTTTCCAGTCCTGTCTGGCTCAGATTTTTGCTTCCAGTCCTAATCCTCCAGCCTGTCCATGTGCCCTCGCCTGCTCCGTCCCACTCCAGCATGTCCTTTTGCCCTCGCCTGCTCCGTCCTACTGCAACATGTCCTTGTGCCTTCTCCCGCTCCATAACAGTCTGTGTTCTGTTCTTCAGCCTTTTTCCTCTCTGTTCCTGTGGGTCATTAACAGCTCTTGTCTTAAGGACTCCCTCCTTACCCTAGTAATCCCTGACATTTTTAGGATGTAAGTCTTTATCTTAATAATGATAGAGTTTCAATCTAATGTTATATTTAACAAGTATAGTAGACTTTATTATAGCAATAGTATAATATTTACAGCCTAAATAGAAGGTTCTTTATTAGGAGATATACCTTCCATAGAGACCAAACTTCTCAAATAGTACTAAAAAAATTATTTTAGTAAAATTAAATAGATTTTAGAAACTGAAGCCTCATTAGTCACAAATATCCAGTTGTTTAGCTATTATACACTCTGCTATTAACCTGTAAAGAGGTCATAGAAGCAAACATCTCTATTACATAAACTGACTGGAATTTTAAAAATATTAGGCTGCTGCCTCAAACTGTAATTGTGTTTTCCTGTTCATGAAGATTAGTTTGTTATTCTAGTAAATGAAGCAGCAGGGAAAAAAAACACATAGAAAATCACCATGTATTGACCTTACCGGGCACCTTAATAATGGTTTAGCATAATTTCCTTTAAAAACCCTTTGGTCTAAAAAATGTTTGAAATTTGAATGTATGAACTTAAAAGCTTTATACAACACGCTATTGATACAACCCTTAAAAGCAGAAAGTGTATATAAAAACAGCTTGTACTGTATTTAATACAAATAAAATTGTAAAGGAAATCAAAGGATGCGTTAAACAAATCATTAACGGTGTTAAACTTTATGTATAATAGTGTTTAAAACGCCATTCAAATCCAACTAATCATTTATTGTTTCCTAACCTGGTAGAGCATTCTTCTGTTATTATTGCACAAACAAGCCCCTTAAACCCAATTGAATGTGTTGCATTGAGTTGGAGCTTCTGGGAGCACTCACAAACTAAACTGAACCCACATTTAACTTTCAAACAAGCTAATTTGCGTCAACATATCAAAAAATAGTTTTGATTTGGAAGGATCTTTCTGATTCATAAGTACAGTCAAGTCATCCTTGGTTTTTGTGTGGGACAGATGGTTACTATGGTGAACCTGTTTAATGGCAGAATGTAGATGAGAACATCTATTGGTATTTAAAGGAACAGTAACATCAAAAAATGAAAGTGTTTTAAAGTGATATAAATATAATGCAGTGTTGCCCTGCACTAGTAAAACTGCTGTGTTTGCTTCAGAAACACTACTGTTGTTTATATAAATAAACTTCTGTGTAGCAATTCAAAGGAGAAAAGGCTCAAGTGACACAGCAGATAACAGATAAGCTCTGTAGAACATAATGGTGTTATCTGTTATCCGCTATTTAACCTGTGCCATATACTGTAGCTTTTTTTTCAGTTTCTGCCATTGCTACAAATCAGCTTGTTTATATGAATTACAGTCAGGGGCATATTTATATTAAGGCACCCGAGGGCCTGTACCTAGGGTGGCAGGTTTTGGGGTGCCTACAGGAAATAGGAAATCAGGTGAAAGAGCTGGAGGGGTATGGGGCCGGGCTGGCCCATCACAAGTCCCATGACATCACTTCTGCAACGTCCGTGCATGTGGGCGTGTTTAGGTCCGTTGCCTAGGGCAGCATCAGACCTAAATACAGTCCTGATTACAGTAGTGTTTCTGAAGCAAACACACCAGTGTTACCAGTGCATGGCAACAGTACATGATATTTTCATTACTTTAAAACACTTTCATTTTTTGGTGTTATTGTTCCTTTAAAAGTAAACTATACTCCCAAACAATGTAGGTCTCTATAAAAAATATATTGCATAAAACAGCTCATGTGTAAAAACCTGCTTTCTTGCCAATAAATCATTGTGGTAATCATTTAAGTTTTTTGTATTACGTGCTGTTGGGTAATTTAAGATAGAAAATTGCCATTTTAAGAAGTAAGGGCTGCCCCCTGGGATCAGACAAATTATGGTGCACACAACAAACCATGCATGTTAGGTCACTTGGGCAAAGTTCTATCTTTAAACAAGGGAAAGTTGTGCTCACCACTATTTTTTAAAACCATTAGGCGGGGGTGCAATGAGGCTGTGACCACAAAATACATATAGTCAAATACAAGAGTCCTCAGCACTCAACCCATTATCAATATATTTAAGACAGCGACATTTTGTGCATACTGCTACTAAAAAATGCCTTACCCTTTAAACAAAACATGGATTGTTTGTCCATATATTGCAATATATTTAAGCTGGCCAACTACGTCAAAGTCATCCCATATCTGGCCAGTCCTATGCTCAATTTTATCTGATTCATTAAGAATTGAGCATAGAACTGGCCAGATATGGGATGACTTTGACGTAGTTGGCCAGCTTAAATATATGGACAAACAATCCCTGTTTTGTTTAAAGGGTAAGGCATTTTTTGGTAGCAGTATGCACAAAATGTCGCTGTCTTAAATATATTGATAATGGGTTGAGTGCAGAGGACTCTTGTATTTGACCAAAGTTTTATCTTTTACACCCACACTTTTTCCTGTTACAGTTAGAGCTGCATTATTTCTGGTCAGGTGATCTCTGAGGCAGCACACAGACCATCACAAAATGGTGGTTCAAGCTATGAGATATAAAAGGGCAATATTTTCTTTAATATTCATTCCAGTTTGATGAGATTATTTGATAGGCCACTTAATATGATATAAACTATCTGTTGCCTAACTATTCATTTTGGAAAATAAAATTCTACTGAAAAAGAACATGCTGTTCTATACTTGGAAAATATATGGAGTGTGACATTTTTTTAAATTGTTTTCAGTTTGACTAGATGCCAGGACATCAAACGATAGTGTAAATTGTTACTACTAAATATGACTCCCAATGCTCCAACAAGGGTTTAATTTGTAAGTAGAAGTAAAACACGGTTTGTAGTTTGGAAGGTAAGGTCAGCAGGAGATGATTCAGAGTGACACAAATACATCCGATATAATAAATGCATAAGACCAGAAGATCTGCAAAAGTAGTCAGACTAGCAATAAAGGCCAGGAGATTAATTTTGTCACTATATAATATAAGAAAAGGACTGATAAAGGATGAGGATACGACAGAGTAGGGATCATGGTGTATAACATGTTGAGATTCCACAACTTGATAAGAAAACTGTAATACTGTATATTATAGAAGTTTCTGACCATATTTTACAATATCTGTAATTGTAACAAATGCTCAATATTCCTTTGCCACACTGTTTTGCTGTGGGTTAAAATCAATGCCGCTGTTTGAACATTGCTTTGCATAGTGTCAAGGAGAGGTTTCAAAGCTGAAGCAAGTCATAATAAGTGTGCTAGAATTCAGAAAAGTATATACAGAGAGCATGCTTCATCATGAATAACAGTACCTTCATGTTAGAAAAGAATTTAAAATTGTACTTACAAGCACTTCCCTGTGGTAGAGCTATAAGTGCCTTACTCACATCTAGAATACACAAAACTTATTGTCATATGAAAAACTCCAATAAATTTTGTCAAGCTGACTTCATTAGGTGTAAACTATGAATAATGTGCTAGAAGTTGTGCGTTCTCATGTGCTTTCGAATGCCATGATGTTGCAGCAGGAGTGATGCATGGCAACATCTTGTAATGTCTCACTGGCTGTATCACAAGGAAGGAAACTGAAATAACTCAGCTTCAAGGTGAAAAAGTCAGACCAGCTATTTCAATCCCCGCATTTACTAGTTCAGTCTGCTGAAATGTTAAAATATTCCCTGTTCATTTAAACTGATGCTTATTTGTGCAGTAATATCAGCTTAGCGGGATAAATACAACACATGTCAGTTACTGCAATGCTTCGTGGCTTTTTAGCTTGTCTATATTAACTGTTGGGGAGAAAGTGTTAAGATCATTTTCCTGCACTTTTTATCATTTTGCCTTCCCAAACAATACCACATACCTGCCAGGGCAGAGTTCATGATAACATCTAGAATTTTAGCTCAAGCAAATTGGCACATCATCATTTCATAGCATTCTGTTATCTTCCCCTGACAAAAAATAAAAACTGAGCCGGTTTCATCTGGAATGGAAATGGGCTGAGATTGTGATATAAATATAAAACTTCGTACTGAACAAATTTTAAACAATCCAGGCACAATGTGACTATTTTGCACAAAACACAAGTTTTAAATACATTTTAAAAATATTTTCCTCCAACTATACATTTGTTTTCCGTCTCAGCACACTTTGTTATATTGTCTTCAGAGTGTCCTGATGTTCTTAGAATAAGGACTATTTGTATTAAACAATAAAAATATGTAAAGTAGTTAGTTGCTAAACATTGCCTTGTTTTTATTTCATTCTTCCCATATACAGTGCAGTAGGGAATAATGTAAGTGTAGGTGTCCCTAGTACTCTTAACAGCTACAACTGAGCACATCCGGAAATTCCTGGGTTCAAACCGGGGACCCTGACAAAATGTGTGTGACTATTCCTCCCTGTCAATACTCCCTGGTCAACACCCATGGTACTGTTGTGGGAAATTTCTCATTAAAGGGCTATTTAAGACCACTCCCCCTGACTTCTTGGTGCTGGATCAATTGCCAATATGCATACTCTGTTCCCTTTATTCCCATGAACATGTTCCTGATCCTGTACCTGAAACTTTGTTCCTGATCCTGATCCTGTAAATCCTGTTCCTACCCTGTCCTTGTTCCCCATAATCGGACCTCCTGGTTTTGACCTTAGCCTGTTATCTGACTCTGAATGGTTTCTGCCTGTCCTGACCTTCAGCCTGTTTCCTGGATTAGGTTTTTTGCCTCCTTGCCCTTCACTTTTTGCCCATCTTAAGGACTTTTATTGTTTGCTGCCTAGCCAGACCTTTGCCTGAACTTGGACTTTTTTCTTTCTGTAACCCCATTCTCATTTTATTACAAAACTTGCAGTTTTTGTAAGCAGTGCGTTACTTAGCACATAGGCTCTGTACAAACCAGCATTTATTCATACCAGAGTAAGGGTGAAGAAAAAGCAGTAGCTTTGGGGTAAACTTAACCAACACATATATGTAGGTGATCTGTGCCCATAGAGACGTAAATCTCTTATAATTATCTGTCTAAGATCAAAAAAAAATCTGTCTAAGATCAAGTGCATAGCATATTGTGGTTACATGTAATTGAACTTATCCAATAACATCCCTGGATAAAGGTTTGTTATTATACAGCATTATCAAGCTCTTTCCTGAAAGTGCTAATTGTCATCAATAATAGCAACAATGGCAAATAAATAAAATGTGAAAAATTGTATATTAAATAATTAGATTTTTTTTTCATATATTGATAAATCCCCCCCCCCTCGCAATATTAGGTAAACTAGTGGTATTTTTTGGGTAATTGTTTTACTTCTAAACAAGTGAGCACATTTTTTGTGTACAAGGAGGAGTCTTTTTCTTGGTTCTATCTGACTTTATAACAATACTTTTAGTTATATGTTAATGAGCATCTTTGGGTTAAATGTTCCAGTAAGGCCAGATACTGCAAAGTGGAGTGGGTGTTTACGGCTAAAAATCACTGGTGCAGATAACGTGCCAGCCTTACAATTAAACCTAGTGTCCCATAAGACAATTGAAGATCAGTTAACCTTTCTCTGAGACGCTTGTATACTGCTGCTTGGAGATGCCTTTAACTGAATTAACAAAACAAAATGAGATAATAATACTTAGCTGAATAAACAGTGCCATGTTAAATCACATAAATATTTGAGAGTAGTTCTGTTAAAGTTTGTATAAAACATATGCTATTATTATAGATGTGGTAGTTATGTGATGTCATTAGCCCTTTAAGGGGGGTTACTTATTTATTCAAGGCACTTATGGGTAAAAATAAACTTCAGCATAGCAGTTAACGAAATGGAATAGATAATTAAAGCCTTCACACTAGAGGATCTAAAGATATTATGAACATAAATTCTATACGTTAGTAAGTTTATCAGTTAATCTAAGGGAGATATCTTTGTTCAGACAACAATAGTTATAGTTTATGGTACGTGTTTGACATTGATACTCCCCTCAAATGTATATCACAGACCATGCAAACACGGGGTGTAGATATGTATAAAAGCAACTGTTCTTTTTAGCTGTGCATTTAGCTGAGCAATTTTTATTATGTTTATATTAGGTTTGGAACAAAACCTGGCAAAAGATTTCCATCTTCCCTTTGTCATTTTGGACTTATGTCTTGGACTCTCTACCACATAAATGATTCCCTTTTTTGTGTGGTTAACGTTCCTTGTAGAGGGCTGCAAATAAGGACCAGACAAATATTTTCTATATGAATATGTAGAAAGCACTCAACCTTTTGAATATTTCAGGATATCTCAGTTGTAATAAAGAGTGAATATATGAACAAGGGTGAGGCAAAACAGATTTCATATTTTGTGAAAAAAAAAAGTGTAGCGCTATAGTAAACTGCTTTGTGTGAGGGCAGTTACAGCTACTTTTCTTTGTGGGCTGATACCACCGATGAGCTCTCTTTCTCAGGGGCAAACCTTGGCAATGTGGTAGTAGTTCTTTAACGGTTGAACATAGAACTGTATTTACTGAACAATAGCACATAGATCATTCAGCACATAGAGTATTGAACATACTCAGCAGCATAAAGGAAGCATATATACTCACAGCACGTATAGGCTGAATCCCTACAGGCTAGGGAATACACAGCAGAGAGTAAGTTGGCAGCGTGTGATGGGTATTGCCCAGTTTTCAGGATATCTTCCAGTGGCAGACTAGGGGAATTCCTATCATCCCTATCTCAACACTTTAGTCCTTACTCCGATCAGTAATACCCTGGGATCTTAATCCTTCTTATCTCCTCAGCAGAGCCTTGAGCTGCTCAACTACATAACCTCTCTATCACTCCTAGAGCGATCTATAATTGAATATAGCTGTCTAATTACTAGGGCCAAGGCGCCTAGGGTCGACAATACCCATTCCCTTCCAGCCTGCTTGGTTGGGCTAAAGCAATGGACCCAGACCTCGTGGTTCCTAAACCTTTTATACTCTGGCACAGTGCCATCTGGTGTACACTGTGTGAACTACAGGGGTTACATAAGCACAAGGTCCCCATAAGGACCCACTGAGGTGTCCATATAACTAGGGATGTGCCTGTCTGTAATATGTAAGGGTGTCTAAGATTTTCACATCCCTACAAAAGCATAAGAATTTTTGATAACCAGAGGGTCCTGCAGGGTCCACCAAAGCATAGAAATAGTGTGTTTGTTCTTTACACATATTGGGACTTTACATGCAAGTTTACTCATGCAAACAATGACATGTGAAGATGCCCATTTTAGCACAGGTATAGTGTTAAAAAAACAGAAGGGGAAAAGCCCTACTTAACATTGTGGTCTTAAAAGTCAGAACAAACAGGGATGAACACAATATTTTTGGGATTTTCCTTCTTGCAGAAGTAAATATATATATATATATATATATATATATATATATATATATATATATATATATATATATATATATATATATATATATATATACATATATACAAATACACACTAAAATATATAAAATAATTTAAAATCCCATATGATGCAGTCATAGATGATATATTGCTTAGTTATACAGCACACAGTGTTGAACAATCTGAGATATTGATCCTAAAGACAAGGTCATGACATTACCTGAAGGTCATGTCTATCATCCTGAATCCTTCTCGCCAGACCAACTACCTTGGGGTTTAATGCCAATAATCAGGGTAACTGACATCGCTAAACATTGTTCTAGGATACACGTTAGATGTCTCAGCCTTGTACTTAAATATGTCTGAGCCTTGTACTTAAATAGTATAAATGCACACCAAGTGACCTTTGTGTCAAATTAATAAACAACCATCTTTTTTCCTTCCCTAGTCCCTACTAATTCTACAGATTCTAAACAAAAATTATGCATGTTGTCTCAACCTCCATTGCTTTAAGTTTTTATCATGGCCACTGGTACTTTAAAAACACAGAGGAGGTTTGAGGTTATGTATATATATATGCTGAACAAGTCCTTCACTGTTCCCATGCCATGTTAAAAATGTTTAATAGCAAGGTATGTGCAACTGATGGAAATAAAAAAGAGATTTACAGCCAAGCCACAGGCTTAAAAAAAGCCGAGTTATCAGTGCAATGGCAACAGGAAATACACAAGATGAAAGAATTACATTGTTTCAACATATTCCAGTTTTCTTAACAATAGATGGGTGTACACATATAACATACAGATTAAATACAAATACAAGTGATATAAAGGACATTGCTCATTCAAATCTAATTCAGTACTTAAAACAAGAATAATAAAAACTACATGAAATGTGCATTTCAAAGCAACATAGAAAATTGAGTTTATTGTATCCGCTCTTTTTGAGAACAGATGTGCTGAAACATGCTTAGAGTGGGGTGAAAGTAGCATCCCTGTAAAGCAAGAACTGATTTTTAGTCTACTTGAAATTAAAATTCTGCAGTTGAGTCTTGACATCTAAATGTAAAATTCTATGCAAATTACTTTGCTATATGCTTCAGTGAACTGTGAGATTTCAGAGTTAAATCAAGTCCGGACTATTTCGAGTGCAATTTGCATGCAATATGTCTGCAAGGGAAAAGGTGTTGCCCCTCTACCAAGAAGGGTACCATTACTTTTTAGCAAAATGGAATATGTTATGATATAAGCTATGCTCTTAGTAAATTGTTTCATATGTTGAACCCTAAATATGAGTGTTGCAATATCCGCTGGTCAGTTTAAGTGCCCAGTGATACTGTAGAAATGAAAATAGCTTGTTATTTGGTGTGGATTTTTAAAACCTAAAATCATATAAGTTTGTTTTGTTGATAAATAAATATGTTTGAGATAAATGATTTATTCCTTTAAACATTATAATGATGTTATTGTTATTTTGAGATATAGTTGCAATGTAAAGCATGGTTTGTCTGTCTCTTGCATTAAATTCACTTGGGGGCACATTTATTAAGGGTCGAATTTCGAAGTGCTAAAACTTCGAAATTCGATAGTCAAAGTATTTTTGGATTAAATCAAGCAGTTTTCGATCTAATTCAAATCGATCGAACGTAGAAGTGTCGAATTCGAAGTTTTTAAAAGAGACTGTACTTCGATATTTGAATGGTCGAATATTCAACGTTTTTCAATTCAAATAGAATTTTGCCCTATTCGATGGTCGAAGTACCCAAAAATTACTTCTTGAATTCGAAAATTCACTTTGAATTCACTTCGACCCTTAGTAAATGTGCCACTTACTGCAGGTACTGACAAAAAATCAGTAGCTAAGTCTCCAATAACCACAATACCATGCATACTTCTTCAAAAAATGGCTTCTGCAACATTGTCTCAGTAGTCAGTCAGCAGTGCAGAGAATAGCATGGAGAATAGCAAGGAACAGACATATTGCCTTTAAAGATAATTCCGTTTACAAAGACCTACAACTAGTAACAAAGAGCCAAAATAATGGAATACAGGTTTGGGGTCTCTTAACCAGAATGTTTGCAATCTGGGGTTTCCTGAATAAGGGATCTTGTCATACTTTAAGGGGCATATTTATCAAGGGTCGAGTTTTGAAATCAAAAAACTTCGAAATTCGATTTAAAAAAGACTAACCGAAGTGAAGTCGAAGCTTTATTTGGGTCAAAGAGGTCCGTATTTGGCCGAATTCTAATCGTACAATTGAAGGAATAGCGAATTTGATCGAATTCGATTCAACGTTTTTCCCCGAAAAAACGTTGATTTCTCAAAGTCCACCAATTGACTCCATATAGGTTCTAGGAGGTCCCCCATAGGCTTAAACAGCACTTGGGCAGGTTGTGGATGGCGAATGGTCGAAGTCGAAGTTTTAAAGAGACAGTACATGATAAATTTCGATATTCGAATTTCTAAGTTTTATTCGAATCCAAGTTGGACTATTCCCACAAAAAAATATCTCCAAATTCAAAGTTTTTAACTTCAGAAACTCACTTCGACCCTTAATAAATCTGCCCCTAAGAGGCCAATTCACAAATACTGCTAAAAGAAGTTCCTAAACTCTTGAGTGGTTTCTGCATT
This sequence comes from Xenopus laevis, assembly GCF_017654675.1. NCBI lineage: Eukaryota > Metazoa > Chordata > Amphibia > Anura > Pipidae > Xenopus > Xenopus laevis. The sequence goes on from NC_054377.1 coordinate 74,109,871, forward strand.
TGAATACCTCAGCTTACTGACATAGTTTTTTTATTTTCAACAAAAAAATAAAAAACCTTTGCAGACTTTAGGCTGAGCTTTTCATTTTTTTTTTTCAAAAGCCAGCTCAGGAAAAAAAATTTGGAAGGAATCCAGGTCAAGGTATTTAAATGCAGAAACCACACCAAAGTTTAGGAACTTAAGAATTTATATATCGCCCCCCCAGTCTACTTAAAAATTATTAAATAAACCCAATAGGATTGTTTTGAAATCTAAATGGTTTCATTCAGCTATGTTACCATCAAGTACAAGCTACTGCTTTATTATTACATGGAGAAAGGAAACCATATTTATTAATTTGATTAAAATGGAGCTTTCTGGGTAATGGGTTTCTGGATCATGGATCCTATACCTCTATATGTTTGTTGCCTTATGATTTTATTATTCAAAAAGAGTAAATTGTATCAACCTAGTTCTAACTGGAATGCAGGTTTATATATCAAAACTAGAAAAATGCATAAGAAACTGTGTGTTGTTATCGGCATGGGAGCTGATTTACTAACTTAGGTGCTTAATTGGACCAGTGGAGTTACCAGTAAAAACTAATAAGTAATAAGTCTTTATCCATTTACTATAATCTAGAAATTTTTAAAATTGTTTGGTTGCTATGGGTAACTGCAATGGTGCAATAAAGCATCTGTGTTTGCACATCATCCCTGTACTATGAATCACTTGTATTTGACAGTCATAAGTGAAAAAAATGAATAAATAAGATTATACATTTGTATTTCAAAGTGTCGTAGTCATCAGTAGGCTGTTATTACATTACAAATTGTAATTGCACATATTTTCAAGACATGCTTGTATTTTTTGGATACAAAAATAACAGTTATTTAAGTTTTAAGATTATATTCATGTCTGCTGCTACAAATAAAACCACATACAATAGTTTTTCAAGTGATTGATTGGTGGCCTTATAATTGTTTGGGGCTTATTAAATTCCCCCACTATTTTCCTTGACAAGTAGTAATGATAAATCAACTCACACCCCGAATGGATGTAAATGCTGCACTCATATCTGTATTTGTAAAAAAAAAAAAAAAAAAAGGCAATATACCAAGCCTAGAGAAGACCTTTTGGAGAGGCAGCATGACCCTGCAATTACTGTATTCACCCCATAAACCAATGCTGGTTGAAAATAGATTGGCCTGGGGCACCATACATATTAAATTAAGGCTTGGGTGCAGTGTTTGATAGAGAGGGATTTTGATAAGGGTTGACACTTATTTTGAGGCTACATGTGGATGTCTATCACTGTGATTGTAGACTTAACAGTCATTGGGTTCTTTATGACCCACTTTACATTACACCTGTTTGCAACACCCTTTGCTTTACAGGGTGGTTTTTCTGCAATGAATAATAATAGATTCTCCTAATACCATTAACTATAAACAAAAAGGAGGTCAGTGGGACCTGTGTTATCAGCTAGCCAAATGTTCAGGTAATGAAGTCCATTTGTTGTTAGGATAATGACATGTGTTTCTGAGTGATCCTCAGATGCAAATTGTCTTAGAATTTCACTATTTACATGAGACCTGCAGGGGGCAGATTTATCAGGGGTCGAAGTGAATTTGAGGGAATTTTCGAAGTAAAAAAATTCAAAATTCAAAGTAATTTTTTGGATACTTCAACCATCGAATAGGATACTACAACTTAGAATTTACTTCGACTTCGATTCGAAGTAAAAATCGTTAGACTATTCGACTATTCGATAATCGCCAAATTAAACCTGCCGAAGTGCTATGTTAGCCTATGGGGACCTTCTACAGCATTTTCCTATGTTTTTGAAGTCAAAGTAAAAATCGTTCGATTGTAAGATAAAATCGTTCGAATAGCCAAATTCGATGAAAAAAAAGTTCGATATTCGAATTCGAAGTATTTTAATTCGATGGTTGAATTTCGAAGTATTTTTAACTTCGAAATTCGACCCTTGATAAATCTGCCCCTTAAAGTTAAATCAAAGGTAATCTACCCTTTTAAGGAGAAAAGCGTGCATTTTGTCTGTAGTTACCGTCAGGCAATACGCTTATTCTTATTAATGCACTTTCAGTTCTTCTGCTCTCTTAAAATTTATTTTAACCTGTCAAAATATTTGTGCCTGAAATGTATTTGTACATAAAAGATGTGAATGTTTCCAGCATCTTTTCCTCATATTTACAGAAACACACTTCTGTTGGAAAGGGAAAATCTGGTCATATATTTTAAGTGAAGGTCACAGGTTGTGTATCAGATAAAGTGCATGACATTTCCTTATAACGACATTTTCTCAAATGCCAGTACTTGGTTATAAAAAGATTCTACATGAATAAAATGATATTAAAGAAACACGTATATTTTTTTACTGCACCCCTTGGCTGACTTCCTTAGATATCCTCTGTAATAAGAAGAGTTTACATTTAAACATAAAGAATACATTAAAAATGTAGATATAGTTATGATAAATATTTTCTAGGCAATTCAGTATTAGTTTGATATTGGATATTTGTAGTTTAATCAGCTCAGACACAGACTGTCTTTCACACATTATATTTTCCAAGTACTCTTTTTATGGCAAACCTGAAATGACTGTGAACTCTCATTATCACATTTCATCTTTCTTTGAGCAATTTCCAAGAACTGACTTCCAACTTCTCATATTTTGTATTTCCTTCTCTAATTTTCTATTCTTTATTTGGCAAATTTTATCAGGGAGAATTAAGTTGTGTTTTTTTTATTTAGTTCTTTGCAGATTTTTTTTCATCATTTATTTGTGAAAAATTGCATTTTGTACTTTATTGTTACAATATAGTTCAGTCAGCAATCACCAGTTCCAAAATTTTTTCAATCAGGTGCCATAACTTGTGGTCCACTCACCAACTGGATTGCAAAGTTCTGTTATTCAACACAACACCTTTCCATGTGTTTTCAAATAAAGGCTTTTTAACAACAATACATTATGTACCCATTGTACCATGATCTATTCTAGTGCAATCTTTTGACTGTGGAAAATCTCCTAGAATCATCTCATAGAGCTCAGAATCCTGCTGATCTTAGTCAACCTTCTTGCTGAATTCCCGATGGTGTTACATGTTTGTAGGTTACACAAAGCATTCATGTAGCCATAGCACTTCTAGTGATAGATTTCAAGATCTGGGCAATTTCTATATTTCCAGGCTACATCATTTCCCTAATGTTTTGTTAAAAAAGTGAAATAAAGTTCATTTCTTCAGGGCTGCTGTTATCCTTAGCCTTTCAATTCGATTTTAATCACTTTACAGAGGGCCATCGTTTCTCTTATAGAAGCATCAGTCCTGTCACGACGCATTAATGAGATTCCAGCTTTCTTTATACAGTAACAGAGAAGTTTATCACAGTGGTCGCTAATCTAAATCCTAATATTTACATCAATGTACCTGTTGGAGTTGTTCCTTCACTAATGTTTTTTCAATAAGGTAAAACCTTACCAAACGAAGACAAATGAGAATTTAAAATAATTCATTTTATGAAAACAGGGAATCTTAAGTAGGCAACTGCAGAGAAAAATTGTGTAAAAATAAAGGTTAAAAAGAGACACTGGTATGGGACCCATTATCCAGAAACCCGTTATCCAGAAAGTTCAGAATTACTGAAAGGCTGTATCCCATAGAATCAATTTTATCCAAATCATCAAAATTTGATTTCCTTTTTCTCTGCAGTAATAAAATAATGCCTTGTACTTGATCCAAACTAAGATGAAATAAATCCTTATTGGAAGCCTATTCCAATAAGCCTATTGGGTTTATTTAATGTATACACAATTTTCTAGTAGCTATGAAGATCCAAATTATGGAAAAATACATTATTCGGAAAACCCCAGGTCCCCAGCATTCTGGATAACAGTTCCCATACCTGTATAGTATGATGGTTTTTCTTACCATTTTTATTATGTTACATTTAAGACATGTCAGTAGTGATGTGCAGAACTGGCCCATTTTGCATTTTGTAAAAATTTGAAATTGAATTGGCAATTTTGCCCAAATGCATTTGAGGCAATGAGAAAATGTCTTTTTTAGGTCTGACATCACATTAACCTTGCCATACATTGTTTCAGAAGCTACTTTCAACTATTACAACTGTTATTCTTTGAAAAAAGTTTTCCATGTTTCCAATATATTCCAAATGATGGTACCCAGACAACCACCCCTTTAATCAAAATGTCTGTGGAGGATGGCTTTCCATGTAATTCAGATCTTTCTGAACAACAGATCTTGTACCTTTATCAGAAAAACTCATTGTTGGGTTTAAGCATGCACTTTCTAAATTTTCAAGGTAATGAAGTTCAATCTACCATTGGTTTACTACTAATAGTAGGACTGCCCTTGTGTCCAATGAGAATGCACCATTTCATATTATTGAAGAACTACTCAGCTGGCCATTGTGGCAAAAACCAGGCGTATCCTATTTTTAAAGGCCCTAATCTATAAAAACAGTATTAGGCCAGTATGAGCTGCTGTTGTTCAAATAAAGAGATCACATTAATGAAATATTTGTATATGCCCAAGGTGGGAAATGAATAGGATAAAAGACTATACAACACAAGATTAAATACTGACTCTTCAAGATCTTCCTGCTTTTCAAGACAATATTTTTCAAGTGTATCCAGTTAAATTTTAATGAAACAATTAACAGTATCATTGAACACTATAAACGCAGGTGTAATTTAATTGGAAAATTAAGTTGGATGAATGGTTAGGTTAATGTATTGTTAAAAAGTTATGTATTAAAAAAAGTATTTTTTGGTAATCTATTAAAAAAAGGGACACACTTCTATTTATTATTTTGACAAATAAGGTGACAATAGGGGGTTCAGTAATCTCTCTATAAATTATTTCCAATAAAAACACTATTTAAATATTTTTCAAGTATTCTACACCTACACCTATAGTAACATAGTAAGTTAGGTTGAAAAAAGACACATGTCCATTAAGTTCAACCTTTTAAGTCTATATATATGTGTATATAAAACCTGCCTAACTACTAGTTGATAAAGAGGAAGGTAAAAAACCCATGTAAAGCCTCTCCAATTTGCCTCAGAGGTGGAAACAATCCCTTCCTGACTCCAAGATGGCAATCTATGAGCTATATTCCATAATCTTGTAATCCCTCACTTGCGAAAACACACCCATCCCCTTCTTAAAGCTATTTAATGTATCAGCCTGTACAACTGATTCAGGGAGAGAATTCCACATCTTCACAGCTCTCACTGTAAAAAAAACCCTTTTGAATATTTAGATGGAACTTCCTTTTTCTAATTGGAATGAGTAACCTTGTGTCAGCTGGAAAGACTTACTGGTAAATAAAGAATTAGTGAGATTATTATATGATTCCCTTATATATTTATACATACATGTAGTTATCATATCACCCCTTAAGTGCCTCTTCTCCAGTGTGAACATCCCCAATTTGGCCAGTCTTTCCTCATAGCTTAGATTTTCCATACCTTTTACCAGTTTAGTTGCCCTTCTCTGGACCCTCTCTAATTAAAAAATGTCCTGTTTGTGCACCGGAGACCAAAACTTTATGGCATGTTCTAGATGGGGCATTACCAGTGCTTTGTACAGTGGAAGAATATATAATGCTACTCCTGGTTCAGGACTTCTCTAGCTTCTTCCAGTTCCATTTGCTTTCAGAACAGTTAACCTTCTATAATCTTTCCTATCTCCTCCAAATATCTTTCTGGTAATATTTTGTAGGCGTACTAAAAATCTCATTCTTTTATTAGCTTGGGGGTCAATTCTTAGGGTAAAGGTGATCAAATGTCATTGTAAGCATCCCACACCACTGGAATTTCTGCAAGGGATAAACAGACTCCTCCCAAGTTTTCTCTTAGCCTGAAGACTAGGAAATAAGTTTAAAACAGAGAGAAAAAATATACCGTACAGTATGACTTAAATATGTTATCCTCATTACTAGGTACAATCAGTCAAAATATTTTTTAAAGATCCATTTAAGTTATATTTGCATTTTTTAAATAAAAATTAAATTAAACATATTGATTTAGATAGCAAGAACTTTCTATGTAACTAAAAGCTGTAAAGATATCTGACAAATTGGCTATTAGCACAGTTTTATATGTCAAACAAAAACATATGTGTTGTCAGGTCATGTTTAAAGTGCCAATTAATCTTAGTCTTTTCAGATTTTTTTCTTGAAGTGTAAAAATTTTATCAAAATGATCAAGTGAAAAACAGTATTTAGTAAATATTCCCCCAAGACAAATGTTGATTACATTTTCTCGAAAGAGAATGGCATAATACTTAATTTTATATTTAGGAAGATAATACATTAAAACATGCATGAAGTACAAAAGTACATTATTCTAGTTTTCTACTTTTAATAAATTGTTGCACTTCTTGTGCATCACAATATAACGTATTCATCTGACTGTTTCTTTATGTTATAATTGCATAGGTTTCTTTAACAAGCTACAGTGTATTTCTTTTACTTTGGAACCTATAATTTGGATAACTTGGTTAATCAAATGTTTGAAAGAAATTGTAGTACAAATTTCCTGCAAGGGAGGGTGGCAAACAATACAATTTTAAATTGAAATTAAAACATATTAAAATAAAAAGACAAAAAAGGTTTAGAAGCTGTCTGGTGTATGACTCATTGAGAATTGGAGGTTCCCATATGGTAGATGGTAAAGACATTATGGGGCAAATTTACTTAAGGTCGAATATCGAGGGTTAATCGTTCGATTCAAAGTCGAAGGTCGAGGTTGAAGGTTGAAGTAGCCCATTTGATGGTCGAAGTAGCCAAAAAAAACATTCAAAATTCAAAGTTTTTTTCCTTTATTCCCTCACTTGAGCTAAGTAAATGGGCCCCTACATGTTAACATTGCTGTGGAGAAGTCGAAGAATCAAATTATGAGTTTAATTGAACATTGAACCTCACCGCAAATATGTACAGTGTATGGTCATTGATATGACTGGGACAGCCATTGATATGACTGGGACAGCCATGAATTTACCATGAATTTAGGGGGATATTTACTAAGACTAAAATGTTTCTATTTTTTTTATAAAAACAAAGTCAACCTAATTCCCATCCACAAATTTACCTAATTTGTCAAAAACTCAGATCAAAAAAGTTGGTGCAGGAAAAGTTTCTACAAAATCGAGTGTCATTCAAACAGACAACTTTTTCTAATTTTATGACCGAATCACCTGACTTTTTCCAATTGTAGCAATAACCTTGACTTTATCAGACAGAACCAACACAGTGTCAAGAAACATCTTCAAATTGTAAAAGGGACATCTGCCATTGACATTTACATGACTTTGTTTCAGCTGGAAAAAATTTGGATTTTTAGCAGCTTCTGGGTATAATAAATCTTGAAAATGTATTTTTCTTTTTTTAAAATTCGTGTTTTTTCCCCTTTAAAAACATGACCAGACAAATTCTAGGTTTAATAAATAGGCTTCTTAATGTTAATTGGAAAGGTGATTACTAGGTGCCATCAATGGACCAGTGAACTGCTCAATGAAACATTGAAGAAACAGTCAGCCCTCATGATATGCTCAAATAAAATGAACACTGATGGTTTATATACTATTAAACTAACATATGCATTTCTTAAGCATTTTTAAGATTATGTTTTTTATTGTTTTTTCTCCTAATTTCAGATATTGATCATCTATAGCATTTTAGTTACAAGAATAAATCAGATGCTGCCTGTGATAATCACACCTTTTTAATAATTGTTATCTTCAAAAGGATAAGTTGTTTCAATGTACTTTTTATGTGAACAACTATTCAACCTCTTCTAAGGTTAATTTGTTGGCACACAATTCATGTGAATTAAATTATACTCTGGCTTTTTGAGCAGTCCACAACATGATATCATTTTACATAAACCTGACCTTTAATCTCACTTGTTTTTATTATAAATGAAAGTGACCTTTTTCTAATAACACAAGCAAGATCAGCTATGCACAATTTTGCAAGCTGTATGTTATTGCAAAATTAGGCTGGTGAATACCAACCCTGCTTTCAATTAATATTTTCTGAGCACACCAAAAAACAGTGAAATAAAAAGATAGGAATAAAATATATAAAAAATATATATATTAAAGAAAAAAGGATAAAAACGCATTTCCTCTAGAAATATGAGATATTTTTCCTTTATATTCTGTAGTTTAATGAATTGTCCTCAAAAATATCAATGGCAATTTAAGATCATTTATCTTTGATTTTTTTCTTCCTCTTTCACAGGATGAGATGAATTATAACTTAAGAAAAAGCAAACATATATCTGAAAGTGAAAGCAATGGTATTTGGCAGCAGTAACCTAAAAGGTAAGCTATTTACATAAGCAGAAAATAAGACTATCAATGTAGACTTCTCGAGCATGTGTTCTCAGTAGGCTCAATATGCCTTTATTGATTGACAGCATCTATACTGGAAACTGAATCATGGGGAAGTTGATGACAGAATCCTAGAGTTTAAGCAAGGTCAGACAGGCAGTGGTCGATTCAGGCAGAGTTCAAGTATGGTAAATTAGTTCTGGGTTGGTACAGGTAGCATTCAAAGTTTGTCAGGTAGGCAAGGATCAAAACACTAGAATTCAGAAAAGTCAGGCAGGCAAGGGTCTGGATTGGGAGAGTTCAGAGTAGCTCAGAATTGGCAGAGTTCAGAATGGTCAGGCAGGCAAGGGTCAAAACAGTCAATCAAACAAGATACTTACAAGTTAGACCTAACAACAGGCAATGAGTTTGAGCTCAAAGCCCCTTTAAATATTCAAATTTCAGGTCACTCGACATGATGATGTCACACGCACTGCATGTAAAACCCAGCCCTCTTAGTGATAACCTGCAACCACAGAAGGAAGACTGCACTGTGGGCGTCCCCGTCGGCCCACAGGACCAACAGGGTATGTTACATTACCCCCCCTTCAGGAGGGGCCACCAGACCCCCAGGTTCTTTAAGAAACCTAAGATGGAAATTTTCCTAAGACGATCAGCCCTGACATCACAAACAGGAACCCAAGAGTTTGAGACAATAAAGCAGTAGTTTTGGCAATACCAGGATGCCCCACCATTTTAGAATTGTGAGCTTCACTAAGTACCTGCTCCCTCAGATTTTCAGGAACCAATAATCTCCCAGAAGGAGTATCCCCAGGAGCCAATGTCTGTGCCTGAGATAAAAGTGTGGCAAGAGCTGACCCTAAAGCTTCCACAATCATCTCTTTGGGAATGATAGAAACACATTCTAAAGTTTCAGACTGGCTTGATTCAAAGCCCCGAGTGAGTGTGTCTGCTTTAGTATTCTTGGATCCAGGCCTGTATGTTAGAGAAAAATTAAATCTGGTAAAGAATAAAGCCCATCTGGCCTGTCTTGGATTCAAGCATTTTGCTGACTCAATATATAAAAGATTATTATAGTCAGTATAAATTGTGATAGTATGTTTAGCCCCCTCCAACAAGTGTCTCCATTCCTCAAAGGCCAATTTAATAGCCAACACATATCATTACCAATATCATAATTGGCCTCAACAGATGAGAATTTCCTAGAAAAAAAAGTACATATATGTACCTTGTTAGTTATTGGATGCCTTTGGGAAAGAACTGCCCCTGCCCAAACTCCTACGGCATCCCCACCGGCCCATTGCACCACCAAGGTATGTTGCAAGGCCCCCGACACCTGTTTACTACAGCAGTACCTCCAAAACAGTTTGAAATTAATGTACCAGTTTCTTTTTCCCAGGCAACATGAACATGGGCTGTTCTCGAGGCATTCAGAAATCTTAGCATTTTTATTTGTAATTGAAAGAAAATCCAGCTTTACTATTGATATTTGAGAGGCAAACATAATAACTGGATAAAATATGTCTCTAGATAAAATCAGAACCAGTTTAAATCTAGGGAGTGAAGTAAACAGTAATGTAAACCCCAGAGTTGGCACATACAAACCTCTAATTACAGTGATGTGAATATTTTAAAGAAAAGTTTACAGTCTTAAACATTAACTGCCTATTCAAATGGACTAATTTCTGAAGGAAAAAATGAAGGCATCGAAGGAAATATCTTTATAGGCACATAATTATTTCCAGCCATTGTAAACGTTTAAGTCTTTTAAGCTTTTAATTAATTTTGTAAGGTAAGGCATCTGCTGCAACATGTATGAAAGGTTTGGGTTGTTTACAAGACTTTAAATTTAGTACCAAGAAGCCACCTCAGACCAGAGGAAAATGCATCAAGCAGTAAATTAGGTTAGCATTACTGCCTCTTCTTAGTGCATACAAATGTCATGAACCCTATTAGCTGGCATTCAGCCTGACTTTGATCTGTTTACACAGGGCTATCGCTATAACAAACACATGCAGGATTATAGTCCTACAAAACTACCTAGTGAACTTTTTCAATGACGAGGATCTGTGTAAATATAATCAAAACTATGGTGGCATTACTAACAGCCAACCTTCCCTGAACAGAAATTGAACCATATCCTAATCTTATAATCCACTATCTCTTTTTTTCCACAAGCCTCTTCTCCACATATGTCTGGTTGAATATTTGATCACCTGGCCAGCTAATGTATGCTCAAAATAGTGTCATATAGGAAACACTACACCACCTGCTGAAAGTGGCTCTGAATCATAAACTCAAATATGTTAGGGCTTTCAGAAGAAAACATTAAAAATATCCAGATAAAAGTCAATTTAGAATAACTATAATTTTCAAGTGGGAGACTGGCAAACTTCAAACAATTCTGACACAATTTTATCAAAAGCCAATTCATTGTTCTTCTGGGTTAAAATACTTTAAAAAGAATAAAAGCAGGTTATACTTATCAGTCATGAAATTCATACAATCAGAAAACATTAGAGATGGACATTAAAAAAAACCCATCTATTTCAGAGAACAAAAAATAAAATCCAGATGAAATTATTGTTGTCTTGAGTTTATCAGAATATGTTTGCATAGATTTAAAACAAATGAAAGTTGAATGTGTAGGACCATAAAATGTGTCCAATCCATGCAACTAGTACTGCAATACATTATACTTCCCCTTGATTAAATCACAAATCTATTGACTCTGCCTTTTCCCTTTTTTTAACCTAACCATTAATATAAAAAGGCACATGCCATTTGGCATGACAATTATGGCCCTGATATAGTAGTCTTTTGTATTGTAAATTTTTGTTTGTATATATTTTAATTACATTTGAATAATATTAGATATATCCATAGCACCCCAACTACACTTGACTCAGCTGTTGCATTTGCCACTACAATTTCAGATAACTGGTGAACCTTTTGGATTGGATATGTTTGAATTAGAGAAATATATGTGTAAGCCTTGAAGCTAAAGGATATGCTTGTATTGTTGGAACCAAGTGAATTGCAAATGTACTCACTATAAAAACACAAATACTGATTGACAGCCAACTCTCTCCCTTATGGCAGACATAATTATTTTCTTCGATATACAGATGGACAAAACTTTATCTAGATATTTGACTCATATGGCTCATCATGTTCTACCATGCTAAAGCATTCAAATTGATTATTATCAAAATTTAGCCCATTGGAATTAATGCTGTCATATGGAATGTTGTGATGCTCCAGGTGCAAAATGCAAGTTAGCTATTTCTGGTCTACTTTACTCTTACCAATAAACAGTAACCCAATGCAATTTAGATCACAGTACCCACAGTACAACTACCCTAATTACAAAGCAACTGACTAGCAAATACTATTTGCTTTAGGTTATTACGGCTTAATAGACAAGTATATCTAAAAAGACTGACCTCTGATCTTAGCATTTATATAGACTAGTAACGCCACTGTGATTTATATTTAAAATTGGTGTGGTCTAGCTTATATCCTAAATAAATAAAAATAACTAGGAATGTACCAATCAATTCTTGATAAGTATTTTTTTAATGTTTTTTTTTATTTCCAAAATTAACCAAGTTGGGATTTCCAGTACATGTATAGGATCTATTATGCAAAAAGTTTGGGATCTGGGATCTATCTGCTGTTTGATCACCATACCCTAAGGGGCAAATTAATGAAAGCTCGGGTCATGTTTTCCTGAAAAATTCTAGTTTTTCTGTAAAAAACTCAACTTTTCGGGTTAAAAACTAAACTCAAATTTTTCAAGATTTTTTTATACCCGGTAGCTGGAAATAGCTCGGATCTGAAAATACTCCAACTAAAACCTGTCAAGGTCATGTAGAAGGAAGTCCCTTGAACCATTTGAAGATGTTAATTGCCATCATGATGTTCGGGTTTTTTCAGTAGGTTTTGCTTGAATTCAAACAATTTGATTATTTTTCCTGTGGAAAACTCAATTCATTTTTTAACCACAAATTCATTCATTCAAATTTTTTCCAAACAAGTTTCTTAAATAAGAAAACATTTGAGTTGTGGGTTCATTCGAGATCTAAAAAACCTCACAAACCTCTAAAACCCAACTTTTGCTAAATAAGCTTTTAAGTCTACTAAAAACATTTTAGCATTAAATACACAGTAGGATTTTATTTTACCACCAGTATAGATTTATGCAGTTTAGATACAGTTACAAGGTATTGATAAAATTTACAGATAAAAAGGAAATCATTTTTAGTAATTAGAATAATTGCTTAAATGTACTCAAGGGAGATGACCTTCCTGTAACACGGAACACCTTCTGGATAATGGGTTTCAAGAAAAGGTATGTTATACCTCTTATTAATTAGTTGCTCTCTTGCCGCTGTTCAAAGCAAGCCAAAGCTGTTATGAGATGCTGGAAGCTTTACTTCAATAAAGCTAGGGAATGAAGGATTGTGTACTGGAAATACTGAAAGACTCTGCATTTGAACTTGCAGCTCTGCTTGCAGCTATCCACACTTCAGGGAGGGGTTGGTCTTTTTAATTTAATTTTACAACAGGTTGCACAGCAAGAAAAATAATACACTGATTTCAAAATAAATTATAAATCTTTGTATATGAAAACAGTTCAGGTATGGAATCTGTTATCTGGAGACCCATTATTCAGGAGAAATTTCCCATAGTGTCCTCTTTAGACATTAACTTGTACTAGATACCACTGTGGGTTTAACTCGATTGCCCAACTCCCCAACCTCCATCCCATAACAACTCATTTTTTAAGCACATGTTGACCTACACCAGCTTTATACACAACCTAACCACCTACCTGCCACCCTCCAACTGAGGTAGAAAAGCCAACCCAAGACAGGGAAGTGGAGAAGACCCAAAGAGGCATTCACTAGGGATAGGCAGAAGAGTCATCTGCTCAGTGTGCAATGATAACTGCAAAGTGGAAATGTAAAAGTAATGTATGCATGTGTGTATATATATATATATATATATATATATATATATATATATATATATATATATATATATATATATATATATATATATATATATTTCCATTTTAAGAAATGGGTCACTGACATTTTGGGGCTATTTATTAAAGGTGGAATTGTGAAATCTCAAAGAAGAAAAAATTCACAGAAAACTCTAATTTTTAGAGGAAAAAAACTAAAATTTTTCAAGATTTATCATACCCCAATGCTGCAAAAAGCCTGAATCTCAAAATGTGCTGACTCAGACCTGTTGAGGTCCTGTATACGTCAACGGGAGAGGCACCCACATCAACTTCAAGTTTTCATGGTCTGCACTGGGTTTAGCTCGAAAAAAAAAAAAAACGTGAGTGATTCTGGATAAAGCCTGAAAAATTTAAACGATTCGGGTTTTAGCTCAATTTTTTCAAGTTTTTCCGCAATCTGGTTACATTTTTTTTTTATTAATAAATAAGCTAAAATCAGAAATGGGAGTTTGGTTGTGTTTTTTTTTTTTTAATAAATTATGATAAATTTGGATTTTTGTAAATAACCCCCATAATTGTAAGCAATGGTTTTTATTATTTTTTATGACCTTAACAACTGCAAGTAAGTGTGCACCATTTTATTGTTGAAAAAAAGACTATATGTAATGCAAAGCAAAAAACTTTCTATAGAGAAAAAAATTAACAGAAGGAACTAGCAGAAGAATTAGTACAGGATAAGGTATTTGTATCCCTAGAAGGAGCCTCCAACCTTTGTAGGCTACAGAGGAAGTACATTCACACCCTATACAGTGGTGTGAAGAGTTAAACCAAGCCTATCATTCCTTTTAAACAATATACAGTGTCTTAGGCTACTGCCAGAAAACTGCATGTGTTTATTATAACAAAAAAATGCACATTAAAACAATGAGGTGCATAGAAAATTGGTCTACTGAGTATTGGAAAAAAATTTGTAACATGAGTTTCCCTTCCAGTTATCTGTTATAATCAATAAGCAAGTGTGTTCTCATATAAATTTAAAAAAAGCTTGCATGCCTTGAGTACTTGTTTCATATGGTGAAGGCTTACAATTGTTATATCTAAGGCACATACCTAGTGCAATACAGATCAATGATGCACAAACTATGGCTGGGCCCATTATGGGAGTCCCAGCACATTTGCTTGGTGCAAGATATTCATAGACTGCATCATTTTATGTAACAATCTGGATGAACATTATAATATTCATGTCACGTCATTCAACATCCATGGGGTTGGTGAGGAACATTGCTCACGAGCCACTGGTTGGGGATTACTGCTCTAGTGCAATGTGTATAAAGAGTAATGTTGTTCTGGTGTCTGCCTGTGGATTATGTATTTATTCAAAGGACTCTTTTGCAAGAGGGTCATTAAAAATTATAATTTATTTCTAATGGAAAACTTTTTGGACTCTTCTGGTACAAGCTTCTTAAATAATCAACATTGGCAAGGAAATTATATAGGCATATCTGCCAGCTATCTTTGGTCTATACAGTAAGTTGCAAGGTCGGAGCACAAGGTGTTGGTGAAATAGATTGGTTAATTACCACTGGTTTCATAACAGTGGCCAGGTATGCTTGTAAAGCTATGCTCCATAATAAAATACTTTAAAAATTTTCTCTAATATATTCAGCTTTAATTATTTATATTCTTAGGGGTTTTAAAATGACAATGTTTTGCCCCAGGTCTAGCAACATATACTATAGCAGAACTAGCAACCAAACAGCAGGCAACATTTACTGGTCTGTTTGAAACTGAAAATCTGATTAGTTGTTATAGGTCACCAAATCTGGTGCTACCTTTGTGTTTTTATTACATTACCCAGTATGTGGTTTAATATTGTTTATGACTTATATTAATAAGTCATAAGGCATCATTATGAATTATGCAAATGTTCACAAAGAGATGTTTCATTCAATTTCTATTATTCTTTAGATTTGTTTAGATATTTTAGCCCCTGCATGCCATGCTTCAGGACTTTAGACTATGTTTTTGCAACTAATGATGCCATATCATGAACCGTTATCATGATTTTGATTATATAAGACAAATTATACAAACACATGGTAAATAAACATTGATTTTAAAATTAATTTTGTCAGCTAATTCTGTTACTGTGCATAACTGCTAGATACCTACTGTGAATACAAAACAATGAGGGCTGCTTCCTGCAGTATACACAATTAAAAAAACATGTACCTGTTCTTTCTAATTTCCACCAAAGGAGGTAATTTATGCACATCGAATGTAAGAAAACTGAGAAACAGTGTGGTTATGTATTTCCTTGGGAAGATCAGCAGGGCCGCAATATGAATTATACTGTTATGGCACTGCAGGTACGCCAAATGCTCTATGTATTCTAAAATATTTTTTTTTTACAATTTCTGTTTTTTATTATCTGAATTTTTTATATTCTTCATGAATCCTAACATTGATCTTATTTAATATATGAAATGCAATACATTCCAGTGGGCTATGGCCCTCCTACCTCATGTATTTTAGTACAACTTAATCTTTGTATATCTATTTTATTTATTATACTTTGTCCTCCATGTTATTTACTTACTGTAATTTACTGTTATGTACTTTTACTGTATTATAAACAGGTACAGTGCTGTGTACAACAAACTTATACATTATTGCATTGCAGAATTTCTATTCATATTGAATTTTAAAAATAATGGAATATTGTGACTAGTTGTGTAACTGTACTGATTTTGACACTGCGAAACTGTAATCATGGAACATTTTTATTCTATAGAGTGATTATTTAATCATATGTAAATCACATCAGTGCTATCTAACAATCTAACTAGATTTTCTCCAGATAATGCAAGCATAATATACCTCTGAGTATTATATTATCTCCACTGAAAAGCAATTGCTCCTAAGTTTTTCATGGAGAACGATTACACAGCATAAACGATATTATGCTGCACTGAACTGCAACTGAGCTGCACAATTGCTTAAAAACAATAGGTATGTTAAGGTCACTTTAACCATTTTCTATGGTTAATTAAATCTAGAGTGGGAGAAAACATATGCTACCACAGAAATAATTTTGTGTTTGCTTCTATAGGTTATAAGTGGATTTTGTGGATTTTGTCTTTATTTCCTATGTTCACCTCTGCCATTACAGGGAATTGGGTGGGTGAAAATATTTTCCCCCATTCCAGTTGGAGGAAACAATGAGGGATATTTACCGAAACTTGAATTAATCTCAGTTTTTTGTCAATACAAAGTCGACTAAACATCCTTCCACAAATTAGAAAAATAAAGCGACAAAATTTTGAACAAAAGCGAACATCAATTCTAGTGATGGGCGAATCTGTGGCGTTTTGCTTTGCCGACAAATTTGTGAATTTACCAAAAATTTGTGAAACGCATTGAAGTCATTGGTTGCCTGGCGAATTTATTCGCCATCACTAGTCAATTCGTATTGTACAATTGAAACTCCAAAAAAATTATACTTCATCTCAAGCCTGTCGAGGTCATGTAGAAGTCAATGGCAGATTGTTTCTTGACATTGTGATCCGCGTTGGATAATCTGATAAAGTCTGGGTTTTCGCCCGATAATTTGCAATTGGATAATGCAATTTGATTGAGAGAAAAGGTTGCCGATAGACTCTAATATATTTTTCTACAAAAAAAGCCACTGTGAGGAAAAAAGTCCCCCATAATCTCCAATATATTTTGCAACAAAAAAATCACAGAAACAAAGAAGTCGCCCATAGACTTTAATGAGTTTCGCAAATTTTTTAGCAGTTTCACAAATTTTCAGGCAAAGTGAAATGCTGCAAATTCCCTCATCACTAACCACAAATTTCTCTACAACCACAAATGTCATGAAATTTATTAAAAGAGCCAAATATAAAAAGTATGAATGGAAAAAAGCACTGAACAATCCATAAAAATACGAATATCTCGAAATTCTCAAAAAAATTTATTTTTTCGGACAATTACTAACAAAAAAAATTGAAAACCTCTAAAAGACTGAATGTTCATGAAAACTGTCCAATAGGATCAGTACAGCTCCTACTGACTTTTATGGGACTGCTTTTACTTGACAAAATTTTATATTAGAATTTTTCATGATTTTTAAACTTAATAATTCTCAAATTTTTAAAGTTTTAGAGAAATAAGAAGATGTTTTAGAGTAGTAAATAGGCCCCACGCCTCATTTTCTTGCTTGTGTACTCACATGGTTACCCACACTAAGAGCTTCCTTACAGTGCAGGTGGAATAGCACTTGCTTGCAGCATTTTTTTTTCACAAAATAGTATTGTTTCCCCCAACCAGTGTATGGGCTCTATTAGCGCACACCACCAGTAGGGGAAACATTTTCCCATGATAGATGCTCCTTAAGCACAAATTCCATGTCATCAAATACTAGCCTATGATGCCAATTAACTCCCTTAAGGCCTACAAGACTAGTGATAGGAGAACTTTAAGCTGAGGTAAGTAGGATTGTGGGAGAGATATAAACTAAGGGCTGTTAAAAGACAAGGCAAGCAGAGACTGAAACATGATTTTAGAAGCAAGGAAATCTTTGAAATATGAATCTCATTATATACTGTATTTATCTTTTAACATTCCCATTAGGCAAATACAAAGGGAAACTAATTTAAAAAAAAGTACTAGTGTGTCTTTTAATTCACACCTTTCATCAATAGTAATAAAGAATCAAAAATATAATCTAAATTTGCAGTATTCACTTATCTATGTAGTTATTAACTAAGGTTTTTAATGTGAACATTTGTTTGCAGACAAAAACATGAATAGCTCACAAATTGGCAATTAAATCATAAGGTAGGGTGGAAAGATAAGGCCTTGGGTTACTTTAAGTCATTATCGAGAACAACTGTGGCAGAATTCTGAACATAAAAAACTGACAAGAATGTTCTTTTGGGCAAAATTTAAAGAACCTCAAAGTATACCAGAAGCTCATTCATCCAATTACAGATCAGATTCCGTGCTTAACTCCTTAGGAGCAAGCTTGCATTCAACTGCAATCATCCTAGCATTAACTAGGTGACAGAGCTAATAGCTGCATGTTATTGATAACAGAAAAAATGTGCAAAATGTGAACAATTTTTCCTTTGTGCATATTTATTATACATAGTACATAGTATACCCAATAAAACCAGTTTACTGGAAAAATTATTTAACTCCAAAAACAATTACAGCCCCTTTGTAATGAAATAATCACCAACAAACAAATTGCACTATAAAATCCAAGTTTGATCCCTATTTTCGTGTTTATATTCCAGTGACAATTTTTATTGTATTTTTCCCTAAGTATTCTAACCATCAATGTTTTTGACAAGTAAACTGCAAAAAATGAACTACTTGGTGGTCAATAAACTAGGACTGTATGGAATGTAGGTGCATTGATCAGTTTATATGTTTATTAGTTTATTCTGTTGTTCTATTGTATTTCTAAGGGAAACAAGATAAAGAACTAGACTGCCATTGTATTGATATCCCTTTGGCTTTTAAAGACTTTAATGATTGACATAATTTGCCATTTTGTATAACCTTTTTAAATCTTTATTACAGTACTACAATAACTTTAAAAAGTGCCTTCAAGATAGAGAAGTTCATGTAATAATGATGTCTTTTAAACTGGGGGTTTTTTTTCTTTACATTATGTAAACTATTGTCTAGAACTGTAGTCCATATTTTTGTTGTGTATATAAGGTCTTAATTTTAGCATATCTCCATTATTGTTGTTAAGCTTAATTTACTGCTATTAAAATATGACTTTATCTTGTTCCCCCTTATTCTGTGAGTCTGATTTTATGTTCTCTAATCAATACTCACATTTTAAGTTCTCTAATCATTACTCACAACAGGTATGTTCTATGCAACAAGGAAACTCTCTCCCAGTGTATTCAGCAGGGTAGTGTTTGTACCCCTTTCAGCATTTTGTAAACAAGGAAAAAATCATATTAGTTTAGGCAGTTTCAAGCAGGTGGTAGCAAACAACTCTTTTTGAGAAGATCAGGTATAGCAATCGCAGCCATCTTCGTAAGTTTGCCTGAACAAGCTTTTTTTAACAGCTTTTAGGTGCTCAAGTTTTTCTTTGTTAAAAAAAGTCAATTCAGGCAAACTTCTGAAGATTTTTAGATTTTTTTTGGCATTAAACCCCAAGTGATTAATAAGATTGCTTGTGCTGAAAAGCACAAGGAATGTTAAATGGGCATCTGAGTCTAAACATTAGGTATAGATGTTAGTACCACTTGTTACCACCGTGGATGACAAATCTTTCCTCAATCAATAGAGAAAAGACACATTTATGATTTAGCTGGAGACTAAGGATGAGCAGATATTTTCACCTGGTACAGTTTCAGTTTTGGAAATCACCACTAGAATTTAGAAACACATTTATGTTTCTCCAGAGAAAAGATCTATTGCACCAGAAAAAAACATGCAGGGAAAACACACACATCATGATCCACCCCTTTACACATCAACCAATGGGATTGGACCCATCCCTTTATATACCATTTGCACCTTTTTGGCTACAGCCACACAGGGCTGATTCTTAGGCAGTCAGATAATTAGACGTGTATTGTATTAGCGTTAATTTTGATTTAACATGGTAATTAAGAGACAATCTCTACCTATTCTTTAAATAAGTACTGATTTGTCTTTATATATGTTTTAATGTTTAGTATAGTAACAGTAATGGGCAAATGTATTACCTAGGTATAATTGATTAGGTAACACATCCTTAACCTGGCTATCAATTGATTTTTTTAATGTCATGCAGGATAGTTGTTGCTCAATCTGTTCACTTCCCCCAAAAGCTCACGGATACAGTTTGTTTAAATGTGCTAGATTGGTGATACGTACTTGTGGTACACGTTAGTACTGCTTTTAAAAATATACTGCTAAAAAGTAAATTGTCCCCTTAGTATTTTAGATTAGAGCTGTGAAATGAAATCCCCTTTTTGACAGGTGTGAAATAAGCATGTGACCTTCTCTGTTGTGAAATCCAAAAAACTAGACAAGCTGCCCACTGCCAACCTTACCCACGATCTGTTTCTTAACAATATTCTTCAGATCCATTTAGATGTGATGGTGATGGTGATAATATGCACAGTAAAAATATATTTTGGCAGATTTTATCTGACTTCTTGCTGTCTTTTTTGGCATGTACTTTATGCCTGAGTGTAAATTGGAAGACACCGATGCTTTTTTTTTCTTTTTTATCTTCACATGCAGGAGAGTCTGACAGGTGTATATTAAGAATCTAATCTAAAAGCAGGATTTTGTGGTGGTTGTGTGTGGTTAACAGTTCTCGGGAATATATTGCAGGCTTGCAATTATAAGAATATATCACCAGTTAGGTTTTACTCATGTTACTAATTGTACTTTTATAGTACGGGGTTCATTATCTCTCATATACAATAACACTTTTTATTAAGGGAGCGTTTAAAAAAATAGTGATTCACCGTATAGTAATGCACTTCCATTGCACCTGGAGTGATATTTTGTTTCTTAATAATGCATGGGGTATTTTATTTTATCATTAGCAAAAATTGAAAAAAAAATGCTGAACATTAAGGCAATTTTAAGTGTCTCAAATAGTGAAAAGACTAAGGGAGTTTATTTATTAAAGAGTGAAATTGAATTTACCAATTTGCCAATACCAAAGGTCTCTTTTCATTTGTATACAACTTTTAGTGGAATATGTATCAAAGTATGAACACTATATAGCCATGGAGTTCTCCTCTGGCACACTATAATGAACTTTAATTTTACCCTTTCATATATATGTCCCTGTATGCGACTGTTGTTAATGGGGAAAAATGTGCCTGCTACCCACCATAAAATCCCCCCCAGATAATTATTACAATGCTATGGAAATGGATATATACTTGATTAAATGAATCCAGCAATTATCCTAAGGGGCTTTAGCATTTCCTCTGTATTTTTTCTATTTGGTTTCCATGATATTTAAATACTGTAGATACATATGAATCATATGAAGAATTATGAAATTATTTGATGATTGGATTTATATTTTTCCCTTTTCGCTTTTTATTTTAGAAACTATATGTTGCAGTTGTAAAGAAAATATTGTGTCATGTTGAGAAGAATAGAGAGGGCAGTGATAGCACTAGAGAATTGCACAAGGTCACATAGATGCTGGGTCTCAGACAAGGATAACTGCTTTCAATGACAATGAACAGACCTTTGTAGCCTGCCGAAAGAAGAAGAATCCTTTACATGCAGTATATTAAAATACATTGGTGAACCTCATAATATAACAACTATTGCTGAATGCTTAATGTAAAATCTTCCTTTTTAGCCAGTGATTAAAAGCATATCCTTTCATCTGGCAAACTGTATACATACTTGTGTTTCACCAGCCACAACAAGATTAATACTCCCATTTACTAGCACCTTTATGGAGGAAAAGTATAGTCTAATTATATCATCATTCATTGCCCTCCATTAAAATTTTGCTAATGAGCCATATCCTGGCTTTTTTTCCCGTTTCCACAAGTCTGCTTTCAAAATCTTTATTATCGAGTCTGAGTTCACTTGATATTCTTATAACTGTACATGTTTTCTGTAGATTGCATTGAAGCTGCTGCCTGTCAGTACCCTAGCACAGTCTATGAAAAAGTTAAACATTCTTAAAATTTTTATTTTTCACTTTACAGATGAAGGCTGATATACCTCGCCTCTTGCTTCATTTCTTATTTAGTGCAGAATTAATAAATATATCCATTCCAATCACCCTTTATGGAAGTGCTTATACATTTGAAATCCCCAGTGATCCTCAAGGACTTGTGTATTCATAATAGGCCATTCAAATATTCAAAGTGTTGACATATAAAAGAAAAATCCAAAGGACATACAATACCATTTATTGTATTGTTTTTTATTTTATGTGATAAGTGGGGTTTTTTTTTAAACAGATGCACCCACATATATAAAAATATATATGCATTCAGTTTTAAACTCACAATATTGTTCTTCTCACAACCTACCTTAGTCATTTAGGTGAATTTAAAGTCCTTTAGTGGAAAAATCTAAATGAAACCAGGCAGCAACTGCAGTGAATTGAATCCTTTCTGTCACTGCATACATACAGCAGTTCTGCAATAAGGGAAGAAATGTAGCAGGAGGAGGGACTTGAACAATTGACCTCCTGAAGCTTAGTCCTCTTTGAGAATCAAGCTTTGGGATCCAGTACCTCTGATTTACATTGATTATCTCCACTTGAAGGGATACATTTGCATTTTTCTGGCACAGTGGCAAAAGATATAGGCGAAAAAAAAAAAATAAAGATCAAGAGTGAGATGTCGACAGAAACCGAAAGAAAAAGAAACAAAGGGGAAAGCTGTGAAAGGTATGTATGTTTAGAAAGCAGCGTACGGTGCTTGTCTCCGAAGAGCTAGAGCTCCCTCTTCATGCCATATTTGTAAGAGAGCAATGTATAATAATTATGAGTCACTGACACGACAAAGCAATTACAAGCAGACATATCTGATCCACTGTAAAATGAGAAAAATTACCATCCCAAAGCAATAATTATTTAATAGATTCTACATAAATCGAGCACATTTTAGGAGATATTTTATGAATAATCTCATTGGAAGATATATAAAGTGCATATTGATTCTTAATCACACAGAGAGTGTACTGCTGAAGCTACAAATTGTAAATAAAATGCCTGGTTTAGCCTAATATTCTAGCTTGATTATTGGTTTATCATTTTATTAGCACATCAGTGATAGATTATTTATGTAAATAACTTTTTATCTGTGCCATAAATTCCCACCTGGAAAATGCTAAACCTATGTAAAAATCACATCACCAATAGGAATATTAAGTGCCACATTATTCCATTTTCTGCTGTATAACTCTTTTGATGAAATTTGTTAACTTCAGTTGTAAAATACTTTATATTTCTAACCAGAACCAATTTAAGTCATTCTGGGACATTTGATACATTTTTACGATATCTGCATTATGAAAAATAATGTAGATGCGGTTATCGAGATATTCAACCAAGTCTCACAAATATTCAAAAAATTCAATGTGACAATAGCCATTTGCTTTACAGACATCCCCTGTTTTACAGAATAGCTATGCGTCACATGTACACTCACTCTAAGTAGCATCTGTATCTTGTGGAAACAGAACAGGTGGCATAACTTTCTTGTAGCTTTGATCTTCTGATTGTTCAATTTTCAGATAGTTTCATAATGACTTGCAGCCTTATATAAATATTTTTTAAACTGAAGCATTCACTCTGGGATGCCATTATTTTACAAATAACTCCACCTTCTACAATATACTTTACGGTAATTAGCATATAGTAAAGACGGAGGTTTAAGACAGAGCTGGTTTCTCAGCAGGTATACACAATGTATGTGACTGGTTACTCATTAATTTATAAGATAAAGTTATTGTAATGTATCGGTGTTTGCAGGTGACACAAAACTATCCAGCCAAATGAATCCATTCTAGGATATGGCATCCTTGCTGCAGGATCTTGTCAAATTGACGATCTTGGGGGTTAAGTGGCTGATGAAATTCAATGTTGATAAATTAAGGTCATGCACCTTGGATGTAAACAAAATAGAAGCCACTTATAACCTTACTGAAGAAGGACCTTGGATTCCTTGTAGATAATAAACTTGGCTGTTGCAAGCAATGCCAGATAGCATCTGCAAGGGTAAACAAGGTTTTGAGTTGTATTAAAACCAGATATGGTTTCCTCCACAGAGACTGGTCAAAGACTGGTCAAGTTGGAGCTGTTTATGCTGGAGAAGAAGCTCTTAAGGAATACTATGATAATTATGTATAAAAAGGACCATTATATAAACTATCTGATGCTATGTTTACCAGTAGGTCCTACAGGCATATACAAAACTACCCATTCAGATTAGAAGGATAAAGGTTCTATCTTAATATTGGGGTTTTTTTTTACAGTGAGAGCTATGAAGCTGCGGAATTCTCTCCCTGAATCTGACAGATAAATTAGATAGCTTCAAAAAGGGTTTGGATGGCTTTTTTTAGCAAGTGATAAAACACAGGGTTAATGGAAATTGCTCTTACTGCAAAGCTGATCTGAGGGCTGGTCTGATTACCATCTTGGAAACTGGAAAGGCTTCTGTTTGGGTTGTTTGCCTTCCTCTGAATCAGCTAGCAATTAGACAGGTTATATATAGACATATACAGTTGAATTCAACAGACGTGTCTTTTTTCAACCTGTTACTAGGCATGTTATCAGCCCTGTGTATAAAGCATTTAATGTAACTGGTATTAAAGGGAAGAGGTGGATAACCTTTGTCCAGAGGACATACACTCCTGCAATGTAAGACTAATAACATATGGGTCATTTACTCCTCTGCTGTATGTAAGTCAGTGGCCAAAAGTCAATCCGTTGCCTTCTGCCTCTTGTATGCTCTCACAGCCATGGCATGTGCTTGTCAGTTGTCAGCAAACCCACAGGGCAGATAATGGCATAAAATTACAAACACTTGACATGGAGTATTTGAGTATGGTCAATAAAACAAGTCTATGCAGATGACATTACCTGGCTGAAACTACAGAGAAACATCATTATTATTATTATTATCATGTATTTATATAGTGCCAATATATTGCGTAGCGATGTAAAGTAAATGATTATACAACTAAATCACATGAAATATATACATAGAACATATGGAGTTACATACAACATCTTTTTATAGAGAGTGTCCTGCACACCAAGCAATACATACTGCAGATGACATTTTGCCAAGGCTTTAAGTCCTTGGGCATGGAAAGCTAGCTGTATCAGTCTTCAAGCCCAACACGATGAAGGAAACAACCCTGTTCCTGCAGCTTTCTCGGATTCTGAAAACTTCAGGTAATGTTGGGCTTGGGTGCCTTTTGGGCAATCTAACATGAAAAGATGATTGCAGGACTCCTTTAACAATGTTGGGGATGGGTCTGGACATGGAGCAATTTGTACCCTCCCTCAAATTCCTGCAGCACAGAATTTATAAGGGGCAGGCTAGCTGTTCCTATTTTGTGCATTATAAAACATGCAAGTTAGGCAATGTTGGTGGGGGCAAGGTGTAAAGGAACCTTATCCTTACCGCAAACAAAGCTGTCTTTTTATGTTCTCCTCCATCTGGATTTTTAAAGTGGCGGTTCACCTTTAAATTTCTTTTTCAGTATTTTTATTAAAAAAATGTACCTTCTTCTTCTGTAATGCTCTGTAAGACTACACAATTATTGTTACTGCTACGTTTTATTACTCGGCTTTCTATTCAGACCCTTTCATATTCATATTCCAGACTCTCATTCAAATCAGTGCATGGTTCCTATGGTAATTTGAACCTTAGCAAACAGATGCAAATGCTCAGTAAATGAGTACTAAGATGCTTAAAGGAATTGTTCAGTATAAAAATAAAAACTGGGTTAAAAACCGGGTATTTTGTAAGTTGTACAAAATAATAAATGTTTTCATGTATTTAATGTTTTTCAATATACTTAGTTAGCCAAAAATGTAATGTATAAAGACTGGAGTGACTGGATGTGTGACATAATAGCCAGAACACTACTTTCTACCTCTACACTGAACTGTTCCATTAATATTGCACCCCTTAGTGCTCTAGCAAATGTGTGAGGGAGTTTGTTATTTGAGGCCACTAGGGGGCAAATTTATCAAGGGTCGAATTTTCGAGGTTTAAAAAACCCTCAAATTCGACCCTCAAAGTAAAATTGAATTCGAAGGATTTTAGCGCAAAAGCTTAGATCGAACAATCTAATAAAAATCGATAAAATCCTTGTAATTGAACAATTCAAACTATTTTTAGCGATCGATCCATGATTTTTTCGTTCAAAAAAAACGTAGAAAAGTGCTCTCGAAGTTCCCCATAGGTTAACATTGCACTTTGGTAGGTTTAAAGTGGCGAAGTATGAAGTCGAAGTTTTTTTTAAAGAGACAGTACCTCCATTATCGAATGGTCGAATAGTCAAACGATTTTTATTTCGAAATTCGAATATTTTTTTATTCAAATTATTCACTTGAGCTTAGTAAATCTGCCCCTATGTGTCTACTTCTTTAGTAATAGTAACACTTTTCTATCTTTTTCATAGGAATGTGTCAGTATCACTTAACTGCAAATTGACAACTCGGTATGTCATATTACTGTGTCCATATATAAATTATGAAAGTGGCATTTCTTATCTTGAGAGCCAACCCTGATTTACAGGTTAAAAGGATTCAGTTATAAGCAATGTTTTATTTAACTGTGTTAAAAGTAGATTAGCGTCCACTACATATCTATATAGGAAACAGCATGCATCAGAAAACAGTCAATCCTCCAGCTTTGGTGATGCTTAGGTGATTTTTTTTAACTGATGTGGTGCCCCTAGGCTTTTTCTAGTCAATTTATCTAAGCTATCATTACTCCTTTATTTGAACCCTCATCTGGATTGCAAGCTATGCCAACAACTTATAAAATATGATTAGATCATTATTATTCTTATTCATTCTTTTTGTATCAACCAATTACTGTTAGAAACCCTGATTTTGGTACTTACTTTATTGCATCAAACATCTTATCTGTTCAGTTGGTCAGACTGAAAACTGAAGCAGGGCTTTATAAAGACTCTTAGCTATGAATACTGAGAAGGTTTGCAATGAATGGATGCTGCCAAAATGCTATATATATATATATATATATATATATATATATATATATATATATATAGATATAAACAAGGCAAATGGAACGCACTACCATAAGAGAGCTAAGAAGCCTGGGTGCCATTCCATAGAAATAAAGTAGTTACTGCAGAAATTCACAGGACTCCAAGGACGATTTTGTAACAAGTCAAATAGTCAAGTGGAGGTTTATTTGAGGACCCGGATAACGGATCCTATAGTAAGGATGGGTGAATTTGACCCGTTTCACCTATGGGTGTCGAATTTTTTTTACTCACGTCTTTTTTTTTTTGACGCGTCTATGAGCGTCATTTCCGCGGCAAAACAAGGTGAAAAAATTCGCCCATCCCTATCCTATAGCTGTACTTTGATTTTTTTTAGATGCCATGAGTGGGGGCCATTATAAAACTGTTATTTTGTTTTAAAATGGAAATTTAATAAACAAATTAATTAACTTGTATCTAGTATCTTCGGCAGACAATTTAAGGAAAAAAACCCTTTTTCTGATTTTTGGTTTGTAACATTTATAGGCCTATTCTTATTTCAGTTTTAGTGATCACAAGCTGCTCCATTTCTTATTTTACTATTATAATAAATTGCACTATGCACAGATTCTCTGCTTTTCCTTCTTAGTATTATTTTTATTATACACTATCTCTATATCTGGCAGATGTTAGGATTTCGGAGTGTGATTAGATCCTATGACAGAACTCCTCATTGCAGTACAGATTGAATTCATCTCTGAGGGTATCTGCTGGCTTGCAACATCTGCTTTTAACCCTTAAGGATGACCAACTTTTTTTCATTGTAATGTCTACTTTACAGTGAAGCAATAGATAAATTACTAGTATAGTATATAGTATATAGATAAAAATAGAAAAAAAAAATAGTAGGAACATAAAGATGATCATTTTGCTTTTATCTATGCACTCCTAAATGGACTGTTCACCTTTAAATTGACTATAAATATGATATAGAGAGTGATATTCTGAGACAATTTGTAACTGGTTTTCCTTTTTATTATTTGTGGTTTTTTTTTTAGTTATTTAGCTTTTTATTCAGCAGCTCTTCAGTTTGCAATTTCTGCGATCTGGTTGATTAGCAATGACAATACATTTGTAGCTTTACAGAGCATCTGTTTTAGATGGGGTCAGTGACCCTCATTTGAAAGCTGGAAAGAGTCAGAAGAAGAAGAAGGCAAATAATTCATATCATATACAGTTGTGCAGGATTAATAACTGTAGGGACCTATAGCAAATCCTATCCCTATAGAGTTAATCCCCTACCTTTCCTATGTAGTTCTCTTATCGTTTGTCAATGGGCACAAGCCCTGGCAACAGTTTAAGTGTAACCACCTCACCTATTGGACAAAGAGTGTAATGACACTCCCCTGCCACACTGCTATATAGTGTTGTGCAGGGAGTGGCCTCTTCCTCTTTGGCTCCTGGTGCTGCTGCTAGGTGATCTCCATTGAGCCTGGGATCACTATAGGCCCCAGTAAGTCATTTACCCCAAAGGGACCTGACACCTTTGGTGCTTAAGTCGGGGACCAGGTAACCCTGTGAACGAGGAACAGCTAGCATAGTAAGCTCCTGTAATAGACTCTCTAGGAGAGTAAGACAGAGAGGTGTAGCATAAAGAGCAGTTGTTGCTCCAACAAGGATTGCAGAAGGAAGTAGCTTTCCCACAAGGCTTGTTTGCCTTTAGAGCAGGGAACTCAGTTGATAGGCATCTAGTTTAGCAAAGGACTACCTGTACCCTACCTGATCGATCCCGATCCCCTCACTGGCAACGTCGGTTAACTGGGAATTGATGTACACCTATCTGCTAATACCTAAAGGAGTCGCTTCTGTCTGACTGTGATCATTACTATGTCCCAAGTTATTTCATCTGCTGTATCCTACAAGTGCTTGTGAGTAAAACCTGAGGTCATTTGCATTTGTGCATAATAAATCTGTTCACCTGTTTTACTATCTAAGAACCTCCTGGCATCCAATTTATCTACTTTTGCACTAATTAGCCTGTGGGTTGTAGTTTTACAACATCTTAAAGGGGAAGCTTCCATTTGGCGAAGGCTCTGCCCTGGGTGTAGATTCGCAATGTAATCCATGCTCACTTCCTAGCTGGACATCCTTAACTCCTAACTGGCAGGATAGCCCAAGAAAGCGTTACATAACAATAAAGGTTATGTCAAGGAACCAGAGGTCCACTTGCCCACTTTCAAGAACACCATATTCATATTTAGTCACTACTGCATTACACATATGTAATAGGCATAACCCCATTCACTGGCTGATCTGAATAAGAGACTGGAATAGATTTATAGAACATTTGTTTATTAGATCTCCGAATCCCGGAATCCTTTGTAAAAGATTCAGCCGAATACTGAACCGAATTCTAATTCACATATGCAAATCCATATGCAAATTAAGAGAGTGAAATATTTTACTTCCTTGTTTTGTGATGAAAAGTCCCGTAATTTCCTTTTGCACACCTAATTTGCATATGCAAATTAGGATTCAGATTTAGTTTGGCAAGGCACAATGTTTCGGCCTTAATCTAAATCCTGTTTAGAAAGGCCAAATCCTGGCCATATCCCGAACTGAATCATGGATTCGGTGCATCCCTACTTTGAACATCAAATTCAAGATGAAGATGTGAATAAAGTTAGCCTTGCCTATTATTAAATTTGTTTTGGGGGAATTAAGCATTAAAAAATAGGTGTTCGTGTTTCTTTAAGACAAGGATTTCTGTTTTAAGAGGTAAACTAACATCTTTACATTGAAGCTGAATCTATCCAAAATATTCCCAGTAAAAACCACTAATACCCCATTGATCATTAATACCCATTGATCATTATGCCCCCACCAACACACCCACGCAGAAGTGGATAACATTTAAAAAATAATTTCATGGGATACTTTTGGTGCTAGGAGTTTATACTGTACATGAAATAAAGTCACATACTGCAATTCCTACATCTATACATATTAAATTGGTAAGTTTATTGCAAAACCATTCTAATATACTAATAACACCATACAACCTTTAATAAATAGGCCTCCCAAAGTCAGAGTAAATAACAAGAGCTCCCCAATTAGTCACTGGCTTCAGCAGTTTCATCAATGTGACCATTTTGTATCAATTAACCCACCGAGCAGTCACAGGAAGGAACCTCCTTTCTCCCTCTTCTAAAATTTCTTGTGCAGTACACTAACAAGGTCCTACCACCAAAGAGAACTTCCCACTAGCAGGCCCGGATTTGTGGGAAGGCCACAAAGGCCCAAGCCTAGGGTGGCAAGACTTTAGGGGCAGAAGTCTAATTTTTTCGAAAGCACTTGGGACAGCACTGGGACACTACACTCTTTAAATCTCATTCATGTCTAATCCCCAGTGCTCCAGTGAAAACAGGTGCATGTGCACGCTCAAGGGGGCAGTAGCAAGGAGCAGTGGCTGGACCCTCTGGCCTAGGGGCACCTTAATCAGAAATCATGGCCTGCCCATTAGGTTACCTGCCATACCAGCACAAATTATTCACTACTAGAAAACTGGATGAGCACCAAAACCACTAGAACAATTCATTGGCCAGGAGACTTGACCTACGAAATTGTAGCATTATTTTGCTACAATTTACTATTTACTCTGCCTATGTGGTAGACTAGGATGCTTAAACAGCCTTTAAAAGCCAGTTTGATTCCATCCTTGATACCAAATTTACCCTTCTTTTAATAACAATAGAATACAGGTCAGCCAGCACTGAGGGTAAGGTCACCCAACCACTTACCATGTTTCTTCTGTCGTGGCCCATCCACTCTGTAGAAAACCCTTCAGCCATACATGCCTGGCTCAGAGGGTAAAGTCAACCAACCACTTTGTCATGCTGCTCCGGTAGCTGCCCATCCACTCTATGGAGACCTCATTGCAGCTGTACATACCTGGCTCAGAGGGTAAGGTCAACCGACCACTTTACCATGCTGCTCCCATAACCACACATCCACTCTTTGGAGACCCAGCTCAGAGAGCTCAGCTCTAAGGGTAAGGCCAACCGGCCACGCTTATATGGTGCTTCCGTTGCAGCTGTTCCACGCTGTGGAGACTTAGCTCAGAGATCCCAGCTCTAAGGGTAAGGCTAACCGGCCACTTTACTATGCTGCTTCTGTAGCAGCCCATCCACACTGTAGAAATGTCCCTCCAGTCATACCTGCTTGGCTCAGAGGGTAAGGTCAACAACCACTCTACCATACTGTTACTGTAGCAGTGCATCCTCTTTGTAGAGACCTCTCTCCAGCCTCACAAGTATTGCTCATAAGGGCCCAGTTTTGATATTATGGTCACTGTAGTGACAATTATTCACTGAAAGAAATAATTCATAACCTTGTCATGACTGGGATGGGGGCTATTCATTTCTCACTTGCTTGTACCCTTACACCTTGATTGTGTCCCCCCCCCAGATGATCATCAAATGTTACATTCAGAATAGGGAACTGCTGTCTGCCCAAAAAAATCAATGCTAAGCTCTATGAAAATGAAGACTGGCATTGTGCCGGGGAGCTAAGCGATCAGTTTAAATATATAAATATAGTAAACCTTCCTCTATCCCGGCACAAAGAGAAGCTACAATAAGCAGGCCCAAATGATAAGATCTTAGTAGCAGCTAATTCTATATAATTGCAAAGATATGGAGAAATTGAATCTAACCCCCCAATTGATATGCAAGCTGAGTGCTGTGAAACTGAAAGCGACACTGTGCTAGGTGTACGCTATTTTTACAGGAGCTGTAAAAAAACCCACTTTCCCAGAGAGAATGCTTTCCAATAATGAACCACCAGTAAGAACCGTCCCAACGCTCACCTCCGTCGAACCCAGGATGAGTTCTTACACCACCATGCACCTTCCTGGGCTACCCGAGATGCTGGCCACCTAACCTCTACCAGTCGGGTGGGCAAGTGGAACCAGGCAGGTCTAGCTATCAGTCGGCTAATAAGCCATATCAACCCTGGTCATAGGCCCCCAAGGCAAGCAGCCCGACATTGTTCTAGTTGTACACCCCAGGCACTGTGGACCTACCATGTGTTGGTGCTGTATGCTATACTCTCATACACATATATACATTGTAAGAGATGTGCTTGAAAAATTCTGTGTATTTTTAACCAGTGTTGAACCTGATAAACTAATAACTCCAGGGAAAATGTATAATGTTTCAGCAAGCATGGCTGTGTTTGCGTACCGACTCAGGAAAAGCTGGATAAATGGGACACTGGAGTGAATGGAGGAGAGCAGGGTGTGCCCTCCATTCCATACTCTATTTACAGCTGGTCAGCTATTGGAAGCTGTCTGATTAGGCTGTAGGTAAGCAGCAAATAAAAGAGGTGTGAGATTACACCTCAGTTCTCCCTGGATCCCTCCTTGTATTGGAGGGGGGTTGTGAGACCTCTGGATACCTCCTTGTGCTTGAGGAGGGTGTGAGGCCCTGTGGACACCATCTTGTGTTGGAGGGAGGTGTGGTGCTGCCAGAAGGTGAGCCAGACCAGACACTGGTGGATGAGTATCCCTGGAGGGGAGAGTTAGAAATGCTTAGACAGTAGCCTGAATACAGTAGCGATCCTAGAGGTGGGCGGGCCCTGGTGCGTGACACGCAGCCGGGCCCCGCCCCCCTCCGTACGCCCGCATTTGGCCGCATTTGTATGTGGGGCACGGACTGCCGGGAGGCCCTGAGGGGGTGCGGGCCCTGGCCCTCTCGTACCCCCTGCTTCCCCGGTTGTTCTGCCACTGCCTAAATGTTCCAGAGGGTGGAAGCCTCTCTGAATTGTGAGAACCCAGAGAGGGGGGAAAAGTTTGAATGCATGATGCTGAAACACTAATGAACTGTGCTCCTGTGACTTAATGTTGGGAAAACATTGCTGAATAAACCTGTATTTTTCCTTGAAGACCTGGCGTCCCTTTTAGGGATGTAGCGAACTGTTCGCCGGCGAACTAGTTCACGCAAACTTCTACTGTTCGCGTCCGCCGCAAGTTCGCGAACGTCGCGCGACGTTCGCCAATAGGCGTTCGCGTCAAAATCGTTCGACCATTCGGTCGCTAAAATCGAACGATTTTCGTTCGATTCGAACGAAAATCGTTCGATCGAACGATTAAAATCCTTCGATCGTTCGAATCGAACGATTTTCGGATGTTCGAAGTTCGCGAACAGTTCGCGAACTGTTCGCATTTTTTGCCGGTGTTCGCGAACGGCGTTCGCGAACACATACTCGGCGGTTCGCTACATCCCTAGTCCCTTTTTGCTAAACCAGTCTACCATAGATAATTTCCACTGAAAATTATGTATACAGGCAGCCAGCTTGTCACAATATATATAGAGCTATCACAGAAGACCAGGGGAAAACACTGTAAAATCTTTTAATTCCCAATGAAATAGGGGGAGAAAAACTTGGATGGCGGGCAGGCACCACTCCGGAACAGACAATGGAATCCAGGAGTAGGGATGTAGCGAACGTCGGAAAAAAAGTTCGCGAACATATTCGCGAACTTGCGCAAAAATGCGAGCGGTTCGCGAACGGTTCGCGAACCCCATAGACTTCAATGGGAAGGCGAACTTTAACATCTAGAAAAGACATTTCTGGCCAGAAAAATGATTTTAAAGTTGTTTAAAGGGTGCAACGACCTGGACAGTGGCATGCCAGAGGGGGATCAAGGGCAAAAATGTATCTGAAAAATCTGCCTGTGTGTGCTTGGAAGAGATAGTGTAGGGGGAGAGCTGTTAGTGATTTCAGGGACAGATGATAGTAAGCTTGCTGGCTAGTAATCTGCTTGATACTGCTCTGTATTGGAGGGACAGAAGTCTGCAGGGATTTGAGGGACATTTTAGCTTAGGTAGCTTTGCTGGCTAGTAATCTACTGTTCTCTTTAAACAACTGCCATACGTTGACCTTGTAGGCATTGTTTGCCCAGTTTTTTTGGACGCAGCCACTGAAGCACAGTTGCCAGAAAAAATATGCCATATAAATGCTGAAAATAGTAATTTTTCGCCATACATTGACCTTGTAGACATTGTTTGCCCAGTTTTTTTGGACGCAGCCACTGAAGCACAGTTGCCAGAAAAATTATGCCATATAAATGCTGAAAATATAAATTTTTTTGGTTGCAGCCACTGAAGCACAGAGGCCAGAAAAATTATGCCATATAAATGCTGAAAATATAAATTTTTTTGGTTGCAGCCACTGAAGCACAGAGGCCAGAAAAATTATGCCATATAAATGCAGAAAATATGCATTTTTTTGGTCGCAGCCACTGAAGCACAGTTGCCAGAAAAATTATGCCATATAAATGCAGAAAATATGCATTTTTTTGGACGCAGCCACTGAAGCACAGTTGCCAGAAAAAATATGCCATATAAATGCTGAAAATAGTCATTTTTTGCCATACGTTGACCTTGTAGACATTGTTTGCCCAGTTTTTTTGGTTGCAGCCACTGAAGCACAGAGGCCAGAAAAAATTAAACCAGTAGGGTTTGCACCCTAGTTTGTAACGGTGGCGGAGGGAGGAGGAGGACGCTAAAGGACAGCTGTGTGTGGAGTCATGAGGCTTGAAGAGAAGGACAGCTGCATAGAAGTCAGAACAAGTCTTCCGGCGTGCAGTAACCCTCCGAGATCCACCCCTCATTCATTTTAATAAAGGTCAGGTAATCGACACTTTTGTGACCTAGGCGAGTTCTCTTCTCAGTTACAATCCCTCCTGCTGCACTGAAGGTCCTTTCTGAGAGCACACTTGAGGCTGGGCAAGACAAGAGGTTCATGGCAAATTGTGACAGCTCTGGCCACAGATCAAGCCTGCGCACCCAGTAGTCCAGGGGTTCATCGCTCCTCAGAGTGTCGATATCTGCAGTTAATGCCAGGTAGTCCGCTACCTGCCGGTCGAGGCGTTCTTTGAGGGTGGATCCAGAAGGGTTGTGGCGCTGCCTTGGACAGAAAAACATTTGCATGTCTGACGTTACAGACTGGCCAAAGGGCTTTGTCCTTGCAGGTGTGCTCGTGGCAGGATTACTGGCACCTCTGCCCCTGGAATGTTGATGAGTTCCTGAAGTGACATCACCCTTAAAAGCATTGTACAACATGTTTTGCAGGCTGGTTTGTAAATGCCGCATCTTTTCGGACTTGTGGTATGTTGGTAACATTTCTGACACTTTATGCTTGTACCGAGGGTCTAGTAGCGTTGCGACCCAGTACAGGTCCTTCTCCTTAAGCCTCTTGATACGGGGGTCCTTCAACAGGCATGACAGCATGAAAGACCCCATTCTCACAAGGTTGGATGCAGAGCTATCCATCTCCGCTTCCTCATTATCAAGGACTGCATCATCCACGGTCTCCTCCCCCCAGCCACGTACAAGACCAGGGGTCCCCAAAAGGTCACCACTAGCCCCCTGGGAAGCCTGCTCCTGTTGGTCCTCCTCCTCCTCCTCCTCCACAAAGCCACCTTCCTCCTCTGACTCCACTTCTGGCACCTCTCCCTGCGTTGCAGCAGGTGCCTGGGTTCGTTCTGGTGATTCCGACCAGAAATCGTGCGCTTCCAGCTCCTCGTCACGCTGGTCTACAGCCTCATCTGTCACTCGTCGCACGCCACGCTCCAGGAAGAAAGCGAAGGGTATTAGGTCGCTGATGGTGCCTTCGGTGCGACTGACCATATTTGTCACCTCTTCAAAAGGTCGCATGAGCCTGCAGGCATCGCGCATAAGCACCCAGTAACGGGGGAAAAAAATCCCCAGCTGTGCAGATCCAGTCCTACCACCCAGTTCAAAAAGGTACTCGTTGACGGCCCTTTGTTGTTGCAGCAGACGTTCCAACATAAGGAGCGTTGAATTCCAGCGAGTCTGGCTGTCAGAAATCAAACGCCTGACTGGCATGTTGTAGCGCTGCTGAATGTCAGCAAGGCGTGCCATGGCTGTGTAGGAACGTCTGAAATGGGCCGACACCTTTCTGGACTGGGTGAGAACGTCCTGGAATCCTGGGTACTTGGAGACAAAACGTTGGACTATTAAATTTAACACATGTGCCATGCAGGGCACATGTGTTAAATTGCCTAGTCTCAACGCTGCCAACAGATTGCTTCCATTGTCACACACCACTTTTCCGATCTGCAGTTGGTGTGGGGTCAGCCACCGATCGGCCTGTGACTGCAGAGATGACAGGAGTACAGATCCGGTATGGTTTTTGCTTTCCAGGCACGTCATCCCCAAGACAGCGTGACAACGGCGTACCTGGCACGTCGAATAGCCTAGGGGGAGCTGGGGGTGCACAGGTGTGGAGGAGGAGAAGGAGGACCCAGCAGCAGAGTAAGAAGAAGAAGAAGACGAGGTAGAGAGCGATGGAGGAGTAGAGGTGGTGGCAGAACCGCGTGCAATCCGTGGTGGTGACACCAACTCCACTGTTGTTGTTGAGCTACCCATTCCCTGCTTCCCAGCCATTACCAAGTTCACCCAGTGGGCAGTGTAGGTGACATACCTGCCCTGACCATGCTTGGAGGACCATGCGTCAGTAGTCATATGGACCTTTGGCCCAACACTAAGTGACAGAGATGCGGTAACTTGGCTCTGCACATGTTGGTACAGGTGTGGTATTCCCTTTTTAGAAAAAAAATTGCGGCTGGGTACCTTCCACTGCGGTGTCCCAATTGCTACAAATTTGCGGAAGGCCTCAGAGTCCACCAGCTGGTATGGTAAAAGCTGGCGGGCTAAGAGTGCAGACAAGCCAGCTGTCAGACGCCGGGCAAGGGGGTGACAGTCAGACATTGGCTTCTTACGCTCAAACATGGCCTTCACAGAAACTTGGCTGGTGGCAGATGACTGGGAATGGGAACAGGTGGTCAAGGTGGAAGGCGGAGTGGAGGGTGGTTCAGACGGGTCAAGGAGAGCAGAGGTAGAGCAGTAAGATGCTGGACCAGAAGGAGTGTGGCTTTTAGTTTGCCTGTTGCCTTTGAGGTGTTGCTCCCAAAGTGCTTTGTGCTTGCCGCTCATGTGCCTTCGCATAGAAGTTGTACCTATGTGGCTGTTGGGCTTACCAAGGCTCAGTTTCTGACTGCACTCATTGCAAATTACAATGCTTTTGTCAGAGGCACACACATTAAAAAAATCCCACACTGCTGACTTTTTGGAAGTGTGCGATCTGGCGGTAACAGTAGAAGTTGGCGGAGTTGGCGGTATTGGCGGCAATGGCGGGTGCGTTGGCCGGCTGAACACAGGTGCCGATACATGTTGTTGCCCTACTGATCCCTGCGGGCTGTCCTCCCTGCTTCTTCTAAGTCTTATTCTCCTACTGCCTCTCTGACTCTCCGTCTCTCCATCTGAACTACCCTCCTCTTGCTCTCTTCTACTAGGCACCCACAAAACATCAATCTCCTCATCATCATTCTCCTCAGATGCATCAATTTCTTCTGACACATCACAGAAGGAAGCAGCAGCGGGGACCTCCTCCTCATCACTCATTATGTCCATCTCTATCGTGTTCTCTGCCAGAATTAAATCTGGTGTAAGGTCCTCATCTCCTTCATCTTCTTCTGGCAATAATGGTTGCGCATTACTCAGTTCAAGAAACTCATGGGAAAATAACTCCTCTGACCCCAGTGAAGAAGGGGCACCGGTGGTGGAGGAAGTGTTACGTGGGGTGGCCATAGCAGTGGAGGATGAGGAGGATGTTGTGGTAAAGTTAGAAACGGTAGAGGATGGGGTGTGCTGTGTAAGCCAGTCAACTACCTCTTCAGCATTTTGGGAGTTCAGGGTCATTGGCTTTTTAAAACTGGGCAATTTGCTAGGGCCACAGGATTGCATAGCAGCACGGCCCCTAGCACGGCCTCTGCGTGGCGGCCTGCCTTTGCCTGGCATTATTTTTAAAAAAACAACAACAACAACAAAAACTCAGTTGGTTTTTCTGGAAACGATAATACACACAGCTAGATGGCGGGTTGAAGAAAACAGTGTGCAAATAATGCCTACAAGGTCAACGTATACACTACTACAGCGGTGGATACGGATTACGTAAAATATATTATGGCTGCTTGAAAAAAGTCACTCCGGTGTTTTTTCTGGAGACGGTAATATTATGGATATTTAGACAGAATGTGAACAAGGTCACACAGCTAGATGGCGGGTTGAAGAAAACAGTGTGCAAATAATGCCTACAAGGTCAACGTATACACTACTACAGCGGTGGATACGGATTACGTAAAATATATGAATGCTGCTTGAAAAAAAGTAACTCAAGTGGTTTTTCTAGAGACGATAATATTATGGATATTTAGACAGAATGTGAACAATGTCACACAGCTAGATGGCGGGTTGAAGAAAACAGTGTGCAAATAATGCCTACAAGGTCAACGTATACACTACTACAGCGGTGGATACGGATTACGTAAAATATATGAATGCTGCTTGAAAAAAAGTAACTCAAGTGGTTTTTCTAGAGACGGTAATATTATGGATATTTAGACAGAATGTGAACAAGGTCACACAGCTAGATGGCGGGTTGAAGAAAACAGTGTGCAAATAATGCCTACAAGGTCAACGTATACACTACTACAGCGGTGGATACGGATTACGTAAAATATATTATGGCTGCTTGAAAAAAGTCACTCCGGTGTTTTTTCTGGGGACGGTAATATTATGGATATTTAGACAGAATGTGAACAAGGTCACACAGCTAGATGGCGGGTTGAAGAAAACAGTGTGCAAATAATGCCTACAAGGTCAACGTATACACTACTACAGCGGTGGATACGGATTACGTAAAATATATTATGGCTGCTTGAAAAAAGTCACTCCGGTGTTTTTTCTGGAGACGGTAATATTATGGATATTTAGACAGAATGTGAACAAGGTCACACAGCTAGATGGCGGGTTGAAGAAAACAGTGTGCAAATAATGCCTACAAGGTCAACGTATACACTACTACAGCGGTGGATACGGATTACGTAAAATATATTATGGCTGCTTGAAAAAAGTCACTCCGGTGTTTTTTCTGGAGACGGTAATATTATGGATATTTAGACAGAATGTGAACAAGGTCACACAGCTAGATGGCGGGTTGAAGAAAACAGTGTGCAAATAATGCCTACAGGGCAAATAATGCCTAAAAGGTCAACTTATACACTACTACAGCGGTAGTAAAATAAAAAAAGTAAAATAAAAAAAAAATGAATATTAAAAAAAAAAATTAAAGTTGGTGCTGCTGAACTACTAGGAGCAGCAGATTAGCACACCAGTCCCACTCCCCAACACTGCTAGACTAATAGCACTGGGCTCTTATAGTAGTAGTAGTAGTAGTAGTAAAACAACAAAAAAATAAATAAAAGCAGTCCTTACAAGGACTACTGTTATTGCAGCAGTCAGCAGATGAGATCAGAAGCAGGACAGCTGCCCACTGCAGCTACATACAGAGCACTGCAGTAGAAGGTAGATTACTAGCCAGCAAAGCTACCTAAGCTTAAATGTCCCTCAAACCCCTGCAGACTTCTGTCCCTCCAATAACAGAGCAGTATCAAAACGATTACTAGCCAGCAAACTTTCAACTGTCCCTGAAATCACTAACAGGCAGCAGCTCTCTCCCTACACTATCTCTTCAGCACACACAGGCAGAGTGAAAAAACGCTGCAGGGCTTCGGTTTTTATAGGGAAGGGGAGTGGTCCAGGGGAGAGCTTCCTGATTGGCTGCCATGTACCTGCTGGTCTGGGGTGAGAGGGCAAAAAAAAGCGCCAACAATGGCGAACCCAAAATGGTGAACGTCGCGCGACGTTCGCGAACTTCCGGCGAGCGCGAACACCCGATGTTCGCGCGAACAAGTTCGCCGGCGAACAGTTCGCGACATCTCTATCCAGGAGCCAAAATTATGAAAAGAAAAAATTCTTTATTTTACATTACATTACATTGACTGTTTGACTTGGTGTTCTGGAGTGGTGCCTGCCAGCCATCCAAGTTTTTCGTGTGTTGCTCCCCTTTGCTGAAGGTCTGAGAATGAGCACCCGGACCCAAGCTTGTCCTTTTATCCAAACAATCCATGCTTCTTATGATTCTTATGTATTATATCTGATCCAAACTATAAAAATACCATACAATGAGCAAACTTCTGAGAGCAAAGCAAAGCAAAGTTAGCAGTATAGTAAGGAGTTAATGGGTATACTTTATACTGCAGCTAATAACATTATGTAAAATAGAGAGCTCTGCCACACATTCCATGATTAACTCACAGGGGGGACTGTACTGTTATCCCCCTATCTCTCTCTCTCTATATATATATGCCATAACATAGTAGAACTGCTACTGCCCTGTGCACACAACCCTCTATAGGGTATGATGACAGGACAGCTGGAATGGAGAACAGAGGATGGAGTTCCGCACACCAGAATACTTTAAAATCCAAAATCTTTATTCATTCATGTTTAAAAGACACGCTGCATAGTATTGCTTTACGCGTTTCAGGCGCAGCCAGCCTTACTCATTAGCATAAGCATTATGGATGGATAAAGATTTTTGATTCTGGTGTACGGAACTTCATCCTCTGTTCTCCATTTTGTGCGGCGTGGGACACAGAGGAAATCCAACATCCGGCTATATACTAACAGGCTGCCAGGCTTTCATATCGAATGTGTGGTGAATCAGAGCGGTTACTCCTATCTGCTTCCTCAAATAAATATATGGTTAGCCTGCAGGCTGTGCATGGGTTAATGGATATATAGATGACATCTGTCACTCAATAAATCCCAGTAAAATTAAAGGTCAGACTTGGACGACAGACTGCTGAATCAAGTAACTATATCTATAGAAATATTGTGCAATACGGAGACTTAGTAAAGCAAAGCCCAAGAAAGTTACAGTATTCAGGCTTTGTGCCTATTCCTGACTGAGTCCCACAGCTCTATTTGTATACTCCAATTACAGCTCCAATTGCAACTCTGTCTTACAGCCTGGATTTCTACATAATACAGAGGATGAATTTTGGACCCAGGCTGATTGACATGTTGCCTGAGTAACTGCAGTGAGATTAACTGCTGTAAAACAGCAAATAAACAGAAAGAGACAAGAAGTTGCC
Source organism: Xenopus laevis (assembly GCF_017654675.1). Taxonomy (NCBI): domain Eukaryota; kingdom Metazoa; phylum Chordata; class Amphibia; order Anura; family Pipidae; genus Xenopus; species Xenopus laevis. The sequence continues at coordinate 74,151,011 of NC_054377.1, forward strand.
CAAATATTTCAACCCCCAAAGCCAGAAGTTTACTGAGGAATTAGTGTGTAAATAGTACAGCTAATAACATTATATTGCAGAGAGAGCTCATGTTTCTATCTGCTCAGAAGATAAGGAAGTGAGCTGCTTCTTCCCCTGACATCACTTCCCTCTCTTTCCCCGCCCCCAGCCCAGCTTTTCCATACCTTAAAGAAACAGTAACGCCAAAAAATGAAAGTGTTTTAAAGTAATGAAAATATCATGTACTGTTGCCCTGTACTGGTAAAACTGATCTGTTTCAGAAACACTACTATAATTTATATAAGCAAACTGCTGTGTAGCAATGATGGAAATTAAAAAAAGGCTATATGGCACAGGTTAAATAGTGGATAACAGATAACAACCATATGTTCTACAGAGCTTATCTGCTATCTGCTGTGTAACCTGAGCCTTTTCTCCTTTGAATGGCTTCCCCCATGGCTATACAGCAGCTTATTTATACAAAGAAAAGTAGAGTTTCTGAAGCAAACAACTCAGTTTTACCAGTGGAGGGCAACTGTGCATTATATTTTGTATTGCTTTAAAACACTTTCATTTTTTGATGTTTCTGTTCTTTTAATTAATTTCTTCTCACCCAATCACCGCTACATGTGATTCTGTCAGTTTTTAAACATAAACTAGTGTTATTTGGCTGCTGGTCATTTGAATGCCTTGTCATGCAAGCCCTGCATTTATAGTTCCAGGGCTTTCCTGTCCCAAAAAAAACCCCATAGACAGAAGCTCTTTTTGCTCATCAATGACCCTGACTGCATATGAAATTGCAAATTCCATTACAGTTAAGGAATGTTTAGCTCTGCAATATCATATAAATTGGCCTATCTTGTTTGAGAAGCTCCTTTCCACTGTGCAACAACTGTTCTCTCAAGTTACCAATTTTTTTCAAACATGGTGCCCAAACATTTCCTTAAATAGGCAAGAAGAGGGCTGGGGAGAGTTCCTATTCCACTGGTTGATGTGAAAGTCTAGGGGTGTATAATACGGATGTCTGCATTTTTTTCTTGGCAACAGAATGTGTTTTTCCAGAGAAACAGACCCCATAAAGAAATTCAAAACTCAGTTTCATAAAAAGAAAAAGCTATCAGCAAAACTGTGAAGGTTAAATAATTACTCATTCCTACATGTGACTTCTACACAAGTCTGCTGATCTGCTAAAGATTGTGATACATTTAAAATATTTGAAACTTTTAGAAAATTTGCATTGAATATAAGATTTTAAATGTAGGAGCAGGAGTGTATAGAGGTGAACGTAAATAATATACATATTGTATGCTCTGTTTTGGAGCTAAGGCTTCCATTATTTGCTGTCAGTCTCTGTGAAGGCTCTGCCTGTCTTGTAGCACCATGGCTGGTTTTGTCCTTTCTCAAGCCATCTTGCAGCTTCTTTTTTCTTTGTTATTTGTTCAGGGAACAGGGTTAAATGTCTCTCTTAATTGGACAGTACAGGAACAAGGCTAATGCAGGCACTGTCTGCTACTTTCGGATACAGAGGTATCTTTGGAAACATAGAAGATCCGTTATAGTTGTGCTCTTAACACAGAGAATCATGGATCAATTTAGCTCTTATAGCATCTGTTCCTGTGCTTACTAACATAGAAAAGAACATGATTAACATTGTCTTAATGTCTGAATTAGTTTGGAGATAAAACCAATAGAATTCCCATTGACAAAGGATTGTGTTAAAACGTGGGGAGTGACTCTCATTTGCCCAATGGTTTCTACTTTCACCACATCATAACCCGCCCTGACACGACATCATGGGCATGCACCTGGCTCAGCAACCGACCAGCTCCCTGATGTCATCTGCCCAACCCTAATATCACCAAGCACACCCCTTGCCCAGTCTTGTGGCCAGCGAAAGGTGGCAAATCTAGTAGTTTGTATGTACGGAAATACATTTTGAAGGAGTTTTTTCTATGTAACCTTATTGTATGGTTAATATTCCTAAAGGGATGTTACATTTTTGAGTTAACTTTTAGTTTGTTATAGAACAGTGCTGTCCAACTTCTATGGTACCTAGGGCCAGAATTGTTTTGGTCTACATGGTGGAGGGCCGATAACGGAAGTCAGTGTTAGTCACTCCCTGTTTTTAGACCACACACACTTTAAACTACACCCATGTTACCACAAGACCATGTCCACATTAATAGAACACCAAAAAACCAAATGGTTGGTGCTCACTGCAAGGATCAGGGACAGAACTAGGGGTAGGCAGAGTAAGCAGCTGCCTAGGGTGCCATCATTGAGGGGCACACTACAAAGGGGATTTTTTTTTCATTCTTTTATTTTTTGGGTTTTTCATGCATTTATATAATAATTTATTTCAGTAATTATGGACACTCATTCAGGTAGAATCCACCTCCCTCACCTTCTCCCTCTTGCCGTCAAGTAATAGCTCCTTCTGTGTGGTGCGGCAGTGCAGTGCGACGAGCCTACACGCGTCACTGATGCATTTGGGTGGCAGAGAGAGGCAGAGAGCTGGTGGTCTGCTTGGTGTGGCTCGCACTCACTGCTCTTAGCCTTGTACAGTTGCACTGAACCAAATACATTATTTCCATTACTATGAAAGTGCAAAGCTTCCTGGTGGCACAGCCAGGTACATAAATACTTAGGGGGCAAAATTATGTGATCAGATTTATTTTTGGCTGCTGCTGGCACAGGTAAAGATAGGGGGCAATATGATGGCTAATGAGCTTGCTGGCACAGGTATGGGGGGGCAGTATGACGGAAGGCTGCTGGGCTTTCTGGTACAGGTACAGAGGGGCAGTATGCTGGATGACTGCTGGCACAGGTACAGAGGGGGGGCTGTGTTATGGATGGCTGCTGGGCTTGCTGGTACAGGTACAGGGTCAGTAATATAAATGAAAAAGTGTTGTACATATTCTTGCTTTCTTTATTTAAAAACCGTCATGGCAAGGAGGGAAATGGTAATGCAGGACGGGGGGGGGGGGCTGATTGAAGTGCCAAACTACCTTGGCCCAGCACCGGCAGGGATGCCATTCATATGTGAAAAAAGTTAAGTCATATTAAGACATACTCTTAAATCCATATGCCTCCTTCTACCCTGTGTATAATACAGTACCCCAGCATATGATTAATCACCTTAGGGTCCCCTAACAATAATTTTCAAATGCTAACAAAGCCCATGACTAAGTGCCCTAAGTGGGTGCAAAACGTGTAGGGCGGATGGAGATGATACACATTTTTTAACTTTGTATAAATAAAAATATTTTTTAACTAATCCTCTCTGTTTCTGTGGATCCGTTTGAGTGCCAATTGGCCCTGCTTCTACTTATCAAATACTAACAAACCCCCAGAACAAATACCAGGCTTATGTTCCATAGGGATCATAGGACAGGCAGAGTATGGCACACACAGGGTGCAAAGAGCATGCAAAGTATAGCACATGCAGAGAGTATAGGGAAGGCAGAACAGAGCAGGCGACAGTTTCCACTGATCAGGACCACTGTAAGGGACAAATTTACTAAAGGGCGAAGTAACTAACGAGGGCAAAAATTTGCCAGCAGGATTTCATTTCGGTAGAACTTTATGGTTGATATTCCTAAAGGGGTGTTTCACTTTTGACTTAACTTTTAGTATTTTATAGAATGGCTCATCATAAGATCATCAAGATCATGGATCATAACCCTGTCCCAAAATCATGGGCATGCCCTTGACTCGGCTACCGACCAGCCCCTGATGTCATCTGTCCCCCCTAATGTCCCCAGGCACGTCTCTTGCCCGGTCTTGTGGCCAGCAAAAGGTGGTAACCCTAGTGGTTTGTATGCATGGCAATGCATTTTGAAAAAGTCTATGAACAAATTTGTAATTATGAAAATGTCCTTAAACGTCAATGCAAATAATTGTGTTGAAATGCCTATATTAATTTGCATCTGGTTCATTTCAAATCATGCCCTTGAAATCAAACACCTATGTCACAAATCATATACAATATTACAAATGCTGTCAATCTTATGCCCTTGCCACAGAGCTGCAATATTGCATTCTGGAGAGATTAAGACATTTTATTGCTTAAATTGTCTAAAAGTCTTGGGAAAACAGACAAGATCTGCATCACTTTAATGACTTTCTTTTTGAATTGTACATTGTTACCATTCTTGAATAATGAGCAGTCAATTCACAGAGGTGCTTACTTTTTATCCTTTCTTTCTAGCTTCGAAAACCTAAATAGTACAGAGTTTTGGATGTCTCTAATTAGAGAAACAAGTTACAAATGTTTTTAACTTGATGTCACTTAATATGCATCATTATTGCTAGTGACATTCTCTGACATGACTTGAAGTTATTTTTCCCTAACTCCTTGGGTAATATACACATCTCTAGACTGCAATTAATTGGAGGTCTCTCTAGCCCTTAAGACCCTTAAAATCAAACAATGTGACTCTGAATCCCCTGGTGAGTCATAGCTTCATAGACACAAATGGTTTTTCATCTTTGTGGTTTAAATCCACTAAAATCTGTTGTACAGGGCAAACTTATAGGTTAATTAGCAATACTGAGATTAATTAAACTCCTGGAGATTTATTTAAGAGGGTAGTAAACCTAGGAATTGCAGAACAAACAATATGGCAATTAAGCAGTCAAAAGACATTCTCAATAGTCCTAATACTTATGAAACAAGTTAAATCAACCTCGAAGGATAAGACCTAAAATAAGATTTGTTAATCGCTTGAGGGCACCTTATCACTCTGGGACCTGAAGGTGAAAAGTCCACAGAAGTCAATTTAACTCATACAGAGAGAATGTCATGGCAATATGTATATAGCACACCACATATTCTTCACTGGTTACATGGGTTCATAAACAAAAATATTAAAAAAAATTATAATATAATTAGTTTATACTTACAATGAAAAAGTAATGAGCATAATTTTACATTTTTGTAAAATATGTATCCATAATTAAGACTCATAGAAATTAAAGCTTCCTGAAAATTAAGTAAATAAATAGACTTACTAACATAATTTAAAGGTTATTTACAATCAAATTAATTTCAAACATTTTCACAAAAAAATCAAGCAATTCGAACGTTTTCACTAAAAAAATCTAGCAATTTGAAGCTTTTCACAAAAAAATTTAGCAATTCAGACCTTATCACGAAAAAATTGTGAAATACGAATGTTTTCACGAAAAAATAGTACAATTCGAACGTTTTCACAAAAAATCAAGCAATTTGAACGTTTTCACAAAAAAATCGAAGAATTCGAATGTTTCATGATAAAATCAAGCAATTCGAACGTTTTCACTAAAATAGAGCAATTAGAAAGTTTTCACTAAAAAATCGACCAACTCGAACGTTTTCACAAAAAAAAATCGAGCAATTCAAACCTTTTCATAAGAAATCTATAAATTCAAAAGTTTTCACAAAAAAATCGTGAAAATAGGAAATTGACACCAGCGAATTTTCACGGGAGATTTGCAAACTTATTCGCCGGTGGCGGAACATGGGTATTTGCGGCAAAATTGTGCCAGGCGAATTTATTCGCCGATCACTATTTAGTACACATATTATTAGTATTCATATTATAAGCAATATACTAACCCGTGATGAAATATTGACCAAAAACATTCACCATGCATCATGGCCTAAGCACAAAGAAATAGGTGTAAGCATGGCTTAAAATGTTGGTGTAAAAAAGAATCTCGTTCATATGGGGACATATATGCAGCTGGTGACAAAGATGCTTGCATTATTAAGTTTCCAACTTTTTATAAAAATATATCTCTGCAGAAGATGCTTATTTAAAAAGCCTTTTCCTATTCACTTTGGCCAAGTATAACTGAAATGGCTTTATCCTCTAAAATATGGTAAAATGTCTCTGTTTCCTCTGGAGGTAGGAATGACTCCTTTTTTGGCAAACTTAGAGAACAAGTATTTTATTATTTTTTTCGTATTTTACTAGCCTGCAATATGGTTAGTCTTTTAAATGCCATTAAATTAATGGGATTTAAATGACATATTTCTACATCAATGACATTTTTATTACTACTTCAACAACTACTCAACTCTTCTCTGACTCCCCTCTGACTTTTGTTGGAAACCTTTGCTTTATAAATAGGAGATTAACGATATTGATGATAGATAGCAGTGTATACTAAAATGACTACTCCTTTGCTTTAAAACTAGAGCCCTTAGGCTAATGTTACATAGGGCATTTTGATCATCACAGTTCTCTCAAGATAAATCATGGCATTAGTTTCATCTACCATTGAAATATTATATTGCTTATTTTTTTTAAAAATGGGGCAAAGTGCAAATAAACTAAAAATAATTTGTGAGTTGAGCCATGACACTCTGAAAATGTAACAACAATGACCTATTAAATTTTATTTGTTCTGCTGGAGGGGTGGAAGCCATGTGGCATATGGGCTTCCCTTATAATTCAGATTTCACTTGAGGATGAAGAGTGCCAGAGACACAAGAAGTAAGGGAGTCCTGCACTCACCACCTGCTAAGAACTGCCTTTAAATACAAGGCCTTTGTGCACCAGATAGCATTGCTCTTTGTGCATTGCTCTGGAACTTTAGCTCTCAGTTACAATATATAGACAAAGCTGCTGTAAGAGAACCTTACCCTGGTGATCTAGTCAGCAGCGGGGTCCAACGCCACTCCTTCGGCGGGGACGCCTGCTGTGCAGCTCCCTTCTCTCCAGTGCCGGCTTCCTCTAAGGCGTGCGGCTTCAGTTTTCTTAAAGGTGCAGTGACGCTGACTTGTGACATCAGCACGCAATGGCGCCAAATTCAAAACATAAATAAGGGAAAGTCTGGTTTGATATGATTGCCCCTTGTTAGGTTCAATTAGCATTGTTCCTGGGTGTGATATTCTTAGTGAATACTATTGATCCCCAGTGTATTGACCTTTGCCTGCCTGTTTATTACTCTGATCTCTCCAATCCTGCCCCTGCCTGTCTGTGACTATTCTACGCTCTCCAATTCGGATTCCAGCCTGTTTGACGATTCTCTGCTTGTGCTGGCTGGCCTGCCTGTACCTGGTGGTATTCTTCCTTCCAGTTTCCTGGTGAGACAATCGTGCCCCTTTGCTTGTCCAGAACCATTAGCTTTGCACCCCTCTCAAATAAGACCTAGCGGCATCCGATTAGCCGAGGGCTACTCCCGAGGTGAAAGGCGGCGGTTAGAGGCACAAGTGAGAGCCGAGACCAGGGAGCTTAGCTTGGGTTCTCGATATAGGGTGTCGAACGTGACAGCTGCTAAGTATGTATTTTCCAGAATGAAGTACAGATAGTTACAGATACACTTGTTTGTCAATGTATTTTTAAAATATTTGTTTAAAAACATATTTATTCTAGTATTTCTTATTACTTATTATACTTTTATATGATGAGCAAGAACATTTAACTCTATACATGTTTTGCGATTTAATCAAGAATGCTGTTTTCTTAGTTTACTGACAAAATATTGCATTAAAGCATAGCAGCTCATTTATAAGGCTATCTCACCTATAGGTAATTCTAAGTACTTCTGTTGTCTCACTGGATTTTTGAAAATTTCAGTTGTACAGAATCTGGTTTAAAAAAAATATTCCTTGTTTTCAAACATTTCAAAAAATACATCCAGGTATGGGATCGATTTTTCAGAAACCTGGTATCCAGAAAGCTCTGAATTACGGGAAGGCCATCTCCCATAGACTCAATTTAGTCAAATAATTCAAATTTTAAAAAAAATATTTTTCTGTAATAATAAGATAGAACCCTGTACTTGATCGTAACAAAGATATAAGTAATCCTTATTGGATGCTACATGATCCTATTGGGTTTATTTAATGTTTAAATTATTTTTAGTAGACGTAAAGGGGTTATTCACCTTCCAACACTTTTTTTAATTCAGTTGGTTTCAGATTGTTCACCAGAAATAAATACTTTTTCCAATTACTTTCTATTTTCTATGTGTGGCTGTTTTTGTAATATTGAGGTGTAAAGTGTAATTTTTCACCTTCAAAAGCAGCTCTGGGAGGGGGTCGTCGACCCTGTAAACTGTTCTAAATCAATACATTGAGTTGAATCATTTCTTTTCTTTACCCCTGCTGAGCAGCATCCCTGAGCTGTTAGAATTGATACAATAGTTGCTAATACTCCAGAGATGCTGCTGAGAAATGTATCACCTAAATGTTGCAAATCTGTAACGGTTCAGAATCTGCACCTGAATTACTGAGCTGCCAGACTGAAACACCAGAGACTGGGACATTCAGGCCCGGACTTAGGGAAAGGCCCCCTAGGCCCGGACCTAGGGCGGCAAGATGTTAGGGGCGGCAAGAAGGCGCCCCCTAAAATCTTGTGTAAGTCGGCTGCTCCTGATAGATCCGGCTGGCTTTAGGACCGCTCCTCCAGCCTATCTCCCGCTGTGGCTCCGCCCACTCCTCTCTGTGCTCGTGCTGCTGCTGCCTCTGCTGTGCTGCGTGTGTCCCAGCAAGGTGATCTGTTCCTGGTATGTACATTTAATATTTCCCCTGCAGATCTGCTGTATATCGGCCATGTAGAGAAATATGTCATAGTCAACTTGCAGATTTGCTGGAGGTGCAGAATCACAAGTGTTCTAACTTCTAAACCTGTTACAGATTTTTTTATGTCCCTTTCCTGCTTCCTACAAAATGAAAACCATTCCAGTTCTTGTATTATAAGGGATAATGTACCCCCTACTGTAAATGATAAGGATATTAGAAGTCACTGAGGGGTTCTATGGCCATATAAAGGCACAAGGCTGCAGGCTGAGTTATACAGGGAACTCTGAGTATCACTTATGTATTATAATGGATAATGTACCCCCTACTGTAAATGATAAGGATATTAGAAGTTACTGACGGGGTTGTTCTGTGACCATATAAAGGCACAAGGCTGCCGGCTGAGTTATACAGGGAAGTCGGAGTATCATCATGTATTATAAGGGATAATGTACCCTCTACTGTAAATGATAAGGATATTAGAAGTCACTGATTGGTCCAGTAACCATATAAAGGCACAAGGCTGCAGGCTGAGTTATACAGGGAACTCTGAGTATCATTCATGTATTATAAGGGATAATGTACCCCCTACTGTAAATGATAAGGATATTAGAAGTCACTGAGGGGTTGTTCTGTGACCATATAAAGGCACAAGGCTGCAGGCTGAGTTATACAGGGAACTCGGAGTATCACTCATGTATTATAAGGGACAATGTACCCCCTACTGTAAATGATAAGGATATTAGGAGTCACTGAGGGGTTGTTCTGTGACCATATAAAGGCACAAGGCACAAGGCTGAGTTACACAGGGAACTCGGAGTATCACTCATGTATTATAAGGGATAATGTCTGCTGAGAAATAGGAACTACAAAGATTATGATGCTGCCAAGATTTGACTTTTTTATTTTATAATAAATATTTAACTGGTGCTGCGGCTGCCCACTGTAGCACAATTGACAAACTTATCAAAACAAGGGACACATCTCTCTCTGCATCTATGTATAAAAAGGTGTCTATATATAGAGAATATATATAGATATATCTCAAACAAGCCTAACTGCTAGTTGATCCATCTGATCCACTTTTGCATAAATGTCCTGATTGGAAAAAGATTCACATCCAGAAAATGCGTGCGGGGGGGGGGCGGCACAGTAGCTGGGCCTAGGGGGGCAAGGAGGGTAAATCCGGCCCTGGGGACATTCAACTTTAAACTTAGATTTTGGAAAAACCTTAAAAAATAGAAAGTAGCTGAAAAAAGTCTTTATTTCTGGTAAACTATGTGAAACCAACTGAACTGGAAAAAGTGTTGGATGGGAACAACCCCTGTAAAAATACAGCTTTATGAAGAATAAATCATTGTCCCACAATATGTTATTTTATTTTATTTCCTTTTGAATAATGTAACTTTCATTTTAAAACATATGATTACCTTCCATCTGGGATTAAGTGCAGATTTCAGGTATTTGCTCAAGATACAATTTCTCATATGATAAATTAACCACTTTGGTTTTTCAAGTACCATGAAATATTTAGTAATTTAATGTCCATCTTCTTTCAGTATAGTAATGCTTGCTTAATGGCAATAACTTAAGCAGAAACTACAGTTTTACAAAAGTCATATGGGAGAATGTAATACCAGCTGTTTAGTGAAAAAATATGTGGCATGCAAATCATGTTTTCTTTGTGCCAACAATTTTTCCTTTGCACTTATCACCCATAAGGTTTTTTGAATCTATAAAAATATTTAGGGCCTATTAATGAAAAAATATTGCTCATTTTATAGTATGGGTGATTGGGAACTCCTTTATATTTCTGACAAACATGCCACCTTTAAAGGGGTGTCCACCTTTAAGGTAACTTTTAGTATTTTATAGAATGGCCAATTCTAAGCAACTTTTAAATTAGTTTTCATTGTTTTGTTTTTTTTATATAGTTTTATAGTTATTGGCCTTTTTCTTCTGACTCTTTGCAGATTTCAAATGGGCGTTGCTGACCTCTTCTAAAAAGCAAATGCTCTGTAAGGCTACACATGTATTGTTGCCCTACATTTTTTTTAAAGATAATCAACTGAAAGCACTTGTTCAAGTCCTCTCAAGCAAGAATCGACAGACAGCACAAACTGCCTGGAATCACTAAACACTGAATACAAGGTGCACATTACTGATGATATATTTGAAATACATGCAAGAAAATGTTGTAATGATGTAACCAAAACATAGTCAATCCTGAATCTCTTTATCATTTCACAATGGATAAATATGGATGTTATATCTTGTTAACCCTCAAAAATATAAAACTATATTTTAATTTTAAAAATATAAAAATATAAAATTAGATATTAGAACATGGCTTCTGAAGGGTAGGGCTTCCAGAGCAATGAAATGGGTAAGAAGTAGGTTAAGGAGGAATAAAATGTTCAACATGCCCTACTGCTTTGCAATAAATTTGGTTAAGAGAAAATATTCACATACCTTGTTTTTCTAAAATAGTCTTTTCATTAGCAAAGAGTTTTTTTTAACTCAAATTGGATGTGGCATAGAATGTCCAGTCCCAGAAAATTATATTTTTGTTTAATATAGGTAATTACACTATATTGCACTATATATACTCTATATTACACTATATTGCACTATATTACACTATACCCTGTGCAAGAGCATGTAACATTGCTGCCCGGGGAATGATATTGTAACGATAAATTACCCTGGTGGTCCAGCGGCTTACCCTAGTGGTCTAGTGGCCGGCGGGGACACCCGCCACACTTCCAGCAGGGACGCCCACCGCACGCGTCCTCTTTCCTCCAGCTCCAGTATCCCCTATGGCGCGCGTGGCACGAACTTCCGGGTTTCATAGGTGTAGTTGCGCCAGCGTGATGAAGTCATCGTGCAATGGCATGAAATTCAAATTGTATATAAGGGGATTTATATGTTTAGGACTTTGCCCATTGTTAGGTTCTATTTGATTGGTCCTAGGTGCTTTAAACTTCGTGATTCCAATTGATCCTCTATGTATTGACCCTTGCCTGCCTGTGACTACTCTAATCTCTCCTATCCTGACCCTTGCCTGTTGTGACTACTCTGATCTTTCCAATTGCCTGTCCATTGACTATTCTTCACTCTCCAATCCCTAATCTGGCCTGTCTGACGTTTCTACTCTGCTTGTGTTGGCCCGGCCCGCCTGTTCCATGCTGTGTTATCTGGCATCTTCCATCCAGTATCCTTGGTAAGACGATCGTGCCCCTTTGCTTGTCCAGAACAGTTAGCTTTGCTCCTCTCTCAAATAAGACCTGGCGGCATCCGATTATCCGAGGGCTCCTCCTAGACAGAAGTGAGAGCCAAGACCAGGGAGTTTAGCTTGGGTTCTGGATTTAGGGTGCCAATTTGAGACAGATATGCTGTGTTAAGGGGGTGCTCTGTGACTTTATAATGTGTGTATCTAAATGACATGAGTTAAAGCACAGCACTCAATTCAAGGGGCAGCCATAGTTCTTTGTGCTCTGAGTGCAGATACTTGCAGCAATTCTGCAATAAACAGTGAATTGTTTTTCAGTGTTCCCAGTTAAAGTTTTGATGTTGTCAACGTAGTATTAAAGGAATATTGTCATGGGAAAAAATGGTATTTTCAAAAGGCATCAGTTAATAGTGCCGCTCCAGCAGAATTCTGCACTGAAATCTGTTTCTCAAAAGAGCAAACTGATTTTTTAATATTTAATTTTGAAATCTGACATGGGGCTAGACATATTGTCAGTTTCTGAGCTGTGCTCAGATAAACTTCAGTCAATCTTTACTGCTGTACTGCAAGTTGGAGTGATATCTTGAATGTGAAGTGAAGTCTTAAATGCGAGCATGTGAGGAGGTAATGAGAGAAGAGTTGATGAGCAGGTCAGTAGAGGAGCATATTAGGTGGTTGGGTGAGTATCTAGAGATGAGTTCAGAGATGTAGGGTGGGACAGAGTTATGAAGTGCTTTGAATGTCAGGGTCATTAGTTTGAATTTTATTCTGAAAGGAAATGGATGCCAGTGTAGGGAATTGCAGAATGGCATGACGAAGGAGGAGCAGTTGCTCAGGTGTACACGCCTGGTGGCAGTGCTCATTATGGATTGGAGAGGTGATAGTCTCTGGTGTGGAAGGCCAATTAATAGAGAGTTACAGTAGTCTAGACATGAAATGATGAGAGAGTGAATAGCTTGGGCATCTTGGGTGATAATCGCATTTTGTATATGTTCCTTTGGTGAAAGTGACATGATTTAAGAAGTTACTGGATATGGGGGGTGAAGGACAGTCAGAATCTAGGATAACCCCAAGACATTGGGTGTTGGGAGACGAGGTGAGAGTGGAATTGTTAACTAAGATAGATACTTCTGGGATGTTACAGGTGTTAGTTTGGGAAAGAGAACCACATCCATTTTAGAGAGGTTTCATTTAAGGTATTGTTGTGACATCCAAGTAGAGATAGTGGACAGGCAGGGGAGACCCGAGTTAAGAGCTCTGGGTTGAGATCAGGAGATACATAGATCTGAGTATCGTCAGTATAGAGGTGGTATTGGAAACCATAAGAGTTGATTTGTTTAGAAGAGAACTAGAACAGGGCTGTGTCACAAATTCCAAGCAAATGAAGGGATTGGAGGAGGATACGATGATCCAAAGAGTCAAATGCAGCCGAGGGAACAAGAAGTATTAGTAGTGAGAAGTGGTTATTGACTTCTGCTGTTAAAAGGTCATTAGTTAGTTGGGTTAGTGCAGTTTCAGTGGAGTGTTGATGCCTTCAGCAGGTGAAGCAGTATCAGTAGAAGAAAGCTAGGTTTCAGTAAGTGCAAGTAGGTTGAAGAAATTGATGATGAAATGGTCATGTATAGTGGTGAGTTCATTGCAAAGGGATCGTGCATTCCAGAGAGCACAGGAAAGATTAACTAGGTTCTTGGGTATAGGGAAAATAGTTCTATGATGTAGGAGTTTACACTGAGGGGAAGGAGACTGTGGCCATACTATAACTGGGATGCGGTAAGGGCCAGAGTTGGGGCAAAATTTACTTTATATAATTTCTGAGTAGAGAGGGAAGGAGAGGAAAGTAGAGAGGCTGACATTTCTATAGCTTTGTGAGGAGGTAGCAAAAGGAAGCATAACAGTGCAAAGAGGAGAAATACAGGATAACATTGTTTGAAGTATGAAGCAACAACCCAATTTGTTTTCTTGTTACCCCAGCTGGTTCAATGTTGATTGAAGAGAATTCAGTTCCTTGAGCCTTGTCAGCGCCTTGTCAAACTGCCTAGTTTAACTGCCATTTCCTAGCACTTGCTAGATATTAGTGAGTGATAGTATACAGATCAGCAGAATTACATGTAGGATTGAGAAGAAGAGTTTCATGGAACTGCCTTGTTTAACTGTAATTTCCTAGCAGAGGAGATATTGTGAGATATTAGCACTTAGTAAATGTTGGCACTGGTGCCATGTCACTGACACTAGTGTCTACTTGCAACTACTACTTGCAACATTTATTCATCTGCCCCTAAGCCAATAACCAGTAGCAATAAACAATGTACAGTCTCTGAGGGGGGGAGGGGGTGATGGCAGATCTTCTGGGCTGTCCCAGTAATCTCTTACTCAATATGAGTAGATTACTGATTGTCAATACCAACATAACCATTCATAAGTCTCCTTAGTTACTTTCTTTACATAGTTAATCACTTATACAACTCCTTACCTTGTTGCTAATCAGTAGGAGAGAGTTATATGTACGTTTGTTGTGAGGTGGCTGGTTGATGCTAATCTCATTGCATTTTCATTGTATTTTTTTGTGGTGCCTATTGAGATATCAGCGCTTACAAGGGAGGTTGTTTTGGGCAGAAAATGACACACACTACAGCATTAAAGCAAGACTGATCAACAAAGAGTCTTTTGTTTTTTTGATAATGGAACCTCTCACGCTGACTGCATTTTTGAATCCCATCTTCCAAGGCATTTACAATGTAAACTGTAAAATATAAACTTTACATTTTTTCCTTACTTTTATGTGCACTGAATTTACTTCATAAACAATAATGAAGCAGCTCTCTTCTGAATATGAAGGTGCATACTGTAGCTACACACACCTAAACATGATTAACCAAGTGAATAACAAGGAATATTCAAAAGTATGAAATAGGGCAGCTGAAGAGATTAAGTGTCTCATCTCAGAGGAAGCAAAGCAACATGTATATTGTTGCCAGCACAAGTGCATGCCACCAGCTTTAAGGCAATACACAGTCTGGCTCTAATATTTCCTTTTTTTTTTTTTTTACAAACTTCACTGGAATAACATTTTCAATCGTGGATTTTGAAAAAAATCAGCATTAACTTGGCAGAATATATGGAAAATATTAAAATAATTTCTCCCCCCCCAGCATCTATTTGAGTTTTATAGTAAACACTAAAACTATTGAAATGCATCACAAATATGGCTTTTATCAATAGTGTGAGTCATGCTAAAATGAACAGCTTCCTTCAGATGTGGAAGAATTAATTATACTGATGATTTTAATATGAAACCAGCTATATTTCTTGGGGTACTGTTAAAATATTCAGAAAAGAATAGTAATGAAGGCAAACTATTAGGCATGCAATCTTCACATGTAAGGCTTCTCCAGAATTCAGAATTCCCTGCCTGAAGCAGGGAACTTGGCACAAACAACCAAGTTCCTCTTAGGACCCATGACTAATTAGACTCTGCAGGAGTCTAAACGGAAGACTCCGGGCTACATAACTGGACTCTTGACAGCAAGAGTGAAGCATTTTCAGCATTAGGGGGAAAGCAGCTTTGATGCAACGGCAAAGAAATACTTATTTTGCCTTGCAATATCTTTAGATCGGGTTAGGGAAAAAAATATATATATACATATTTTTTTACAGCAGTACATCCCATATGTACTGAAACTAAATAAAACCAAGCACCATATTTTGGCACAAGAAATAATCTGATCTTATTATTGTACTAGATATCGTACTAGATAATTGCAGAAGGACATAGTGATATTTCACCATGCTGCTTTTTTATGAAAATGTGAAAAGAAGATGTAGCATGATGGTCATAAATAGATAAGGTAGCCCAATGTTGTAAGACAGCAATGCTTACCCCTTAGATACTGTGTGCACAGTGTTGAAAGCAGCCTTTATTTACCCCACATATGTGGACTTTGGTGTCTCCAGTTATGGGTATGTAAGTGGGGAAGGAGTCCTCTAACAGTTACATGATCTCTTTCTATACTTTTTGGGGCTCACAAAAATGTCTGCAGTATCGAATATATCAATGCCATCATCAACATGTGTATATCTGATACTGCAGAAATTTCAGTAAAAGTTCAAATCTATTTAAACTGAAAAATAAAAGCCTCAACAATTCACACATTTTTATTTTTTATTCATAGGCCCTTCAAATATCCTCTATGTACCACAGACATAGTAAGAAAAGCAAATCATTTTTGATTGGTGAGTATTTAAGTTAGGATGATAATGCACCAGCTGTAAGGCCATATTAATTGCTATATAAATGTGAAGACTTTTACTAAATATTACAATTACCAAAGTTTTTTTCTTGAAAACATCAGTTGCATTTAAATATTTATATATATATTACATTTTTAGCTTTCAGGAGATGCTCTTGGATTTGCATTTCAGCAATATATTGTCAGCATATTTTACTGCAAATATGTTTACTACACTATAGTCTTTACACTTTCATAAATTTCACATCAATTTACATTAAGAAAATGTTTTGATATTTTTTCTACAGTTTACTATTATATTTTTACAAATAGTCAATCAAGACTTTTCCACAGACAGTTTTTCTGAGAAATGTCTAAATATAATTAATCAGAATTATTATTTTATATAATTATTTCATAGATTATAAGTTTCACAATTTCAGAGCAGTTGAACACATTTAGCTAAACAAATCTTGATTAGATAGCTAACAATTCCTTGGTAAAAACAAAAATGAAGAATCACCATATGGAAAAAAGTAAACATATTTTGTCCTGAATTTGTCTTTAAACACACACAATTTTGATCAAATAAAAAAGTATATCAAATGTTAGTAAAGTGGATTCATTTTTAAAATAATTTCACACTTTGAATAAGCATTTTTTGCAATTACATTTTAAAATGGGGAATGTTTAAAATATAATTTATTTTTCATCCTCAAATTATAGTTTTCCTGTAACATAACCAATACTTTTATTTTACTGAGAACCATTATAGTCACTTTTTATGTGTGATTTCTTCAAATTAAAATCATCTCAAATTTTACATCAAAGATTCTATTCCCACTAAATGTCTTCACCAAAAATAGTTTACTAATAAAGATTGGCATAGGTCACACTCTGTCAAGGATAAACAACATTACAGAATCCTTTAGTTTCAGGCTAAAGTGAAACCTAATCTCAGTGGTGTTTTTGTCTGACCATGCATGTCTGTTAATGTGCACCATTTTTATATAGCTGGTGTCTTTTTCAACCACATAGCTCCTTACTGCTAGGCATTTGATTTCTAGTAATTAATCAGATCATCATACATTCTTTGTTTCTCCTTCAAGCATGGTTCAAGTGATCTTAATCTGACCTCAGTGACTAAATAAAGAATAGTTAAGAGACAATTAATGTCCTCTTTACAAACATTGTGAATAATTGTAAACAATAGGTACCAATATACAATGCTGTATTTCAAAGAAATTGTCTTTTTTTTATAAAGTAAAATGGTAAAGCATAATAAATATTTTAAAGATGTCTCTATATTGTTGATATTTTTCTATGCTGTGTACCATTAGACGAAGGCAATGACACTTTTTAAAATTGTATTATATTTTCATTCAAAACATTTTGTGTCAGTTTTCAAACCTCAGCAAATGCTATTTCATGTGTACTAATGTAAGGGACTTATTGCATTAATATTTTATGTAACATTTCACATTGTACGAAAATGTGCTTGAGTGCCAATGCCCCTCCGGCATATTATCTTACTGCACCAAAGCTGTGCTTGACTCAAGTGAAGTCTATTTTACTTGCTATATTATAATCAGTGCATCAACAGAACTATGAACCATGAATAGTTCCAACCTTGAACAAAAAGGGGATTTTTCAAATTTCACATCACTGTGAATGTCAGGTTTATTAACTGTCAGGTTACTTTTCTATATCAGTTGTTATAAATACAATATGATACAAAATATGTTTATTTACACAATACGATGTTACATCAAAAAATATTTAGCTTTTTGCAAACAAGGCTTTAGAAATGTATAATTAGTTGCACTTGCCTTGGAGAAGGGGGGGGCTTCTATTTCCTTATCTGATCCCTCATTCCATAATGTATCTGTTTTTTTTTAACAATTGTGTATGCACAGGAGCTGTATCATTCTTTACTAATATTTTTCCTAAGTGAAAGGATATGAAAAATCCTGTCCAGTTCCTGGACCTATACATAGACTTGCATTGGGATACATTTTTCTACAGCATGTGAATCTTTTCACTATTAAATACTTTATATTTAGACCTGGATGAATGAAAACCTTCATAGACATAACCTTTTTGTGCAGCATTGTATACAAGTCTTAAAAAAATATAAGTGCATCACATCAACTGCAACTTGAAGGTGTAGGTTTCTGCTCACCTCCTTGTGTAATGCTATTAAATTTGTCCAGCAGGATCCATTGTTCAAAAAAACCATGCTATCACGTCTCAGAGTGTTGTGATTGAAAAATGTAATCCAGTATCGTATCCCTTAATAGCCATGTCCAAAATGTTTCCTACAACAGATTTTAAAAAATGGCTATAGATTCCTGCTGAGAAGGACATTTCTATTTAAATCATGGTATAAGCAATTAGCAGTTTGTTAATCTCTTGGTACAATGCCAGACATCAAAGTGTCATGAAAGAGTACGTAAAATGATCTGACAACCACAGCGGTAAGCTCCTTTAACACCCTGGGGTCAATACCATCAGGTACATTTGTTTACCTTCAAACAATCTATTCTGTTTTGAATTACATCTTTAGCAAGCCAGCCATCTAAACGTAAACTTCTTAAACTTGGTATGTTAAAAATAAAACCTTCATTAATTGGTGATTATTTTTGTAAGGAAAAGAAAAGTGGTTCAAATTAATAAATGATACAAAAATGTTTAAAATTAATAATAATTTGTCAACCACATTCCCAACCCATGCACCAGATATAAAGAAAACAATTTGGTTTTAGCAATTATGACAACAGATTACCCTATCTCTCTTTTTAATTGCTAAGTAACCTCTTGCCACAATTGGATCTGGCCTCTTTCTTTTAATATTAAACCATCTGGTCCTCCTGTCTACCTGTTCTAATTCATTAAGTTAGACTATCAATTCAACTGCAATTCATCATCCAAAACAGTTACTAATATCTAAAGGGTTATACAGAGTGATTTACATTTCAACCCTGAGCCATTTAGAGGGATATCAAACCAGTGATAACATTTGACCAATAGGATTGAGGTTAGCCCATGTCCACCATACACACTGATGGGAAACATCTTGACACCATATTCTCTGCCCAGACAGACTGAAGGATCCAGTTCTTATTTTATTCTTTATAGGTTATGCTAGTCAGTTTTTGAAATCTTTGCTCTGATATTATTGACCATAAAGGATAATTCATAATTAGGTTAACTTTTAACATGTTATAGAAGGTCAGATCCATAGTAACTTTTCATTTGGTCTTAATTTTTAATAGTTTTAGAATTATTTGGACGCTTCTTCAGCTTTTTTCCATCTTTCCACAGGTGTCTTTTGTCAGATCGTGTTGGAACTAGATAATGCAGGAGACAAGTCGTATGTAGTCGCAGGCATCCAAATATAATGAAAAGTCACAGGTAAAAACTACATTCCATCCGACACGACTGTCGGATGTGAATGCAGAAAGCTGCGTCTTCATCTGACAGTCTTATTGTGAGTAGTTTTTACCAGCAACTTTTCGTTCACTCCCATTATATTTGGACGCGACTACATCCGACTGTCAGCCTTATCTTTCTAATTCAGGTGCTCTTCTATTCATTTTCCAGTCTTTCATTCAACTCACTACCTGGTTGCTTGAGTAAATTAGACCTAAGCAACCAAACAGCTGCTGAAATTTTAAAGTGGAAACCTGCTGAGCAAAAAAATCAAATCATTAAATAAACACAAATAAATCAACAATTTCAGTTTGTCTCACAGTCACTACTACCTCATCCTAGTAAAAAACTGAGTTTTATTATGATTCAAATCACAATAATTTAAAAAAAGGTTTATACAGTACACATATAGTACAGAAGAACTGATATGCTGGTTATCACCTTCAAGCAGGTCTTGTGCAATTAAACTTTTTAGCACAAGGGCTGATCTGCTTCTCACTTAAAGCTCACATGCTACTGAATTCCAATCAGAACTGGGAGTCTGGGCATTATCAGACATGGAAGTCACATTCCCAGCTGTGCTACTTTGCATTTGGAGACCAAATACAGGGGAAGAGGGCAACTACTTGGATGAAGCTTTAAGAAGCCTTCAGTGTGTAAGAACTGTTGAGGTAAGTGTTACTGTAGTGCAGGCCACTATTGCGCGACAAAATAGACGACTGTTCACAATGCAGCAGATCGGCCCATTTACACAGTGTTACATCCTGGTCACACAGTTTGACCTCTGTTGCCATTTAGTCAAAGCAGAAAGGAAAACATATTGTTGACTACATTCTTGTTAGTACCTAGTCTCTACTTTATACCTATTATATATTTTACCATATTTATATCATTTATCTCTGTTACTAATGGGAAAGGATTATAGCAGTTGGAAGGCAGCTAAAGGACTGGCATATGTGTATGATTACATGGGCTGTAGCAGTTACCACATGTTACAATTCTTCAGTTTTAGAAAACTTATGTTAAAATGCACTTGTGATATGTATAAAATAAAGATCCAGCTATGAGCTATATCCAGAACTGGCAGCCAGCCAGCCTTCCCCAAGATACATTATTACACTGCCCTCTCTATATTTATTGCAGTGTTGCAAAGAGAATTAAACATGCTATTTCTGAAGCAGAATGTACATTATACAACTAATAGAGTATGCAATTACATGTTTTGAATTTTATTTTTTTAAATGCTGCAACTTTTTATACCCCTTTAACCCTTTGACTGTCAAAGCATGTCGCCCCTTTTCCCTTTTTCTCATTTACATTTCATTACTAGAATGGAATACATATATATATAGAAGATATGTTGCTGTCACTCTGTAACTATTTTACCTACATTACACATTGCTGGCAGCTGAAAGGTTCATTTGGCATATACTGTATACTAAACTATCCCTCATGTGTAATAAAAGTCACTACTGTTGCCCCGGAGGAGTAACCCATAGTAACCAATAAGATCAATGCTTTTATACAGGAGACCAGTAAATGCTGCCTTCTGATAGATTGCTATGGGTTACTGCTCCTTGGCAAACTCCAAGATCTATTTATCAAAGGTTGGATTTTAATGTTTTTAGAGGTTTTTGAAACCACTACCAAAGTCACTCACATAATATAATAAGCATTCAGGGGGCTCAGACTGCAAAGCTGAGTTGGCAGGCGAGAAAATTCATATGTACTATTTTCTTTTGGGGTCCATAAATACCACATACTTTGGTAAATCTATGCATATTGGGCATCAAACTGTTCAGTAGATCTCTGGTGTTCATATTTATTTAGATTTTTCCTTTGTACATAAAACATTGTGTTTAGGAAGTATTTGCAGTTTGGTAGTTCAGTGTAAAAAGACATTGTTACCCTTGTTGAATTTGTCAGAATGTTCCAAAAATATAAGGTTTTCTGGGCGGTCTTTGTGCAGTTATGGGGACAGTTCCTAGCGAAAATAAAATTGAAAAACCTCTAGAAGTTCATTAATAAATCTCAAATTTGTAGGTTTTTTTTGACGTGCAGCAAAAATTTTTTGACACACGACACCATACAAGTCTATGGGTGTCATTTCCACAGCGAAACAAGGCGAAAAAATTCACCCATTCCTAGCCAGAATGTGTACTTTCCAAAAAATATATGGTTTTCTATATACAGGTATGGGACCTGTTATCCAGAAAGATCGGGACCTGGGGTTTCTAGTAGACTTAAGGCATGAAGACCCAAATTATGGAAAGATCCGTTATTCGGAAAACCCCAGGTCCCGAGCATTATGGATAACAGGTCCCATACCTGTATAATGAACAATATACCTACTGTAAAAATACAACCATTGTATTATTTAAACACAATGCATTTCTGAGAGTGAACTTTGGATTCAGTTAACATTTTCCCATGAAAGTTCAGAAAAGAGGTTTGTAAATGTGAAGCTATCAATACTTTTTGACCAAACAATAACGATTATTTCATTTACAAGAAATGTTATAGCTCATATATCTGCCCCACTGTATAAATGGAATACTAATAACTATATAGGTAAATAATCTATTATTCAGAAATGTTTTATCCAGAAAGCTCCAAAATTAGTGATGGACGAATTTATTTGCCGGGCATGGATTTGCGGCAAATTTCCACATGAAACTGCCAAAAAAAATCGTCAATCGTCAAAATTATTTGGACGCCCATTGTCTTTAATGTACTGTATTTGGACAAAAGAGATTCAAAATAATTTTGATACCCATTGACTTCAATGCGTTTCGCACATATTTCGTCTTTTCACGAATTTTATCTGGGTTTCGCAAAGTTTTCAGCAAAGTGAATCAGGACAGATTCGCTCATCACTATACAAAATATGCATATTTACATAGGGGCAAATTTACCTATGGTCGAATATCAAGGGTTAAATAACCCTGGATATTCGACTGTCAAAGTTAAACCCTTCGACTTCGAATATCGAAGTTGAAGGATTTACCGCAATTCGATCGATCGAACAATGAAATTCTTCGAATCATTCAATTCGAAGGATTTTAATCCATCGATCTAACAATTTTTCTTCGACCAAAAAAAGATAGCGAAGCCTAAGGGGGACCTTCCCCATAGGCTAACATTGACTTCGGTAGGTTTTAGGTGGCGAACTAGGGGATTGAAATTTTTTTTAAAGAGACAGTACTTCGACTATCGAATAGTCGAACGATTTTTAGTTTGAATCATTCGATTCGAAGTCGAAGTCGTAGTCGTAGGTCGAAGTAGCCCATTCGATGGTCGAAGTAGCCAAAAAAAACATTCGAAATTCAACGTTTTTTTTATTCTATTCCTTCACTCGAGCTAAGTAAATGGGCCCGCACAGTATTAAATTTGCAAAAACAATTCTATTGGGTTCTGTAATCTGTGTATACAGTATATATCGGCACATCTTACTAAATAATATCGAAAGATCTTTTACATGGAAGAAAAATGCAGCCATTCCAGATAACAGATCCTATATATGTATTCACAGAATGCATAAAGCATCTGGCACACACGCAGACTCCAAAAACATGCATCTATACAATTCCTGTGCATTTAAATAGATGTTACCTCTGAATAATCCAAGAATCTAATATATATTTGATGCACTTGATGTCTCAACACAATGTATTTTTAATCTTTACATTTTGAGCGTCAATAAATACTTCATCATAGAAAGTATTTTTTGTATGTCTTCCCTTGAAATGTGTTCTATAATTAAATTAGGTGGAAAAACTTCTACATAATGTTACATTACTAATAAACAATACCGTTTTTAAGGGAGTATAATAAGTGAAAATTTGGTTTTTAAAAAAGATTGATCTTCAATAATAAAAAAAGAATGCTATCTTTATCTTTCTGAGTGCAACAAATTTACATACATTATATTCTGCAATCATTTTCATCTTCAAAATTATAAAAGGGAAAAGAACTAAAACCCAGAGGCCCTTTCTTTGTACAGCATCAATTTGTGACTAATTTGTACGTCTCTAGCAGGAAGAGATATTCTACTGAAGAATTTAGAACTAAATTGATCTATTCTACTGAACAATGAATCATTACAAAGACAAATAAAAAGAAAAATATATACATGGTTTAGGACCCATTATCATCATTTTGGATTCACACACTTTTAAGCATGTTTTTCTTTTTTTTTCCAGTCTGTACGCCGCAGTTAAACTGAAGTACTGTAGGTCTGAAACAGAATGTTAATTTGCCACATTGATAAATATTACAGTAACACATTGCATGGAAGAATGAATGCATTACTTTGGGTAAGTGGCTCTTTATTATTGTTAAGCTAAGCAGTAGTCTAATTTTATGATAATTAAGATATTCTCATCAGGCATCATTAGAGCGTGACCTTTTTTGTGACCTGTCACGTCATTTCAGCTATGATGTAAATTAACTTTTAATATTCTTAAATACTTGTGTTGCTGCTAACAAAAATGAAATTGTGCATTGCTTCAAAATCTATGTAATGCTAGGAGTATGGCTTTATCTTTATGACACTAACGATAATCCCTTGTGTAATTAACTGTAGAGTGGTTATGCATGCAGTTTGCAGTCCATGACAAGTCTCATAGAAAATACATCAGTATTAGCCACAGGTGAATTCGTTTAGAAAGATTAATGACTGCACCTGAATTTTAATGTCTTCGAAGAGATGCAACACTGAATCTCTAATTAAAAACTTGAATGACTGGTATGGTTTGTTTAACATCACAAATTTTGAAGGGAGGTTTTTCTTTTTTTTTTTAATTCAAATAGGGGCCGCACCGGGAAATTTTCCTTTAGATGAAGATAGAGTTAAGGTGAAAATCAAAATATGTTTTATGTGCTTTGCTTTATGTAAATGGAAGCATGGATCAGTTGCCTTGATATGGATCAAATATGGCATAATTAGCACTATTCTCTGTTTACAGTAGGGGAAAGCTGAGAATTGCTAAATTAAACAGCAGACATCATTATGCAGCACTGTTTTAAGAAGCAGGTAGACACTTGCAGGTAAAGGTGTTGCTCCTAAAGATTATTCAGACAGCTAATCTGAAAACAGTGCACATTTTTTCACATAATAGTTGATTAGAAAAAAAAAACAAATATAGGCTAGAATTTGTTTTTGTTTAGTGCAATTTTGCAACTTGTGCAATTTTATTATTTTGGGAGATTATATTTTTCATTTTAACATGGTTTTAGAAACCCTTTCTAGGATAATTTTCCAAATGTTAGACAGGTATGAGATCCATTATCTGGAAACCCATTATCCAAAAAGCTCCAAAATACGGGAAGGCCATTTCCCATAAACAAACAATTTACATTTTAAAAAAGTATTTTCTTTTTCTCTGTAATAATGAAACAGTATATTGTTCTTGGTCCCCACTTAGATATAATGAATCCTAATTGGGGACAATCCTATTGGGTTTATTTAAATGATTTTTTGTTGGGTAAAACATCACATCGTCACGTCTAACTCCAGAGTCACACGTAGTTATAGTTTTTAGTCCATTTTTATATATTAAATAAATGATTCAGGCATTCATATGGCAGTAAATATAAACGTGCATGTGCAAAAACCAATACAAGCATGTATTTTCTTGCAATCCAATATTTACAAAAATCACTAACACTAATGGAAAGACAAGGGCTGTGTTCTTAAAGGGCATGTAAAGGCAAACAAATAAAATCCAATTTTTACTTTCTTTAATGAAAAAGAAACCTATCTCCAATATACTTTAATTAAAAATGTGTACTGTTTTTATAAGAAACCTGACTGTTTGCAGTGAAATTCTCCCTTCATTTACTGCTGTGAATAGGAATTGTCAGACAGTCCCTAACTGCTCTTCAGGGAAACAATCATATTTATGAACAGCAGGGGGAGCCCCAACCTTACTTCCTAGCCATACAGAACTCAAGCAGCTTTGTCCCTGTAGAACAGTTGGTGACTGTGAAGAGATTTGTATTGGATTTTATTTTGGTTTTACAACCCCTTTAGGGAAGACACTCGCTGCATTATGGGGAGATTAGTTGCCCAGCGACAAATGGCTTCTTCAGGTGACAAATCTCCCCGAACTGCCTTCCCACCGGCTAGAAGTTTCCTTGTGAGGCAACTTTGGGTGACTTCGGAAAACTAAATGTTCCGAGTGCCATCGCCAAGGCAGTTCGGGAGATTAGTCATCCGAAGAAGAATCGATTTGCTGCTGGGCATCTAATTTCCAGAAATAGCAGCATATGTCTCTGCCCTTACTTTTTCCAACTCCAGCTGCAGGGACAAAGATTTTGGAACCAGATTTAAACAGATAAACTAAGATTATATTTGGAGGATTATTTTGCTGCAACCACTGGTTCTGCAGAGTTGGAGAAAGTTTGTATTAAACAATACAAAAACTATAAAAACCACATTAGATTACATGACAACACAGGACCCAGTGCAGTCTGCATATTCTGATTATAAATCAGTCTTGCTGTATCAGCTTCTGGCAGATATTATTTGACTTGTGCTGTTTTGATAATTTATGGTGCTCCCTAATCAGCAGCCCAGACCACACTGAGCATGTGCACAGTCTTACATAGTAACATAGTAAGTAAGGTTGAATAAAGATAAACGTCCATCAAGTTCAACTTTTTTTTTATTTATTTTTTTATATCTGCCTAACTGCCAGTTGATCCAGAGGAAGGCAAAAAAAATAAAAAACCCATCTGAAGCCTCACCAATTTGCCTCAGAGGGGGAAAAAATTCCTTCCTGACTCTAAAATGGCAATCGGACTAGTCCCTGGATCAACTTGTACTATGAGCTATTTCCTATAACTCTGTGTTTCCCTCACTTGCTAAAAAGCCATCCAGCCTTCTTAAAGCTATCAAATGTATCAGCCTGTACAACTGATTCAGGGAGAGAATACCACATCTTCACAGCTCTCACTGTTACACCCCTTTCCGAATATTTAGGCGGAACCTCTTCTTTTCTTCTAATCGGAATGGGTGACCTTGTGTCAGCTGGAAAGACCTACTGGTAAATAAAGCATCAGAGAGATTATTATATGATCCCCCTATATATTTATACATAGTTACAGATGAAGCCACTTGGATTTGTGAGTTAAATGCGTCATGACTCAGAGTTAATTGAAGAAACTGTGTTATCTAAAGTTATCTTAACTCATTTAATGCATTTAACCTTTTCATTAGCATACCAAAGCACCATTGTTCACAATGGTGAATGCTTTAATTAGATGGGATGTTGTGACACAGTTTTCTGTGTTAAATGAGATAAATGGGATATCTGTGTTTAGTTATTTTGTGTCAAACAGACAAACCAAAGTGGCTGCATCTGTATCATATCACCCCTTGAGCGCCTCTTCTCCAGTGTGAATATCCCCAATTTGGCCAGTCTTTCCTCATAGCTAAGATTTTCCATACCTTTCACCAGCTTAGTTGCCCTTCTCTGTACCCTCTCTAATACAATAATGTCCTGTTTGAGTGATGGAGACCAAAACTGTATGGCATATTCTAGATGGGGCCCTTACAAGTACTCTATACAGTGGAAGAATGACCCCCTCCTCCCGTGACTCTATGCCCCTCTATGCCCCTTTTAATACAGCTCAAGACCTTATTTGCCCTTGATGCTGTTGACTGGCATTGCTTGCTACAGCCAAGTTTATCATCTAAAAGGACTCCAAGGTCCTTTTCCATAATGGATTTGCCTAGTGCAGTCCCGTTAAGGGTATAAGTGGCTTGGATATTTTTACATCCCAGGTGTATGACTTTACATTTATCAACATTGAATCTCATTTGCCACTTTGCTGCCCAGATTGCCAGTTTGTCAAGATCGTGTTGCAAGGATGCCACATCCTGGATGGAATTAATTGGGCTGGATAGTTTTGTATCATCTGCAAACACTGATACATTACTTACAACACCCTCCCCTAAGTCATTAATGAACAAGTTAAATAAAATTGGACCTAATACCGAGCCCTGGGGGACCCCACTTAGAACCTTACTCCAAGTAGAGAATGTCCCATTAACAACCACCCTCTGTACCCGATCCTGTAGCCAGTTTCCTATCCACGTGCAAACGACTTCATTAAGCCCAACAGACCTTAGTTTAGAAAGCAGCCGTTTGTGGGGCACAGTATGTGGGTCTTGGTCGTGCAAAGATGTTTAACAAAGTTACACATACCCCCTGTGGCCAACTTTGAAAGCATAAATCATTTGTTTGATTAGGCTTGCAGTGCAGTAAGTTCATGTTTATGTTTAACTAGACATTAAGCCCGTTAAATTAACGGGCGCTAGAACATATGTCGTCACATACCTCCCAACATTTCAGAATGGGTAACATTAGTAGGCAGGGGCCCCCTTTGTAGCACTGGTGGCCAGGGGGTTAATGCTGGTGCCCAGGGGGTATTAACATTGGTGGCCAGGGGGGTGTTAACATTGGTGGCCAGGGGGGTGTTAACATTGGTGGCTAGGGGGGTTAACATTGGTGGCCAGGGGGGGTTAACAGTGGTGAGCAGGAGGGGTTAACATTGGTGGCCAGGGGGGTTAATTTTGGTGGCCAGGGGGGGTTAACATTGGTGGCCAGGGGGGTTAACATTGGTGGCCAGGGGGGTTAACATTGGTGGCCAGGGGGGTTAACATTGGTGGCCAGGGGGGGTGTTAACATTGGTGGCCAGGAGGGTTAACATTGGTGGCTAGGGGGGTTAACATTGGTGGCCAGGGGGCATTGGTGGCCAGGGGGGTTAACATTGGTGGCCAGGGGGGTTAACATTTGTGGCCAGGGGGGTGTTAACATTGGTGGCCAGGGGGGTGTTAACATTGGTGGCCAGGGGGGTTAACATTGGTGGCCAGGGGGGTTAACATTGGTGGCCAGGGGGACTTACCTGTCAAGTTCGCCGGGGCCCTTTCACGCAGTTTCTCCTTAGTGATGTCTTCTTCCTCGGTGGTGGCTTCTTCTTCTCCTTTGGTGGCGGTGGATCCTCTCTTCAGACGGCGGTGGATCCTCTCTTTAGACGGCGTCGGTGGATCTTCTCTTCAGACGGCGGTGGATCCTCTCTTCAGACGCCGGCGGTGGATCCTCTCTTCAGGCGCCGGCAGTGGATCCTCTCTTCAGGCGGCGGGGGTGGATCCTCTCTTCAGGCGGCGGCAGTGGATCCTCTCTTCAGACGCCGGTGGATCCTCTCTTCAGGCGGCGGTGGATCCTCTTCAGCCGGCGGTGGATCCTCTTCAGCCGGCGGTGGATCCTCTTCAGGTGGCGGTGGATCCTCTTCAGGTGGCGGTGGATCCTCTTCAGGTGGCGGTGGATCCTCTTCAGGTGGCGGTGGATCCTCTTCAGGTGGCGGTGGATCCTCTTCAGGTGGCAGGCGGCAGATCCTCTCTTCGGACAGGTAATTCCAGAAGCTAACGGTCCGTGGGGCATATGTGCAGTTCCAGCAGCTACTCCTCTGTCACATGGTGCAGAAAAATCGCTAGCGCAGGCTTCGCGAGCGTTCGCCGCACTTTGCCAGGCGAATTTACGTTCTGGTCAGCGTCTATCTACATCGCTAGCGTAAATTCGCCAGAGACGCTAGCGTAAATTCGCCAGAGACGCTAGCGTAAATTCGCCAGAGACGCTAGCGTAAATTCGCCAGAGACTGTCCATGGGGCACATGTGCAGTAGCGCAATTCCACGGACAGAGACTGGACGCAGAGACACTTGAACTTTATTATATAGGATATTCAAAATACAGCATTTCTAGACTTATTCTATTTCAGATTTTACTTCCCCTTTTAGTCAATAAAATTCAATACAGCCAATTGGGGCACTAAACATACAAATACCAACAGATGGGGGCCTTTTCTACCTCAACCACCTTTAATCAACTACAAATGGCAATCAATATAAACAAATCGTACAATAGTATCAAGAATTCATGCTGTTATGCATTCAAATGAAAATGTGCTTATTTTTTACAACTCACCAATTAAAACAATAAATAGCTGTATTTCATATGCTAAAAAAATTAAAATTGACCAAGGAGGAATTCATACAATAACAATTCATCACAATAAAAAACGATCCTCTGTAGTCCAGGAAATCTTGAACTTCATAAATGGAAGCTGTAAAATTAATAATGCTGGTATAATTTAAGGCTGTGAAAGGTGCAAGTTAGTGTAGTTGTACAGTTCTCAGGTCCCATATTGCTCCAGTCTACAATGAGCTTGGCCCAAGGAGGGATTAACTTTTACCAAAATCTTCTATATGCATTTGTGAGATAGAGTCACTCCTGTTGTTTAAATATATCCAAAATCCAACCGTTAATGTCCAACAGCACCAGTGATCTGCATGGGGTGTTCCCCCCTTCGCTATATCTGTGCTGAAAATTATTTCAGAAAGGAAAACGTCAGTCTCACCCACAGTAAAAATCAAAATATTTGGAGTGATCCAAATCAACAAGTCGGAGTGATGTCAACCCCTCACTTCCCTCCCCAACAACCCATCAGCAGTCTAACAGAACAATGGGCAGCTAATCAGATAGCAGGTACCTGAAACCTCTGCTGAAGGATTTGTTTGCATTACTAAATGTGCTACTTAGTGGTAGACATGAGAATAGCAGGAAAACCATTACTATATCAATTCAAACACTGCCTAGGGTCGTGGTATAATACAATGGGAAGGGGAGAAACAATAGCTGCCTCACAGCACTTCCATCCTGCTGGCTCCTTCTCAAAGCTCAGAATCAGGCACAATGCACTGAGATGGCTCCCACAGTCCACACCAATAATAATACCTAAAAAAATATACAGTATGATGGTTCAAGAATACAATTTTAAATGGTAGTGTGTATTATTTGTAATGTAATGTAAGTGTAATTTAGAAATAAAAAGTAAACCATAAAAATCATAGCAGAATCCCTTTAATATTACCAGGTACAAATGCTATGCTTGCAGAATTTGTAAACAGGCCAGTCACTGTTCTGCTTTTGATAGTGGATCCAAAGCTATTGTATTTTAGCATTGCACCCAATCTATAAGTACAATATCTGGGAACTTTATTAATTTTGTTAATTATGTATATACATATTTAATTATTTATATAATTGATAAACTAAGACAATCAGTGTAAGGGGCCCATTAACTAAGAGTGAAGGAATAGAGGAAAAATAGTTCGAATTTTGAATGGTTTTTTTGGCTACTTCGACCATCGAATTGGCTACTTCGACCTACGACTACGACCTTCGACTTCGAATGGAACGATTCGAACTAAAAATCGTTAGACTATTCGATAGTCGAAGTACTGTCTCTTTAAAAATTTCTTCGACCCCCTAGTTTGCCACCTAAAACCTACCGAGGCCAATGTTAGCCTATGGGAAGGTCCCCATAGGCTTTCCAATTTTTTTCTGATCGAAGGATAATCCTTCGATCAATGGATTAAAATCCTTTGAATCGTTCGATTCGAAGGATTTAAATCGTTTGATCGAACAATTATTCCTTCGATATTTTGATCGAACGAAATTGCGCAAAATCCTTTGACTTCGATATTCGAAGTCGAAGGATTTTAATTCGCCAGTCAAATATCGAGGGTTAATTAACCCTCGATATTCGACCCTTGATACATCTGCCCCTAAGTGTGGAACTACAACAAACCCTTCTTGAAATAGGGACTATGGAACAATAGCAGCGAATTCTAAAATGTTAACACAGATCCAGTACATAGCCAATAAGAATATAGCACACAGATAAGACCCCAAATGGATTTTATACTCTTTAGCAGAAAGAGGTCCTCCGCATCATTATGGCAACCCACTCTACTATGCAATCTTCATATCATGGAAGTGATGCGTAAAAGAAAACTATCTGTGGAATGCAAACACTGGATGAGGAAACAATCACCAAAGCGACCACGCAAGACTGGATTTTAAAAGGAAAATAGGCAGATACAGTACCCAAGCCTCTGAGGAAGCTGATAGACCAGCGAAACGCATTAGGCAAGGCACAGGGCTGCAGGAAACCCCACGAGGTGGACCTAAAGAGAGCTGGCAGAATCACCCCTTGGAGCAACACAGCGCCCAGTTTGGAACTTTATGCGACTAACTCAAAGAATGCAATGTGAGTGCAATTGTTTTAATAAGAAATAGTTTTAAGAAAATAGTATTACACTATTTTGGATTTTATTTCCATGTTGGAGTCAGAAGACAAGTGTGCAGTTGGTGGGAAACCTATGTGAGGATCCATAATACATGCCATGCCAAATTATTGGTTTGTAAGTAGGCACTTTGGCCATTTGGTGGAAGTGTTTTCTTGAGACCAAACACAGAAATGTTTATTCACCAAGACGATTGTAAAATCCTTTTTTTTTTTGAATTTGAAAATTTTTATTGTTTTTCAGAGAAATCATGAACTCTCAGTAAAGAGAGATAGGAGAGAAAGAATAGAAAGTGTTGATTACAGAAAGGTTAGTAGAGAACTGGGGAAGAGGGGGGTGTTGGGGGGGAGTGCTATTGTTCATTAATCCATGAGTTTTAACCTGTGGGGGGTTTTGACTGCTGTAGTTGTTCCGCTGAGGTTAGTCGTGTCTTCTTTGTAGTCCATTTCAATTAGACTATATTGGTTCCTGTTCTTTGCAGTTACTTTGGAGTTACTTTAGAGTTTCTTGTATTCAGATTTCCATTTTTCCCACAGTTTATAGGTAAGTAGGTCGTTAGCTATTTGGGTTAAGGTTGTTGCTGCATGCTTTTCATATGTGAGGTTGGATTCAATGAGGTTAACTAATTTTTCTCTGTTGGGTATTTCTGTAGATTTCCATTGTCTTGGTATAAGCAGGCGAGCTGCAGTGAGGATATGAAAAGTTGGTTTTCTAATTGGACGGGCTAGATTTTGCATTTCATGGTTCAGTAGTGCCATCTCTGGTTTTAAATGTATTGGTGTTTCAAATATTTCTTAGAGCAGTTTGTTAACCTCTTGCCAGAAAGGGGTTATTTTTTGGCAGCTCCGCCATATATGTAGCATGTTTCCTCTCGTTGTGTTACATCGCCAGCACTTTTGTTGGAAACATTTTGTTAAGCGCCGATGGTGTTTTATACCACCTGAATAGAATCTTCTTGTAGTTCTATATATGGTTTGTACATTTTGTATATTTGAAAGCTGTGTTTGCCAGTTGAGACCATTGTGGCAATGTGAGTTAGATATTGAGATCTTTCTCCCATCTTTGGATGCGCAATGGTTTTGTTTCGCCCAAGTCTTGGAGGATGGCTTTGTATACTTTAGATAAGCCTTTCTTCCTTCCTGCTGTTTGAAAGCAGATTTGCTCAAAAGAGGTTTGCTGTATGGAAATGTATGGGCGTAAAAAATGTCTTATGTGCAAATATTTGTAAAAGTCATGTTTGGGGAGGTTGAACTCATTTTGTAGCTCTTTGTAAGATTTCAGATTGTTGTTTGAAAGCAATTGTGCTATTTTTGTAAGTCCGGATGCTTCCCAATTTTTAAGGGAAAGGTCAGGGATTTCTGTTTCCAGTATTAGTGGGCGAGCTTTTTGCCGGAAATATATGGATATGCTTGTGAATTTTTATTTAGTTTCATAATCTTAAAGCTGTTGTTGTCGTATGATACAGAGTGTTTGTTTTTGTTAGTTGGAATGCTGATTTGGTCCACATTAGTTGCTGAAGTGTAAATGGGTGCTCTTGTTCTATTTCCAGCAAGTGTTTGTAGCTTGTGAGAAGATTACATAATGTAAGTTGTTCTAATATAGAGGCTTTATAATAGTATTCTATACTTGGGACTCCAAGAGTTGCATCAGGCTCCGTTTAATTCTTAGTTTCTTTCCTCCCCATATGAACATGTCTAGGGTTTTCTGTGATTGTTGAAGGAAGGATTTAGGTATTGTTATTGGGAGAGTCC
Source organism: Xenopus laevis (assembly GCF_017654675.1). Classification (NCBI taxonomy): domain Eukaryota; kingdom Metazoa; phylum Chordata; class Amphibia; order Anura; family Pipidae; genus Xenopus; species Xenopus laevis. The sequence goes on from NC_054377.1 coordinate 74,184,319, forward strand.
TGAATATATATAACAATTTGGGTAGTGACATCAACTTGACTGTGGCTATTCTGCCCAGCCAGGATATATACAGTGGTTTCCATTTCCCCAGTAGCGTTTGTATTTCCCTCAGAGTTTTTGGGAAGTTACTGTTGTAGGTTTTTGCTACAGTGTTGCCGAGTTCAGTACCTAGGTAGGTAATTTTGTCTTTCCTCCATTGGAATGGATATGCTTTCTGTAATTCTTCCTTATTACTTTTCGTGATGTTTAGTGGGAGGGCTTGTGTTTTGCTTACATTCAGCTTGTAATAAGACACTTGGCTGTAATTTGTTATGATTTGAGATAATTGTTGGAGTGATTTTTCTGGGTTTGTAAGGGTTAGCATGATGTCATCTGCAAATAGCAACAATTTGTATTCTGATTTACCACTAGTAATCCTTGTGATTAAATTGAAAATTAATGGGGATAATGGGCACCCTTGTCTCGTTCCGTTTGTGATGTGGAAAGGTTTCGAGAGGAATCCCATGTTGTTAACTTGTGCTGATGGCTTTGAGTATAATGTTAGTATTGCGTGTAGTATGTGTCCTTGACATCCAAATGCTTGTAAGGTTTTCTCCATATATAGCAGTGAACTCTGTCAAAAGCCTTTTCAGCATCTAACGCTAGTAGTCGTTGGTGTCGTTTGACGTGTAACCTTTTCTATATATATGATTTTTCTGGTGTTATCTGTTCCCTGTCTTCCAGTAGTAAAGCCTGATTAGTCTTTATGTATGATGTTTGGTAGGATCTCTTTTAGTCTGTTTGCTAGTACTTTTGCTTACAGTTTTGTGTCTCAGTTTAGTAGTGAGATAGGTCACATTGATTTGTGGGTTTACCTGGCTTAGGGATGGTTGATATAGTTGCTGTCAGCATTTCTTCTGCTAGCATTTCTTGTCGGTGTATGTGGTTAAATAATTGGGTTAGCTGAGGGATTAGTATGGTTTGAAAGAGTTTGTAGTAAGAGGCCAATAGTCTGTCTGGCCCTGGTGCTTTTCCTGATGGTGTTGTGTTGATTGCATCCTGGATTTCCCTTGGTTGAATTGGTGAATTTAGTTGGTTTAGCTGTTCTGATGTTATTTGTGGGAGTTTCGCTTTCGCTAGGAAAGCATTGATGTCCTGTTGTGTTGGTTGTGGGGTATTTTTGTTTTGTTTTAAGTTGTATAGGGTTGCGTAGTATTCTGCAAATTTGTCCGCTATCGCTCGCTTTGGGTTTGGTTATTTTCCCATTGTCTATATCAAGTATGTGATCTATAGCTTGGTTCTTCTGTTTTTGTCTTAGCATATTGGCTAGTAATTTTGATGCTTTATTTCCCTTTGTGTAGTGGGTTAGTTTTAGCCATTGGAGATGATAGTTAATTTTGATTAGATCCAACTCATGTAGTTTATTTCTGGCTTCCCTGATTGTATTGGCTAATTGTCTGTTGGGTTGGGTTTTGTTTTGTGTTTCTAGGTTTTGCAGTTGTTTGATTAGTTTTTGTCTGTTTCTTTTGCGTTGTTGGGTCACTTCTTTGTTGAGTAGTAGGGATTCATTTAATCTCCAGTATGTGGTGGATGGGGTAGTGTTATTTAGGCTGCATGTGATGGTTATTGGTGCATGGTTCGTCCATGTTATCAATCCAATCTGGATTTGTTCTATTTTTTGGAGAGAATCCTTGTCTGTAAAAATATAGTCTATTCTGGAGTACTTTGCTTGTGGGTGTGAGTAGTGTGTGAAGTCTTTTTCTGTTGGATGGTGCGATCTCCATGAATCAAAGAGACTTCTTTAAGTTCGAAGCATAAATGAGAGTTTCTCGTCTGGGTTTTTGGATCTTCTCTGATTTGGGGGCCGATTCATCAAGGGTCGAATATCGAGGGTTAATTAACCCTCGATATTCGACTAGGAATTGAAATCCTTCGACTTCGAATATCGAAGTCGAAGGATTTAGCGCAAATGCTACGATCGTACGATCGAAGGATTATTCCTTCGATCGAACGATTAAATCCTTCGAATCGAACGATTCGAAGGATTTGAATCCAACGATCGAAGGAATATCCTTCGATCAAAAAAACTTAGGCAAGCCTATGGGGACCTTCCCCATAGGCTAACATTGACTTCGGTAGCTTTTATCTGCCGAACTAGGGGGTCGAAGTTTTTTTAAAGAGACAGTACTTCGACTATCGAATGGTCGAATAGTCGAGCGATTTTTAGTTCGAATCCTTCGATTCGAAGTCGTAGTCGAAGGTCGAAATAGCCCATTCGATGGTCGAAGTAGCCCAAAAAACACTTTGAAATTCGAAATTTTTTTACTTCGAATCCTTCACTCGAGCTTGATGAATCGGCCCCATGGTGTCCAAATCTTGTGACAGTGGTGTATTAAAATCTCCTCCTTTTATTACTTTGCCCTGTTTTATTTTGTCCAGTGTTCTGAAAAAGGTATGATAGAAGGAGGATTGTTTTGTCGTTGGGGCGTACACTGAGGCTAAAGTGTAGATTTGATCCTGTATTTCTATTATGGCAATGACATATCTGCCTTGTGGGTCAGATTGTTGTTTAATTAGTTGTGGAGTGATTGTGGAGTGGAACCAAATTGCAACTCCTTTTTTCTTTATGGGGCTGCTCGCATATAATTATAGTGGGTAGTGTTTATATTCAAGCCTAGTCGGCTTGCCCTGTTATGAGATGGGTTTCCTGTAGGCATAGTATGGTTATTTTTGCTTGTTTAGCCCAGGTAAGTAGTTGTGATCTCTTATTGGGACTATTTATCTGTTTACATTTAATGTTGATATTGAGACTGCCATTGTGTTATATAATAAGTATGATGCTTTTGTTTGGTACTCACTTTTTGTAGTTTGGTGAGAGTTGGCCTCTGCAGTGGGATGGTGATCTTACTCACTGTTCTTTTGGTTTCTTCTGTACGTAGTCTTGGCGTGGCCCAGGTGATACCAGTCAGACCCTGGTGGCAGGGAGGAAAAAGATGTGAAAGGTACGAAAGAAAAATAGAGTTATAGACATCAATAACAAAACTTTTAGACATTTAAACTTATTTACAACAATACTGTATATAGCATCGTGTAGGGTGGCTTCTTTGTACATAAGTTTGTTATTTTCAACTTGTCCAGTCATATTTTTTGTAGTATTGAGTTTATCTTCTTGTGAAGCCATATTTGGGGGGAGGTAGTAGCATCTAGGTGTTGTCATTGGATTCAATTTCAGCATTTTCATGGGTCACATGCCTGCTTGTAACCCTACATTGGGAGGTTTTGTTCACTTGCCATTCTTGTGGGAATCTGGCCATTTTAGTTGCTTTCTTTTGTGGTAGGTCTTGCTGTGGCAGAAATTGCCATTGCTTTAATAGTTGAATCATCTGTTGTGGCGTGCCTAGGATGTAGGGTGTGTCTTTGTATATTACTCTGAGTTTTACTGGAAATAGCCATCTGTATGGTATATCTGCCTCTCTCAGAGTTGTTGTTACAGGAGCGAATTCCTTACGTTTTTTCATAGTGTGTGCTGAGAGGTCAGGATAGCACTGTAGTATATTGTATTTCTCAGGTATAGTTTGTTTGTCACGGAATGCCTTTAGTGTGAGTTATTTTATATGAAAGAAATGCAGTCTTAGTATTACCTCTCTTGGTACATTGGGCAGTGCATTCCTTATTTTTGGCAGTCTATGAGCTCTGTCAATGAGGAGGAGATCGGGATTTTCCTTTGGGAAAATTTCCTGGAGCATATTATTGAGATATTGATACAGTTCCTTCACTTTCACTTGCTCTGATACTCCTCTCAGTCTTATATTGTTCCTTCTATTCCTGTCCTCTATATCAGCCATTTTGTTACAAAGTTGGTGCATTTCATGCTCTAGTGCTGTATTTGAGTCTATTACTTTGTTATGTGAGCTTACTAGCTCTGCCATTTTATTTTCCAGGTGGTCAGTGCAGTCACCTATCTGTTTAACTTCCCTATGAAGTTCTGCCACCGCTCCTCTTTGGTCTGCCTGAAGATCAGACCGTAGTGTGGTAAGTAAACCTTTAAGTATGGGAAGCGTTATGGCTTGTGGGGATCGTGCTTCTAAGTGCGTTTGCACTGCTGTACTTGCCTCATCCTCTGTGCGCACTGGGCTGCTGTCTCCATAATTGGCGCCATCTTGGAGGGAGAGACACCGTCTGGCTGTGATCCAGATTTGGGTAGAATGCCGTAATTTTTACCGATTTTTACCGTTTTTTTCCTGAGTTTCCCCATGCTGCTCAGTTGTTTATAACCAGGTCGCTGGCACTTTTGAGCTGTTTGCGCTGCTCCAACCTGTTTTGTAAGGTTCCCCTGCACAGAACTCTCTATTTTGTTTCCTTCTGCATCGATTGCTGGCTCCGCCCCCCCCCTAGGTGAAAAGCAGGCACCCTTGTAATAATCTTTTTGAACACTGGGTGGTGCCCATATAATTGAACGTATTACACCATATCAGTTCCTAATTTCTGATCCCCCTTTTTTTATTTGTTCTGCTATGTAGGATTGCAAAATTGAATAAAGCCTTAGAATGGCAGGACTAGACTCCATTAACCCTAACAAAAACATTTTTATGAAAAGCAAACAATATAATATTAATAACATATATATATTCAAATTGAATTTTGTGACAAGATCTAGAACACCCATGTTTATTAAGTTATGTTTTAAACTTGAACATTTTCCCCCATAATAACCTGGTGCCAATTAGTATTTCTTTATCCTTTTCAGTTTTAATCCGTTATTTAAGCTGTTTCATATACAAGCAATATAATATATACAGAAATTATACAGTTATACAAGGAAAAAGTTTATTTACTCTAATTTTTGGATACTGGATACAGACTTACTGCTTAAAAATTCACTTACATATTCACATAGCACGAAGGAGGCCACAACAACTGCAGTACTGTGTTTTTTACTTTTTATTCCATATGGAATATGTGAATTGTCTAATTTTTGGCCTTTATGGTGTGACCTAATAAGAAGGTGAGCCCACAAGATAAGAAGTTAAAGGACAAGGTGAGAAAACTACACAGGATTGATTCACTTACATATGTTTCATACAATTATTTAAAAGAATATATTGACAATAACTCTCACACCTAAATATCCCTGTTTTATTTTTACCAAAAATTAAATTCTTTTTAGAGAACATTGGTAATGGATTTCCTAGCCATTAGACCTTTGATTGAATTTAAGGGTTGCATGAATAGTGATAATATAGAAATGAATCAATATTTCCATAACACTTATTAATAAAGCAGCCCTTAAGTATTAGGATGCTGAGTTGACCTTTGCTGTTTCGGGATTAGTAGTAGGGATTATATTAGTATTATGAGTCCAAATGCTCTTGTATGCTTAAAGTTAGCAATGAAAGATGCTTATTTATGTGGCTTTCTGTTTCATAGCCTATATCTAGTTCATGCTACTATAAAATCTACAAGGCAGCAGAGGATTAGACTATAAATGGAGGTCATATGGTGAGAGCATTCTGTAATATTGTATATAGATATTCCAATACATCGTACAAATTCATCATTACTGCTCCTTTTCAATGCTTTTCAACTGTAAACAGCTACATGTAAAATGATGACAGGGTTTATTTCTTTCTTTCTTTTTTACTTACCTCTCTCTCTTTCTTTTCTGTCTTCCTTTTCTTCTTATCTTTCTTTCTTCAGGAGCACTGGGCCAAGGTATTAGGTAAGCCCTTAAAATCAGTTGGGGGAGGGGCTAACATGTGGGACTCCCCAGTGAATTTAACTTTCCTTGTCCTTTAAGGGCTGGTTTCAGTAATGTCAGATCACTTTTCAGCAATGCTACTTTAAAAGGAATTTAGGAAAAAATTAACTAGCACCCCACTTACAATAATAACCTTACAAAAGATAATTGATAAATGGAAAAATATTAACATCACGTGGTTTGGAAGAATCTAAGCTATAAAAATGATAGTGATGCCCAAAGCATTATACCTCTTTCAAGTCTTACCAATCGATTTACCTCAAAGCTTCTTCAAATCGCTTAGAGCGATGATCTCTAGATTCATATGGGGAGGGAAGATTGCGCGACTGAGTTATAAGATATTAACAGAAACAAAAGAGGAAGGAGGGATGGGATTACCAGATCCATATCTATACTTTCTGTCGGTGCATTTAGTAAGAATATGGAATTGGACCACGAGAAAAGGTAAAAAAGACTGGTGCGAGATAGAACAGATATGGTCCAACTACCCTTTAGAAAACTCACTTTGGGATGATAAATGGATATCGAACGAGGTAATGCTTCAACATCCTTTAATTAAGGCGACTCTCAAAATATGGCATAGGAACAAAATTGCACAGTTTAGCACACAATCCAGAGTTCGCTGATGCATTACTAAAGGTTAGTAAAAACTTTATCCGCCTACACTTCACAATTTTCTGATGCCCTTTTCTTACTGACTATAATTCTAGAAAGTTCCTTGGCACCTACAAGAAGAGATAATTGTTTATACATTTTCATACTTACCTGTAATCCTGGTCACCTATTCTTATCAGACTCAACTTTTATTGTCTAGTTTTACACATGCTATGTAGTACAGGTATGGGACCTGTTATCCAGAATGCTCAGGACCTGGGGGTTTCCAGAAAATTGATCTTTTTCATAACTGAAGTCTACTAGAAAATCATGCTTCTCATAAGGATAAATGATATCTTAGTTTGGATCAAGTACAGGTACTGTTTTATTATTAAAGAGGAAAAGGAAATCATTGTTGAAATTTTGGATTATGTGGATAAAATGGAGTCATGGGAGATGGCCTTTCCATAATTCAGAGCTTTCTGGATAATGGGTTACCAGATAACAGATTCTATACCTGTATATGCAATGTATTACCTCCTATCTTTATTATATGCAATATGTGTATATTGTATATATACATTGTGATTTGTATCTAAGAATGTTGTGTAATTTACATATTATATAGTATCAGTACATAACAGAGGCAATCTTCAAAGACACCCTATGTAGAATACAGTTGTTAAATCCCTCCCCTTTGGCCAGGGGCAGCTGAAAAAGCAAACCTTCCTGTCTACACACTGCCTTTCCCCCTTCCATTGTCCTGATTCTTGAATGAACTGCCTCAGGAATCCATGCCCTACCCCCCAAGATTAATTTATTGGTCACTGACCAATCAGAACCTGACATGAACTTATGGTCAGTCTATAGGTTAATACAATAGGCTAAGTTAGGCAGAGAGTGCTGGGAGTTCCTGCAGTGAGGACATAGATGACAGACCAAATGGAAGGATTAGTATCAGGGAGGTAGTGGATTTAGATCCAACATATACATATTTGCAATTGTCTTTGTAAATATTTATATATTCTATGTAGTATAACTTGTTTTATGTATATTATTTCTGTAGATATGTGTCAATAGATTTTGTAAACAAATATATATATATATATTTTGATTGAACTATCTCTTTCGTTAAAGAACCCTTATGACGAGGAATAATTATGTACATGTCTATATGCAAATAAATATACATATTTACATAAATATATCCTTGGTCAACACAATGCACTCTACAGAAAGCAACAACTACCAGTTATTGCTTCAGCTACCAGTTACTGTGCAATTACTTATGCAAAAGAAAGTTTAAATCCTAATGCATCCAGAATAAAATTAGCCTGCTAATTTTCTGAGCTTTTTGATAGCCCTATTCCCATGGTTAAGTTCCTCTTCTTTGTGTGAACCCATGTTTAGCTGGTAATATTGGTTGCAACTTTATTGTGAGTTTGTATCCATTTTCTCAGTTAATTGCATTTTTGGTAAGTTAAGTTTAACAAAAAAATAATTTTGTGTCATTTCTGACCTCCTTTAAAGTCTTTGAGCTCAATATCTCGAAAGCTGAGAAAGAACTTGCATGCATTGATTTTTCAAGGTGACCTATCAAGGTTATACATGAGTGAAAAATTTAAATTCAAAGTATCATAAATTATTTAACTTAAGTACGTTGATGCATTTTTTACTTTTTACTGATTGGAGAATGTTCTTGATTTGAAAACTCTGTACTATATGTGTATTTTTTTCTGCCACTGCTTCAGCTACCATTTACTGTTCTTTTTACGGTTTAATACATCTTCAAGCATTCTTGTTAGTACTAAAAAATACCTTATCTGCATAAATATGTTGCAGCTGCAAATAAGACTAAAAAGCCATATTTTTGTATTTATTGCTTAACCATCACCAATATAATGTTAAAAAAGTTAAATACAAGCAAAGGAACAGACAAAATTCAACCTGTGTATTTAAAAAAAAAATATATATACATTGAAGATTCAGATATTTATAGGTTAAACTATGGTTAGGGGTTTTATGCCTTAAAGAAAAGGTTTGGAATGTATTCATCTTTTCAGTATACTACACTATGTTTCTAGCCTGTTTCAGTAATTATTCCTTTCCGTTCTTTAGACTGTACTTACTGTACTTACACTTTTTATAGCATTTATACATGAGGGGGGGAAGGTCCCCATAGGCTTCCTAACAATTTCCTGATCGAAGGAATATCCTTCGATCGATGGATTAAAATCCTTTGAATCGTTGATCGTTTGATCGTAGGAATAGCGGTAAATCCTTCAACTTCGATATTCGAAGTCGAAGGATTTTACTTCGAAGGTCGAATATCGAGGGTTAATTAACACTCGATATTCGACCCTAGGTAAATGTGCCCCTGTGTATTGGCAAATTGAAGCTAATACCAAAGAGGACAAAAGAGAAAGCTTTTGAACGGTTCATAATGTGCATTTTTGCTCCCCTTAGTGTCTTAGCACTTGTATCCAGGGTCATAGTAATTGATCACTAGACTAGTGATGGTCGAATCTGTGCCGTTTTACTTTGCCGAAAAATTTGCAAATTTTGTCCAAATGCATTCAAGTCAATGGGTGTCAAAATAATTTTGATATGCAGATTTTTTCCCGCGAATTTTCGCAGCAGTTTCGCAAGTTCATTTGCTGCCACCGAAATGTGAAAATTTGCCGCAAATTTGTGCCTGGCGAATTTAATCACCTATTACTAATATAGACAAATATTGTGTGTATATGTATATGTATCAGATATATATGCTTATATAATACCTCTCACATTTTAACCCTGTACTTTAGATTGTTTATATTCAGTTATCCTATGCTTTATATTGAACTTATCTCAAAATGGAACTGGACTGAGTATACATTATTTAGTTACCATTCATGCATATTTTTATAAGTAATTTAGATCATGTATATTTGGTCCCATTACTTGACAACTCAATTACAGACATTGAAAGCAAATGACTGGCAGATTTTGATGTTGTTTTATTTTTAAACAAGACCTCGGGAAATCATGAATGATTTTCCCTTCCTGATTCTCTTCAACCCTTGGTATAATTTTTCTCTCATTTCTAGCTACTCTTGGTTTTCTTTCCTTCCTCTTCAATCCATGTCACATCTTTGGCTTTCTTGGTGTATGTGTTACTTACTGTGATCACCCAGTGTTTCACTGAGCCTTGCAAATACCTGATTCAATGCACTGGTCAGTGTTGTGGAACAACATGTTCAGTCCTGGGTTTCAATACATTCCCTGATTAAAGTATTTTAAAGGAGAAGGAAAGCCAAACAACTAAACTACCTTCACTTTGTTCTCCATCAGGCACCCTCCTGAAACGCAACAGTAAAAACACTGAAATCAGTGCTGAATTTGTGCACAAGTGTTTGTAAGTTTCGCCCCTTATATGAGTTTGCCGCCTCCATTTTCAAATTGGCACGTCAGTTCCGCCTTGCGCTCTGTTGTGAATGCCCATGCACCTCCTTCGTGACCCATATCGTGACAACATAATTTACATGTATTGAGTACACTGGGTTAGACAAAAAAATACAGGACGTAGTTTGAAGTCAAAATAACATGTCTTTTGCTTTATGCGTTAGTACAGACCTCAGTCAGACAGACCCGATCCTTTGCTGCCTTTTGTAAAGCTCCCCTCCTCAGCTCCTGCGCTCGCTCACTGACAGACTGTAAATTAAAACTGGAGCGAGCACAGGAGCTTCAAAGCTTCCCCTAGTTTCCTGGCAGAGGGGAAACTGCATAGGCTATTGGAGCTCTGATTAATGAGGCGGGGGCAGAGAGATCAGCGATGACGAGCGTCACCGCATCGTCATCACTGCACAAGGAAGAGAAAACACTCATGCGCATGCGCAGGGCATGGATGGAAGCTAATGCGCATGCGTGTGCCCTAATTATATGGATTTCTTACAGAGACAAAGGTAATCTTTTTCATACATGTCTATACTTTTACAAAAATTGATTTAAGCAAAAAGATTTAGTGAAAAAGTAATGAGGAAATGCTTGCAGGTAAATATATCTACTATACATTGTCAACGCTTAGTTTTTTTTTGGCTTTCCTTCTCCTTTAAGATGTTTAAGCCTGCTTATTAATGTCTGGTAAGTAAACCTTTAATATTGGGGTAAAAAATCAAGTCTTCAATTTAGAATTAACCTTATTCTATAGGGATCGTGCTCAGCTTTCCATCGCCACAGTACCTATGCACCTAAGTATATTACAGCCCTTTCCTAGTGCAATCACTAAGGTGCATTGCTTTCCTGGTGCCCCATTTCCCTTGGCTTTGGGCACCATCAAAATTCAGGAAAAGAGAAAAATGGAGTTTCCGCACACTGAGTTAAAATCCAAAAACTTTATTGATCCATAATCATAGGCACACAGTGCATCACACTTGATGCATTTCAGGCGCCCTTAATCAAAATTCAGCCTTCTCAGCACTGAGCACTTGTATCCTGGTGTAGTGCACTGTACATGTTTTGTCTTGGAATAACAGAAAAAAACTGTATGGACTTCAGTTACAATTTACTACCGCATTTTCCAAAGAATTTTAGCATTCTTATTGCAGAAAAAATAGTACTAGCAGTAGTTAAAGTAGCAGCAGTATTTTACAGTTTAATCTTTTTATTTGTATTTACTCTCTCTGAATCAATGTCAATGTAGAAAAATGCAGCTACGTATGCTAGTGTGTCATAGCTAAGTGCCCTCAAGTTAGAGTTGTGTCATACTTTACTTAGTATTTAAACTTGCAATAACCTTTGGTTCAATTAAAATATACTTCAGTGAACTAACAGTGTGCTGAATATGTTACACAAGCATGCAAATAAATATTGTAGGTTATGGATATAATGGAAAGCTCAAGCCTGGAAAGAAACTATGCATGGCATCAACATGCTCATGTTAACACTTACAAGTTTTATTTTGAAAGATTTCAAGCATAATTTCGGCATTTTATTGTAACATAAACTGTGTGCTATCAGCAGAGAATAAAGGTTTGACATTCCCCATAATCCCTATACTCATGCTAAGTTTACATAATATTTTATTCAGCATATAGATAGCATGAATACAATGCTCAGCTGCATTAAAAACTCCATTTGGAAGTTATTTGAAAATAGTGCTGCTCAAATGTGGTTTGGGATAATAGTTTTGCTTAGAAATCACATTAGTAGGTGAAATAGGAAACCATCAGAAAAATGAACAAAGATAAATGTTGTAATTGGTAATGAGGAACGCTGAAATCAGATCATATCAGGGTCTGTAAGTTACTGCAATTTCTTTGTCCTATTTTAAAAAAAAAACAGTATTGATTTCACTATATTGTCCTCTTGGCTAAGCTATGATTTTGCCGAATACAATAGAATTTTCCGAACACTTGCCTCTACCAATGCTTTAAATTTTAAGATATGCTTTGTGTGATGTGTTTTCTTTGTGCTATGGTACACAGAGGAAAATATTAGCTGTTCAATGCAGTTTGTTATATTAATATGCGGCTAGGTTTCTTCCCACCTGCTGTGGCTGAAATTAAACCTTGGTGTTCAGAATGACTCTAGACTACAAACCCAAATAACATTTTTATTATTTATTCATAAGGACTAGCTAATTTGTGGGTTTCTGCTTTTGTTGAGAAGAAGTAGTAGCACTCTTGGTAATTCTCTGTTCAGACAGACAGGAGGAATTCGTTTCAACTCTGGCTTCAATTGCATCTTCTAGTATACTTCTTTTTATATGTACTGTGAGATTTGTGTGCCTAGTTTGACACAAAAAAAACAGCACCGAAGATAGAGACCATCATTTAAACCAGTTTTTATGCATATAAAATATGCTATAAATCTTACATTTAACCATGTTTAAAACTGCAACATACATCTAGAATCCACATAATTCTGGTGTTTAAAGAAAATGTCAACCCTATTTCATCTTACATATTTTCAGGATATGAACCACATTATTTTCACACCCTAATTCCACTCCTATGTCCTGTTCCACTGCCTTCTTCCTTACTACTTTGAAAATTTCCCCCGGTGGCCATTTTTCCAACCTGATATGCAGAGAGATCAAGGAAACAAAGCAGCTTCCCTGTTTACTCTTCAGAGACCCCAGAGTGGCAAGTATTTCCAGAATGCAGTGAGACCTTTTACTGATAACATTTTCGTTTGGGGGGCTGACATGTCCTTTAATGGCTTGTGCTGTTTTTTAAATTAGCATTGCATTGTTTTCACATTCAGAACACCTAAAACCTTGTTCCAAGTTTTACCTATACAGGACAAAGGCAAAGCTACTAATGGCAATATCATTTAGTGCTATCAAGTCAGTTTAAACTTTTGTCAGCCATATGCATTCTGTTTTGACAGTATTTCAAATCTTTCTTTCTACTGTTCATCATTGATCTGAATGAGTCAGATTGAGTCAGTACTTCAAGTGGAAGGTTAGGCTTTATTTGTTTGTTTTCTGAACCATCCTCAGTATTCCCTAATCCTCTGCACACCAAATTTCAAAGGCATCAATATTTTTCCTGTCTTGCTCCTTCATTGTTCATTTTTACCATCCATTAAGAGACTGAGAAAATATTATAAGCACAACAATTTTGATCTTTGTTTTCATAGACAGATTAGTAAATTTGAATGCCTTTTCTACGTCTTTCATCTGTATTCTATAAAGTCTTAGCATGCCCTGTATGTCTTTACTGCTGGATCCTTTGTTGTTAATAATTGACCCAAGGAGGCAAAATCTCTCTACAATTTCCATGTCTACACTACAATCTCTAAAATTGTCTATCTTCCCTATTGTCGAGACATAGTAACAAAACACTCATGAAAAATAGTATAAAATGTTGGTATTAATGATTTAAACTGCATATAATACACAAATATAAATGTTTAAACAATTTATTCTAAGAAAAATGCTGATTCGCTGTGGAAACCCTAACATTTAAATTCTTTTTTTCAGGGCTGGCAAAATATAAAAGATCTGGTCACTAAGCAAACATGTCATCAAATGAAATTTTAATAAATGTGTACTGTGCCAAGTGTGAGAAATTGTAATTCTGGAACAGGTATGAAAAATAAATGAGGGGTGCAAGTTTACATATTTGTTAAGCAACCACATGACCGAGAGAGTAATCACTTGCACAACTACAGAAAATCTATTTAGAGAATATGAGGAATCATTTTGTGCATGTTTGGAGAATGAAAGAAGCCTGTGCACAATTAACTGTGCATGGTGTCCTAACCAAATGTCACAATATATAGTCACAACAACGTAGGTTTGTTATTTGGGAGCAAAAAGGGGTCGATTTTACCCAATTAAAAAACAAATATTTAATAAAGAAGTGCAAATTTTGTATTGGGGTAAGTAGTGGTGGGCATTATATTTGTGTTGCCCACAATTACATTTAATACTGCTGCACATGTTTGAAAACCATGATGATGTGTAATTTCTTTACTATTTTCATGTTGTACAAGGTTATAAAATGGGCATTCAAACTGCTCTCTCACATCTTTTTTTTTCTTTAACCATGGCAAAATGACTTACTATTGCTATTTTTACATATTGTGTAAAGATATTTAGCCATACAATATACTGAAAATCAAATCTAAAGTGATTAAAAAAACTAAAAAATCACCAGTTATTCAAGGGTTCACACTTTTCTAACAGCCGCATAAAGCTTGTACATATGGAATGTAGACTCATAGAAACCAAAGCTTAATAGTCAAATCAAGTCAAGTAGTCGTTTATTGCCATTTGTACTAAAAGTACATATGAATTTCTTGTGCAGCATTGGACAGTAAGTGCAATATAATACAGAATTGTGGAATATAATAAAAAAGTGCAGTGAGTGCAGTGTAATACAGAATTAGAAAGTATAATAATAAGTACAGTGAGTATGTGTGTATATATATATATATATATATATATATATATATATATATATATTGGATTATATAAGCAGTCCAGTAGGTTTATGAGGTTTGATACAGTAAGTCCTAGTAGTTGTTTCTCTCCTATCCATTGGACCTGTTTGCAATTAGTCTGACTGCCCTTGGAAAGAAGCTGTTAAATAATCTTTACTCCTGTTTGTATGCTTTCAGGCCTTCTGTGCCTAAGAGAATAGTTGGGCTTGTGCCCTATGAATTTGATGAGTTTGTGTTCCCGGATGACTCGTGTCGCTAGTAATGGCTTTGATTTTATTCTTAAATCAGGCTGTGGCCACATTGTTCACCTGTTCACACTTCATAAAAACTACTGGAGGGTAGTGATAGGTGAATTTTTCCTGTTTCGATTTGCCGAAAAAATTTGCGAATTTCCAGCGAAATTTGTGAAACGGCGAAAAATTCTCAAAACACTAATTTTGACGTCAGCATCAAAATTGAAGACAGTGACAATTACGACACTGGAGACAATTTGACATGCATTAAAGTCAATGGGCACGTTTAATTGTCACTGGTGTCAGAATTGCTGCCCACAACAGAATTGTCGTGGCAAAATTTCCCCAGCGAGGTTTCGCTGAAATTCCACAAATGTTTTCACCGGGGACAAATTTTCGCCTGCCGAATATATTCACCCATCGCTACCGGAGGGGCACCAGCATTGTGTCACTGTCTGTAGCACAGTATAACTGTTCATCTTAGAGTGGTCCTGATAGGTTTCCCTGTACTGCTGTTTTCTGCCTTCCCTATGCTCCTTGTGTGTGTGCCATACTCTGCCACACTATGCTCCTTGTGTGTGTCATACTCTGCCTGCCCTGCTCCACGTGTGCCATACTGTGCCTGCCCTATGCTCCCTGTGTGTCATACTCTGCCTGCTCTATGCTCCTTGTGTGTGCCATACTTTGCCTGCACTATGCTCCCTGTATGTGTCATACTCTGCCTGCTCTATGCTCCCTGTGTCTGCCTGTGGGAGGTGAACCTGGTGGGGGTTGTTAGCATTTGGGGTCCCCAAGGTTCTTAATCATGTGCTGGGTGGGGGGGTTGCTGTGTTATCCACAGGGGAGGACAAGGCATATGTATTTAAGGATATGTTTTAATATGACTTAATAAACTTGTTTCACATATGAATGATGATTGATATCCCTGCAGTGAGCACCAACCATTTGGTTTTTCGGTGTGCTACCAGCATCAATGTAGATATGCTTTTAAAAGTTCTTGTGGTAACATTGGTGTGGGTTAAAGTTGGTGTGGTTAAATCAGGGAATCAGTTCTCCACCACATAGGCCAGAATAATGCTGGCCCTTGGTGCCACGGAGGTCTCAGTCTGCTCTTTTTTGACATTTTCAATTTGTATGAGTTCGTATTGACATGGTCATTTTCTGAAATCTATGATCATCTCTTTTGTTTTTGCTGTGTTGAGAGCTAGGTCATGTTCTCTGCTGTATTCAATAATATCGCAACACTAGGTGTTTGTATCCGGTTTCATCATTGTTCTTGACGAGGCCTAGCACTATCACGGCATCTGCAAACTTGTAGACTTTGCAGTTTTTTTTGCAGAAGATGGTGCATAGGGAGAAAACTTCTTTGTTTCCACTAGATGTGCTATTTCTCCCCTCAATTTTTGTAACCTTTATGGTCAGTTCCTGTACCTCGTCCTTGGTACTAGCATTCAATTGAAAGTGTAGTTGGTGGAACAAACCAAGGTAGACGCAGAACATTGATGCAAAAAATCCTTTTATTCACACAACATGTTTCGAGCAAAAATGCCCTTTGTCAAGTGTACAAGTTACCATTAACACACTATCTTTATAGGAAATAGGTGGGAGGGGAAAAGGGAAGTGGTCGTAAGAGTAACAACTTTGCTTAGGGAATTAACCCATTATTTACCCCCAGGGTCTAGTGCAACTATAAAAGTGCATTATTGCGTCATATTTAGAAATCCAAACAAATCTGTGTCTATACAATGGTTATTAAAAACAATTAATAACAATTACTAAAACTCCTCCAAAGTGTACAAAGTGCTTGTGTCTTCTTATGTATTATTGTCCTTTAATCACCATAGAAGTGCTGGTTAGACAACCACTGTTGTAAGCTTCAAAACAACCTGGTTAATAAAAACATATATACAATAAAAAGCCTAGTACTGCAATAAATTTATTGCAGTACTAGGCTTTTTATTGTATATATGTTTAGCACTTTGTACACTTTGGAGGAGTTTTAGTAATTGTGGTCTGAAAATAAAAAATCCATTTACAGTGGTGCTGCGGCAGAGTTAGAGTTGCAAGATTGTTGATGAGTAGTAAAGCAGAGTGCAGTGTTAGGTCACCTGCATCTTCTGCAGATCTGTTTGGGTGATATGCAAATTGGAGTGGATCCAGAGAGTTGGAAATAATGGAGTTGATAAGTTGAATGGAGTTAATAAGAGTTGATATACTTGTTACACCTATTTGGGCTGCATAGCACACAAATAGTTAAACTGTCCAGCTAGCAGTAGAAGCATGGGTGACACTGCGATTTACACAACAGGGTCAGGGCCTTCGCCATGTGGAAGTGTTCCCTCTATGGTGTAGTGCAACTACATCCCCCAGGCTATTGTGCATACAACAAAAGATGGGCGCCAGGAGGTTCTTGCAGTAAAACAGGAAACAGTTTATTAAACTATGCACAAGGCAAGTGACATCAGGTTTAGTACTCACGCAGGACCTGAGGCAATAGCAACATTTACTCACACAGAGCTACAGGCATTAGGCATTTCTCACAGAGGAAAGATCTCCATTAGGCATTTGCAGTATTCACACACATTCCCTCCTGGAAGTTGTCAGGAAAGCAGCTTCTACCCTACAGTCCCTCTTCACTGAGGTCCCTGACTGGAGGCAACACACAGCCTCTGGGAAGCTACTCCCTTACTGCAAATCCTTGTTGGAGCTTCAGCGGCTCTTTCTCTCTAACCTCTCTGCCTTTCTCTCCTAGAGAGACTATAACAAGTTTGCCCTAGTGTAACTATTCCTCATTCACAGGGTTTCCTGGTCCCCGACTTCTTCTCCAAAGAGCATGGGCCTTTCTGGGCCTAGCTGTACCCAGGCTCCCCTGGGCACACCCAGCTGGATCACCACTCCCTACACACACTATATAGCAGTGTAGTAGGGGAGTGTCATTCTCTCCTGGCAGATCACTCTAAGAAAAAGGTGGGGGCCTTAAAGCTGCAGGGCTGATTAACCCGTAGGGGCCCCTACATACTTAAGAACAAAAATTTTCCAAGGCACTTCATAGCAACTGGTGTTAATGTGATAGTAATTTAGGCCCTCAATTTTAGGCTTTTTTGATACAGGCATAAACAAAGAGGTCTTAGTTTTGGGCAGTGATGACTTCAGGTGGCTTTTGTAGACTGGACTCAGCAGTAATGCACAGTGATCAGACCTACCCAAGTGGGGCTTAAGAGTGGCCTTAAATGCTTTCTTTAAGTTGGTATAGCACTGATCAAGTGATTTGTCACCCCTTGTGGGTAGCAGAATGTTCCTATAAAAGTTCAGAAGGAGTTTTTAAGGTCACAACTGTTGATATCACCAGCTAGTATATATGCAGCACCAGGACATGTGATTTATAGCCTTGTGATCAGTTCATGCAGCTCATGCAATGTTTCTTCTTCCTTAGCTTAGGGTGACATGTAGACCGCAATAATAAAGATGGATTGCAACTCCCTTGGCAAGTAGAATGGTAGGCATTTGATTGCTAGAAATTCAATATCTGGGGTGCACAGGACTTTTACAAGGCTGACATCTGTACACTGCACACGATTAATGAATATTGCATTACCCCTCCACATGATTTGCCACATAACTTAGCATCACATTGCCTGAAGATAGAGTAGCCAGGTGGCGTGACAGCCTCTTTGGGAATCAATGGAGTGAGCCATGTCTCACAGAAGCAATGACAGAGCAGAGCTTCATATCCTCCTGAACAACTTATCTACAGAAGAGATTGTCTATTTTGTTTTCTAGATACTGGGGGGCAAATTCACTAAGATGCGAAGTTGCGCCAGGCGCAACTTCGCCGCACTTCGCCGCACTTCGCCAGGCGTAGTTTCGCCAGCGGTTCGCAAATTCACTAAAATCCGAAGCTGCGCACAGGGGTAGCGTAAGGTTGTGGAGTTGCGCTAGCGTTGTTTCGCTATATAAAGCAAAGTTGCGCTAGCGAAGGCTAAATTCAAATTTCAATGGAGGAACACGTATCTGCACTACAAATGCCTAGAAAACCTTCAAATCTGCAAATAAAAATTTTATTTTGCCCTACACATGTGCCCACTGTCTAGGTAAGTTGCCATGAGTCAGGAAATGTAGGGGGGGAGGAAGGGGAGCCCCAAAAAATTTTCGATCTTTTTCAGCCTATCAGCCATCATTTAGAAAACACGCCAGCGTTTATTGGGACTTTGAAAAAATTTTTACTTTTTTTTAAACAATCCCTATCTACTCTATTGCGCTTCGCCAGGTCTGAGGTGGCGAAGGAAGTCTAGCGTAAAAGGTAGCGTTCGCTACACTGCGCAAGTTAGTGAATTTGCGTAGTTTTGTTGCTAGCGAAGATTCGCCTGGCGTAAGGTTGCGAAGTAACACTAGCAAAACTACGCCAGCATTCGTTAGTGAATTTGCGCAGTAGCGAAAATGCCCAACGCTAGCGAATTAACGCTAGCGTTCGGCGCTTCGCGCGTTAGTGAATTTGCCCCAAGGTGTTTGCTATAAAGATGAGATAGGGAGGACTAGTCTTTTCTTCACAAGATGTTTCATCCTCCTCATAAGACCACATCTCCTTCCTTTTTTTTTATGTTTTAGCTTTAATGTGTGCAGTTTATGCAGTCATAAGGTACATTTAGTAGTGATGGGCGAATAAATCCACCAGGCATGGATTTGTGGCGAAGTTGCATGTTACACGTCACTCCTTAATTATTTTTCCCTATGATTCTGGACTTTGAGCATCACTGGAATTTGTGCAGTGCGACCTCCATGCCCCACAGGACCCCCCATGCCCTCCCAGGCTTGAACTGAAGGTGATCCTCCACTTCTGGATTGGAGCTAGTGATGAGCAAATCTGACCCGTTTTGTCGAAAATTTGTGAAACGTCGAAAAATCGAGAAAAATGCATTAAAGTCTATAGGCGACAACATTTGTTTGACATGCGACACAACTTTTCCACCCATTGGGTGTTATTTTTGTAGCGAACCTTGGCAAATCATTTAACTCATCACCATTTCATGTATCAAAGGCCCATCCCGTGGAGAGAGGGTCAAATGTTACTGGTGCTCTACCTTTTTCTTAGCCGGACAAGGTCTAGCGTAGACTAGATAGGGTGACATTTGTAATGTACATGTTACAATTTTTTCTATGTTTCAGAAAGTAGTTCATTCACTTGAAAGCATTGACTTGATAGCATTGACATTTTATAAGGGTTTTTATTTGCCAAGTTTTAAATTAGCAACCATACGGTGTCAATACATCAGCTCATTAATAATGAAATTTATGTACAGACATTTTATTGCTAATTAGCTGTTTTAAATAAGTCGTTTGCATGTGTAATGGTTTAACATGTTTGCTTTTCTAGATGTCCTTTTATTTTGTTTGCATGCAGGTATCAAGATGTCAATTTTATAATTATGTATATATTAAAATGAAAGACAAACTTACTTGCCTAGTTATGAACATGTAATGTTTTATTTTATGTTATGTGTGTATGTGAGGGCCCAAATGCATATGTTTTATGTCTGTTTTTTTTTTCTCATTATACAAACGACCAATTTATCAAAGGTTGAGATTAAATAATTTTTCCAGAAAAACCCTCCGATACTTAGGGGCCGATTCACTAACTTCGAGTGAAGGATTCGAAGTAAAAAAACTTCGAATTTCGAAGTGTTTTTTGGGCTACTTCGACCATCGAATGGGCTACTACGACCTTCGACTACGACTTCGAATCGAACTATTCAAACTAAAAATCGTTCAACTATTCAACCATTCGATAGTCGAAGTACTGTCTCTTTAAGAAAAAACTTCGACCCCCTAGTTCGCCATGTAAAACCTTCCGAACTCAATGTTAGCCTATGAAGTTTTTTTGATTGAAGGATATTCCTTCGATCATTGGATTAAAATCCTTCGAATCGTTGGATTTGAAGGATTTTATCGTTCGATCGAAGGAATGATCCTTCGATCGTTCGATCGCACTATTTGTGCTAAAATCCTTGGACTTCGATATTCGAAGTCGAGGGATTTTAATTCCCAGTCGAATATCGAGGGTTAATTAACCCTCGATAGTCGACCCTTTGTGAATCGGCCAGTTAATCACTGCCTATGATTAAGTACCGGAGGGTATGAAACACAAAAGGCAGAGCACCATGGATTCTGTTTGTGTCTTTCTTAAAGGGAATTTTGAATAAATGTTTTATCTTTTTATTGAACAAGTGGTGTTTTGTTTTTGTAGTTTTTGATATATGGCCTGTCCTTTGATTCTGAGGCACATATCCAATTAACCCTGGACCTTTTTGACTCCCTGTAGAAAATGTATATTCGGTATGTAGAGTCAAATTATTGAAAGACCATTCTACCACTAGTTCTGGGTCAACGCTTTCATTTCTATGTTTATAGAGTGAATGGTAGAATAATGAGTGAACCTGTCCTGTTTTGTTTTGCAGAAAAAATAGTGAAACTGCAGTAAAATTAGTGAAATCCAAGTCAGTAGGTCTTACTGTATTATTAGAGATGTAGCTGCAAATGCTTGATGTGGCCACTTATTATTAAAAATGTTCAAGGAAGCAAAATAAAGACAAAAGAGATCCTATATTGTCCTAGTCATGAGCCCACAAATGTGGCCTGAGCTTCAAATGGTTAAAAAAATGTTATAACAAAAATGTTTAACAGTTACAACTTTTAAATACAATCCCACTTAAAAATATGAAAAAAAAAAAGCCAGTGTTCTTTATAATTAAACTTTTTGGCATACAGAATATGATGTCACTGACATAAGATTGAGGAGGATGTAGCTTCATCTTATCAGTTCGCCAGGTCTAAGCTGGTGAATGAAAAAATTCACCTGGCTAAAGGGCATTAAATTCATTAGCGATGCAATCTAACGCTAGCAATTGGCCTCTACGCCTTTTAGTAAATTGGTGATCTCCCTGCAGATTGGATTTCTGGCGAATTTTCACATTAAAAAAAGAGTCAATGGGCTAATTTTTGAGGTTACATATTTGTGAAAAATACATTGGTGCCACATCAAAATTGCTGTGGTTACATTAATAAAAAAGCCAAAAGCAAAACATGACAAAAACATGACATTTCGCAACAAATCCATGCCTGCAAAAATGTTTTATTTCCCTGCATGGTTAAACATGATCTAGTCCCCAGAATCAACACTTTTTCTGAAGACGATATACAGTATATGTCAACTTCACAAAACAACGCTACAAACTAAAAAATGCAGCTCATTAATGAACACTGCAATTGCAGTAATACACTGCTGCATTGTGGTTAAAAAAACACATATTGATTTGCTTACAGAATTGCACATATTACGTACAACTTAATGACCCTTCTTGTTTATAGTTGAAGTTTCATTAAAACATCCAAATAACTTTAAAATCAGTTTCTTTTGTTTGTGAAAAAATTACACTTCTTGCAGTGGGGTCACGTAATAGAGTCAGCCCACTCTCACAAAGAAATCTTTAGGGGTCTAGCTATCATCCTTCATGGTGCGTCCCTCCACACACACTTGCTCACCCCTTCATGTGCAGCCAATAAGGAAGGAGCTGGAGAGGGAGAATCATACAGCAGACAGCACTGCTAACTGCCTAGCCCCTGTTCTCCAATTATTCCCTGCTGAATGGTATTTATATTACTGTTTATTTGGAGGACATCCCTTATTTTATGGCATTTACACATGCTTATAGTTGTATTTTTGTCTGGCCTGGAGGTTTATTACATATTTCCATGAAATGAAACTAAGATGTAGGTAACAAAAATTAATACTGCTTTTAATATATTTCATATATATTTAGATCATTTTACCTTTTTTATGGAATTGTGTTGATGTATGCATTCTTGCTCTTCTGAATACTGAGGGCAAAGGTTATTTTTCGTCTAGAAAACAATCGCATGCTTAAGAAAATGATTGATGTGTTTTTAAATACATATAATGGCTTGTTCAACTTGTTCAGATGTAAAGGTACACTAATTCTAAGTGGTGAGGAAAGCTATTCAAAAAGGAGTATTTCAATGATTTTCCATAAATGCATAAAAATATGTCAAGTTTCAGCATGGTTAGGAATGTAAACAAACAATGGTGACACATTAGAACACTATATATGAGTTTGTATATAGCTATCTATCTCTCTCTCTCTATATAGAGAGAGAGAGAGAGAGAGAGAGAGAGAGAGAGAGAGAGAGAGAGAGAGAGAGAGAGAGAGAGAGAGAGAGAGAGAGAGAGAGAGAGAGAGAGAGCACATAAACTGGTTCTGATGCATTTATTTTTTATAAGTGTGCTGACTCAATGACTTGCTTCCGGGGGGGGGGGGGGCATAAAAATGCTAAATTGGAATCCTCATAGAGATTGTGCAATGGTTCTCATAATGGAACATACAGCATTAATGCCAAGCTGCACAATTTAAAAAAAGGACAGAGTAGTAAAAGTAGTCAAAACAATAATAAAGATATTGTCAGTGCAAAATAAAGGTTTAGTCAGGATTTTTTTAAATGAAATATATCGCTTTAGGATAACTTGTCAAATTATTTACAAAATGCAGAGAGATTTTCAATTAATGTTGAGTGATCTAGTATAATAAATAAAAAAATAAATAAATAAATACATAAATAGAATAATTTTCTCTGTTTAGAGAAAAAATATTGTTGGGTCCTGGTCACTGGTAAATGCCTACAACTCTGCTATTAATACCCATGCTCCTCTGCAGCCACAACAGAATCGGGCCGACAATCCCCATCCCTGGATGAATGGCCAGACATGATTTCTGCAGTCCTGTATGCGAACGTCAGAGCTCATGTGGAGGAAATCCCATACAAAAGCAGAGATTCTCCACTATAAATTTCATATGTGCTGCCTTGGTACTGCCCTATCACAGGCTGAACAAGAATACTACAGTACACAAATAAATAATGGAAATTTCAACCCACGACACTTGTTTCCCATATTCACTCATTACTCCATCCCTCTACAAATGAAACATTTACATCTGAATTTACCCCCCCGGTACAAAAAAATAAAGATCTTCATATATGTAAAAGTTAATTACATTGGCTCCCTAACAAGCAAGTTGGACCATTACTATAGTGCATGTTCCTTGCCCAACCACTAATTTTAATACAGTTCACCTCTACATTTAAGAAGCAGAATAAGTCTGTTGCTGGTATAATAATGTAGAGATCATTGTAATTACAGGTTTACATCACCACTAAATAATATTATTATTAATCATTTATATAAATGATATTTCTGGATTCATAAATATTATGGACAAATATATTGTCTCTGTCACAAGCACTCTGAACCGTTAATGTGATGTCTTCATGCTATTTGCTATACATTTTTTCCTATTTTCCTCATGGATAATAATTTGGTAGAGGTAAAAAAACATATGTTTGCTGAGGAAGACCCTGCTTTATTTTATGCACTAATGTGAGCATCCTACACAATTTGATATCAAAATACCTCAATATAATGCATGGAATATTTTATAAATGGTGAGTTAATAATATTAAATGATATTATTGATGTAATGTTCACTAACTGTTATTTAGTGATCATGGATATCAAGATGAACAGATTAAAAAGCATGTAAGAATTAGAAATATCTGGGAATGCAAAGCCAGCTGCTTTATTTAAATCAGAATCAATATTGGTTTGCACATTACTGTTTAGTGTAATCTATAACACATTAAAATCTAAAATTTGCATCTCTTTTGTCATTAACTGAACTAATTTGTTGACATCTACTATTGTTTTCTGTGGTGTCAAACACACTGCAAAGGCGTTTTAATGTGACAAACACTAAGTAAATGTTTTCTGCATAGATTTATATGTTACTTGTATATTAGGAGACTGTGCACTGCCTTGACTAAACTTGAAACTGGCTGAAGTTCAGCAGAGAATGTGCTAGTTGAAATCAATGAAGCTAATCAAAGTACTATTGTTCAACATTTCTCATTCAGCAGTCTTGGGCATGATTCGATATCACAAATGAGTCCATTACTAAGTATTTGTTTGCTATTAAACATAATGTTGATTAAAAGTATTCATCCTTTATCTTCATCAATGATAGAAAGAGTGAAGGAAAAACCAAAACTGAAGTACAAAATCTATAATTATAAAAGCAATATGCAATATGTAAGCAATATTTCTAAGCCAAAAAAGTTAAAACTGTTAAAAACTAGTAATCATAGTGTTTTCTCTAAATATATATTTTTAAATATGTTTCATAACTACAGAGAATGTTATAGTATAGTTCTGCTTTCTGTTGGATAGCCACCCACTATATATGTAAATCATCAACTTCACAATTAGCATCATTTTTTGATGTGGCTAAACCACTGAAATATTACAAGTAAACTATAAGCATATATGTTTTTGTATATACAGAGTTAATACAATATGTTGCATTAATAATTTCTTGAACAATGTGAATGCTGTCTAGTACAGCTGACTGAGGAAGGCAACACCTTGCTATTCCGTGCCACTCTTGATGGGCCTATAGCTATAGCTAATTAATTATGATGGTCATCTTTAAATTAATTTTAATATAAAATATATTTTCTCTTTTCTGCATTAATGTCAGGAACTCCCTGGATTAGGACCAAGGTCCTTGTGCATACTGATCACTTATCCTCTGGGTTAATTCACTGTGATGATAGCCTTTTAGATTTTCTAATTAGCTCTAATTATTGTACTTATTTATAATCTTTTCTCAACTCTGTATTATTGTCATGAACTTCCTGGTTTAGAACCAGTGACTTGGTGAATACTGGACACTGCTCCTTCAGGTTGACCAACAGGAGGCACTGTGAGTATAGCTTTGTTAAACTGGTTGTGAGGAGCTCATGTGCCGTGCAACTACTAAACATTCTGAGGCTTAACACAAGCACTTTTTTAACAAGCATTTATGTTAAACTGAACAGCACAGACCTCAGAAAAGGATCAGACAGAAAACAGTCCCAGTACAGGCAATTGGTTAAGGCAAACAAGTCTAGTTACAGGCACAGAATCAGGGCAGGTAGCAAGTAAATGAAATCTAAGCACTAGATAGAGTTTGGCAGCAGAGAAGCAGAAATCCAATAACAGGCCAGTAGTCAGAGGCCAGATAATCAAAACCAGAGGAGAGCAAGGGAAGGACAGAAACCAAATTACAGGACAGGAACTCAGATGGAGGAAGGCTAATGAGTTCAACTTGCAGTCTTCTGCTTCATTTTTGGGGGGAAAGGGGGTAGGGAATTGAATGATTCCCTATTCTAGCAGATGCCTCTTTCATTGTGGGGCTGAAATTACACTGGAATGCTGGGGAAGGGTAGTACATTGCAGTTAAAATAAAACATTGAGATCTGGCCTTATTTTTTGTACTTTTCACTTTGTGCTGTATTTGAAAACAAGTCCTTGAGTAATATATTCTCAAAGTGTTCTTTTGAGGACTTTTGGATTTTATTTTTTTACTAGCATTTTTAGAACATTTTAGACTGCTAAAACTAACATTTCCAGCTCAACAAATCTCTTTGAAGGTCAGTGTTGGCAACCTCTATGGACTTCCTTTATCATCAGTGAAACCAAAGGTTGCTGACTTTCTAACATTGAGCCAAAACACTGCTGTTACCGTAATCAGTGCTAAAAATAGAAAATTATTGTTAGACATTGGGTGGTCCCTTTCATAATTCCCCTTGCTACACTTATACTGTTCATATAGGGCTGCCTGAGTGTTTGCCTAGTAGCAGCGTAGAAGATTTAAGAGAATAGCACAACACCATGCATGTTGCAGGTGGGGAGCTTACCCCTTTTATTTAAAGTGACCACCTGTGCATCATGATTTAAATAAAAGGGGTAAGCTCCCCACCTGCAACATATATGGTGTTGTGCTATTCTCTTAAATCTTCTACATTGTACTGCCGACCGTCTAGAGAGATCTGCACCACCAGGGCAGGAAGCATCATGGAAAGGGTGAGAGATGCGGTTCATCTACACACAGAACCTCTACATTCGTGCCTAGTAGCAGCCCCATATCTAACTGTGGGGTACACTCGGGCCATCCTTTGCAGCCTGTGAGCATATTTGCCACTTTGCCCTAATGTGAATGAGCTATGATCTAAGGCCAAAACTACACTCACTGTCCATGACATAATGGGACCTGGACTTATGCCCAGCCTTCTGTGCCTATTCCCACCTCAGGTGCATTGGAAATCATGTTTGTTCACACAGTATAGCCAAATTCCCCAGGAGCTTCTATAAGCAAGTTATGGTTCAGGATTTTAGAGCCACACAGGTTTGGGGGTGCTAGGGAACTTTGTGGGTTTATGGTGGGATTATGTATTTTTTAAAGTGGACATGATATCCAGACACAAAAATCTGCATAATAAAAGTGCTTTTAAAATTAAACATGAAATCCAATTTCTATTTTTTATTAAAGCATTCATAGCATTCAAACTAATTTAAAAATCTTAGCGGTCAATCAAATATTATCTGCCCCTCCTTTATGCCTTAGAGGATTTTCTAAAAGTCACTGCTCTCCACACATTCTCCCATTCTCTTCTCCGTTTAATTGTGTAGCCAGGGCATGGGGATGGACATCAGGTCCCCCATTGTGGTGCACAAACAAGATTCTAGATTCTGAGATGATGCAAGGCTTGCTTTAATAACAGTGTCTACAAAATTACTCCTGTCTGCTTGCTGTAATTATGAATATCCAGACTGAAGGAAACAAGATAAAAAAAAAGATCAAATAATTTATATTGTGTAATTAAAGTTCATTTTGTTTGACTAATGTGATAAAATAGGATTTTGAATAATTTTTTTTGGGTGGCGGGTGCCATTTAAGAGCTATACCTCTACGATGGTCAAATTGTCTGCATACAATTGGTGGTTAAGGATGGACACTGCTTATGACAAAATTTCATATGATTTTGGTTTTCTTTTTCTTTTCTTTATGAAAATAATAAAGTTTACCTTAAAAAACAGAAAATTAATACAAATTACAAAAGTGTTCAGAGAAGCACTATAAATAAGTTTTAATATATTAAATTTGGGAGATTTAGCTCCCTCTTAATTTGTTATAAAAAACTGCATACCATCTATCCAAAACCCTACATGTTAATACAGAAGAGGGCAAATATAACCCCTCAATCTCAAAAAAAGGAAAATTGATTTTTAAACTTAAATGTTTGGTTTATTAGTCACTACAAAGAAAGGCATATAACTCAACTATAATCCCCACCTTGATTTGTTTGGATCAGTGCAATTTATTTATTGAACATTACTATAATGAGGTGGTGAATGAAGGCATTTTGCTAGAGTGTAGTGTTAAAGAAAAATAATTAATGGTCAATATGCAATATAAAAACTCTGGGACATTCTTGCAGTCATGTACAGAAAAGAACTTCTAACCCAAAGGCTGCAATGCCTAAACATGTAATTACCCAACATTTTAGTAAAGCCTGAAAATTAAATTAATGCCAATTCTCTCTTTAATAGAAGCTTATAGCAGATTTGCATGTATCAGCTTGCTACAGTACTTTTTTGCCATTACAAGCAAACTACTTACATTTAGGGGCTGATTTAAGATGCAAATTTTTTGGATCTGGCTTTTTGACACCAAAAATCCATTAGTTGTCCAAGGTGTGGAAAAAAAGTGTGACTTTCTCCAGATTTATTATGTGACAAAACAGTGACAATTCCAAATACGAAAATACTCTAATACCTGATGAAAACATGTAGAAGTGAATGGCAGATATCCCTCTTACAGCTGGAAGGTCTTCATGGTTTTAGAGATTTTCCGGAGTTTTGACACTGACTTTTATGCAACAGTACAAAAAAATTGCAGTTACCATGCAATAACTCTAAAAGGCTGTGGTTTTCTTGACTTTTCTATGACTTTCCCCACTTGTAATTTTTTTATTTGGATTTTTTAATACATTTCATGAAATTTATAGTTAGAGAAAGTGATTTTAGTTGTGGTTTCAAAGACCACTAAAATCTGACCTTTGATAAATAGGCCTCCTCAAATTTAGGTTGTGTTTATAGAGATCAGTGCTTGGCAGCCAGGTAAGTGGAAGATAGGACCAAAGAGGAACTGGCATTTTCACAATTTTATTTTGATCCGATGGCAATGCAATGACATCATCACACATTCCGTCATCACCTAAGTGTGTCTTGAAAAAAAATTATCTTGTTGTATATAGTTTTGTAAAATATGCTTAAATCAGAAATTTTAGCATTTAATGACCATCAGAAGGAAAAAATTTTTCCAAGTCATCAGATTACCAATACTTTTCCTTTTGAGGTTTTCATAATTATGTAAGGCAAAGATAAAGAGAATACACAAGCTCGAATTTAAAGCAGCCAAAAAATCTGGCAAAAAGTCTACGGGCTTTTAAAAATGATCAGTTTCAAGTAACAACTGCAATTGTTGGGGATGTAATTCTCACAATTATTCCATCACACATTACTTAAGCTGTTAAGTGAAGAATAATTCTGAATTATCATTAGCAGTAAAATTACTGAAAACTCCTTTCTCTCCTTTGTTTAATTTAAACCTAATGTCCGCTTATTCTCTCATGAGCTGAACACACTAATAAATAATTCCAAAGCATGCCTAAACATCTCCCTTCACAGCTAGATTCTAATTTGATCTCTGGAGACCTTTCTTGGTAGCTGCATGAAATATTTTCATTTACTCTAGTTGAGCCTGTTCTATCGTACATTTTTAATCTCATGTTGCCCAGTAATGCCGTTAGATGAGGTCCTCTGCAAATCATTAAACTTGTTCAATAACAACGTTACAGAACACAAGAGATTTGTCGTTAGTGAAACAAAGAAGTTTTTCGAACAGAAAATAAAATTGAAAAAGATAACTTGAGTTTCTAGGGCAGATTTGAAGATTATTTAATATTTTAATATTTCCAGAGGAAAACTTTTAAAATATCTTATCAAAAGTGCTTGAAAAAATATTATACTTTCAAGTGTTTTCCTTTGGCTGATCAAATTAGGATTATTATTTTTTAGGTGAGGTTATGATTAAAATCTAAATATATATACCAATTGCTCTTTCTTTCTTTGTTTATCAATATATGATAAGATTTTCTAGCAGGGTTTGTAATGGCACATATCAACGATAACTACAAATGATTATTTTATGTTATATGGCCATTCTGTGTCAGGTGTTGCAATCACTGATCTACATTTTATTCCTATTCTTATATTAACAGAAAAACAGAAATATTGAACAGGTACTGATGCAAGGTGCAGTAAATGAACAAATGATATTTAAAAACAATGGCTTGCTTATTTTAATATATTAATCAAATGCCTGATAATGTGCATTTAGTAACTTTAGTATCTGTAATTGGGCCCGTTGCTATTGTGCCTTTTAGTTTGAATATATCAAAAGGGCAATGAAATCCCCCTGGGTTTCCATGGGGAGCATTAGATTTTGATATTCAGTAGCACAGCCTACAGGTTTCTGCTGACAGCCTGTGGGCAAAGAGATGTGCCATATGGACAGTAATTACCCTCCTTGCTCTGTATGCAAACAGCTCAGAATTTCCTTAGGGACAAGTGAATGCTGCTGTAAAGTCTTAATATAGATTGCAACCGAAAAGTTTGGTAGGTAACACTTGCTGCATAGTTCAAGACTGTGGCTATCATATGCAATCTAGCATGATCCCAGAGACCATTTAGATTTCTATGAAATCTAGAAATGGACTTCGGCTAACAAAACAATCAAGATGAAACAGAATATATTGTAATAAAACATTGTAATACGTAACAGGAACTAATGACCAACAACATTAATGGAGCATTCAGATTATTTAGCTCTGATTTATCTTTGGAGACATAAAAATTGAAAAATCATTTTAGTAAATAATTTTTCTTTAAAAAGGGAGCTTAACAGCAGCCACCAAATCATTAAGACCAAAAATTACAACTACAAAGTTAAATAGTTACATAAAAAATTGTTGTGTCTGTGTCTGTTGTTTTCCTAATGGGCATCCACCTCCCTAAATCTGTGCCTTTGTGGCCAAGTAACAAAGTAACTGTTGGGACTTAATCCAGACCACAATCTAGTTGGATAAATGTATCTTCCGGTTGGGGGAGGATACCAGGAGGGGGGGGGGGTTACTGTGTTGGTGAATATATTGTCTATTCTTTGCTTTCTTTCCTTTTCTAAGCTTTGTCACAAGGAGCACCCTAAATATGCATGGCAACATCGTGGAGTTGGGCATTGGGGGCATCTCAGCTGGATGCTCATAAGCTACCGCTTACATACATAAAACGTTAAAAACCTGATGGGCTGGAGCCCTGGGGCTGCCCCAGAGTGCCTGCTCTGGGAAAAATGTTTCTGTTTTCCAATGGATGATAGCAAATTTAAGGTTCTAACATGGAATGTTAGAGGGTCAAACAATAAGGTTAAATGGTCTGTGATACTAGACACATTAAAAAAGTCTGGTGCCGAACCTCATGCTCCTCCAGGAAACACACCTAGTAGGGCAGTGTACTCGTGCCCTCAAACGCCACTGGGTATCCACAGTTTACACTTCAGAGTACTCTACTTAGAGGGGTGGCCATCCTTATCAGGAAATCACTAAACTTTCAACTGGAAGGCCTTTCCACTGAAAGATACCTGATACTCCAAGCTCAAATCTGGGGAACATCCTACCTCATAGTTAATATCTACCTCTCACCCCAGCAGACACACAATTGTTAAATGAGATTGTATTTAAAGTTGCAGCATACGGCCAATTGCCTACAATATGCGCAGGCGACTTTAATATAGTCCTTAACCATGACACAGGCAGGCTTAAACCCAACCCCCATGAGATATGGGAGAGATCCCATATCTCCAGCGCACTGATTATGAGGAAGTGAAATGTGTATTGTTGAATCATTATGCCCTCTCTCCAAAAACATATCAACAGTCATTTTGCACTCTAAATAAAATAGCCTCTGATACATACTGGGATTTTGGGAACTGGTTGCGGAGAGCCTTCGACCAATGGGTTAACACAAGCCAGGTTGAGACAGTACAGGATCTTTGCCATTTGTGTCTACTAGAGCAGTTCATGGAAAAATGTTCACCAGAAATCCGGGGATGGAAATGAGATTGTTCCCCAATAACTTTGGAGGAAGCAGCTTGGCTGGCTGACAAGTGCTTTAAAGGACAGGCCCAAGTGCACTGTGGGCAATGTAATATGTCTCCCACAGCTCTCACATCTGTCTGTGCCGATCCTGGAACAAAAACCTCGTACAAGTTCTTCAACTCCATGCTGTGTCTGGCCAGCTCCACAACTGAATCATACATTTAATCTGTTTTCGCTGTGGTTCTAATACTCATCTGATTAGTCAGTGTCCAAAACCACCCAGAACCTCCAATGTCCAGTAACTGCTCTTAGATGAGAAGTAACTGCTGCTCAACAACAGGTCATTCAAGCAGTACAACAACACATCCATGTCTGGGTGTTTGCCTCTTATGTCCTCCCAGGACAATCTGCTCATATTAGTCTACCTGGAGGTACTAAGAAGGAGATTCCAGTGACTCAGGTCAGTTTAGATGTGGGAAATGGACCTTTACAACATACAGTTGGGATCGTTGATCTTCTCCCTGCTCCAGTACTAGTGGGCAATGATGCTGAAAACATTTGCTGCAGTCTCACCCCAAGAGATGTGCAATACATTTCACTAACAACTTCAGGAATGACATCCAGCAACACATCAGAGCAGCTAACTACAGACACTAACTTGAAAGACTTATGTACAGTGTCGGACTGGTCCACCGTGATACCAGGAAAACTCCCGGTGGGCCCAGGTGTCAGTGGTCCCTCATGCTGCTAAACATTTGGCCTATTTCATGGCCATTCCCTATTTTTATGAGAGCAAAGAGGCTAAATATTCACAGACCAATCAGAGGGGCTCATAAGAAGAAGTCTGTGACTGAGGTTATGCAAGGACTTGTCAGTCGAAGTTTTCAGTTGGGGCTTAGATTGAATTATTAATAAAGGAGTTTTTCCCCCTATATTTGTGGTTGCTGGAGTGTATTTATTCACAGTACCTCCCGTGACACCATGTTTAAAGGGTTTTGTTCCTTTGTTATGGGAGAAACAATCCCTTACTTAGCGGCTAATTTATATTTATTTGATGTTGCTGGTAATATGAAATGCAAATACTCATTTTAAAAATGAAATTTTTTTTAACAGGTTGGAAGAACCCAATAGCAATGGATTGCAGCAAACACTAGTTCCAGTCTTCCAAAATGTAAAAAGTCTGTGTTTAAAACATATGGCTTAGATCACAGACATAAGCAATGTTTCAGGATGCATTCGTCTTTTTTAAGAAGCTTGAGAACAGCAAGTGGAATTTACATAAGACATTCCATACTTCTACGTATTCTTGGACTTAAAGGAGAACTAAACCCTCACGGTCAAAAGTCCCCACTGGCCCCCCTCTGCTGTCCCCCCTCTCTGCCACCCCCCAGCTATATGTTACCCCAGAATTGTGTCCCCTGTAGGATTACTAACCGCACATGCAGAGTCAGCACAGCAGTGCTAATGGGCTCCATCTTCCGGCGCTTCTGTATTCTTCCTTCCCTTCTGCAATTTTCGTCACTTCCGGCACATGCACAGTTGTCGTGAACTGGAAAATTGCTCCAACTGCGCATGTGCTGATACGCCACTCACTTCACGAAGAAGACCAAAGGTGGCGCCATGAGCTCCGCTGCACTGACTCTGCATGTGCAGTCAGTAATCCTACAGGGGACAAAATTCTGGGGTAACACTTAGCAGGGGGAGGCAGGGAGGGGGGCCAGTGGGGACTTTTGACCGTGGGGGGTTTAGTTCTCCTTTATTGTCCCTCTACTTTCAAGATAACGTGTGCACCACCTATTATAGAAAGCAAAGTGAGGGAGGGGTTGAATACAATGTCAGTAGATAAAATATCCTTTATGTTTTTCCTTGTTTGCAATGTAATTTAACACAGTGACTCCAAAAAAAAAACAAAGATCCTCTGCATAAAGGTCTCTTCAACCACTTATAGAATAGTGATTTGTCAATATATCATACAGTGGCCCCAGAACCTCAAGACACAATAGTACCAACATGAATGGGCCCCACCATATATGACACAAATGCCCCAGTATTTTATAACACAAGAAACACAATATTTTCAACAGTGACCTTAGCATTTTATGAGGCAGTGTCCCCAAATGTATTTAATGCCAGCTTTAGCAATGACTCCAACATACATTTTCTCCCACTGATTTCACCTCTCTGTTCACCCTCATATGATCTGTTCTTTTCCATAAGAGGGAACTGATATGGAATAAAATTAAAAAGCGGCAAAATGATAGATCCAAAATTATCTATGTTTATCGATATGTTTGCATTTACTTTCGCAGCACCCTCAGCGATTGAATGAAAAAACTGGGGAAAACGAGGAAATCATTTTGTCAGAGTAGTCAGCCAGGTAAGTATGCTTGTTAATAAGATCATTTATACATACATATTAAACCTTCAAGTTGGTTGTAAAAACCCTATGACCAATACCATTTTAAGTGAAATAATTGATAAACAATATTACAATATGTGAATGTTCTTTCCTAATATGCCACTGTTTACTCTGCCACAGTTTCCCTGTACATCAAAAATCAATTTGCTCATAATTATGTGAAAGAAATCGCAGCATTTCAAAATACGCTGCTGACAATCAGGAAATATGTGGAAACATTTATTCAAATTCATGTTAATATGTTTCTACATTTCAAAAGTGTATTATATGCAAATGAATGCATTAAGAGATTCAAAAGACCAATTTTTAGTGAACTGATGAAGAGGATATGTATAACAATTAGAAATAAATACATGATACAGAACAAGCATAAGAGCTTTGTAAATGAAAGTAAGGTGTGGAAATAAAAACAACTACCCCTTTCTGTTATATTTTGACTCGTATAGAGCAAATAGGATACAGTAAATTGTATCATAGTATGGCAACATGTTTAACTTGTTAAAATAATGAACAGGAAGGTATTTCTTGTACAGGAGTGGTATAAGCATCTACCGAAATACTCATTCCTGTATCTGTTATTAGATCAGATGTTTGTAATGGTTGTTCAGAACATGAAGTTTTTTAGTCTGCTGGTTTACCTTTCTGCTTTGTGCACTATGGACTTGCTTGATTTAGTTCATTTAATATATTTATCTACAGAGTGTGACTTCTGTAGGATCAGAAAAAAAGAATGTAATTGACAGTTCTGCCCTGTGAGATCCTGCTTTGTGTAAGAAAATAGATGACTTAAGGAATGTTTCACATGAATACATCTTAGATCAACAGGTACGTCTATCGCCAATGGATATCAACAATTTTATTCTGCCTCTCTCGGTTATTTTTCTTCCATGTCTTTTTTATGTGATGATTGGGCAACAAATAACTGTATTGTTTCTTCTGAGGTAGAACTGTACATTATATTTTGCAGGCAAAGTTGTTAAAAGTAAAAGACAGATCAGTATTATGTCTTAAGATTTGTTTGGCCATCCTGTATAAAGGGTCTTTCCTGCATGCACCTGTACAATAACTAGTGGTGAGTTAAAAGTACAAAGGTGCAGTATACACTTTATAGCAACATAAGCTTTGTGCTGAATATACCTTTTACCTATACATTTAATTCTAAATTATTATTATCTATGGTTTGTGTTGTGATTTTGTTATTTCTTGCATTAAGCAAGAAAATACCACAAGTTTCACCTCAGCACATTCTCTTTTTCTGCAGAGTAGAAGGGAAGCAAATAAAGACGTACCAGCCCATAAATATAACATTAAATAATTCATATGCCAAAGCATAAATGCTTCAACTTAGGGTTTTTTTTTATTTACATATCCATATATCACTATAAACACATTACCTGGTTTATGGTTGGAAATAGGGAAACAAGTTCAGATCAAAACAAACCATTTCCATTAGAACTTATTGGAAAACAATCGGAAATTATGCATTTTCTAATTAATAGAAGAATACATGTTCAACATGTAACATCAAAAAATTAAAGTGTTTTAAAGTAATAAAAATATAATGCAGTGTTGCCCTGTACTAGTAAAACTGCTGTGTTTGCTTCAGAAACACTACTATTGTTTATATAAACAAACTGCTGTGTAGCAATGGGGGCAGCCATTCAAAGGAGAAAAGGCTCAGGTTACACAGCAGATAGCAGATGAGCTCTCTAGAACATAATGGTGTTATCTGTTATCCATTATTTAACCTGTGCCATATTGCCATTTTTCAATTTCCGCCATTGCTACACAACAGCTTGTTTATATGAACTATAGTAGTGTTTCTGATGCAAACACATCAGTTTTACCAGTGCAGGACAACAGTACATGCTATTTTCATTACTTTAAAACACTTTCATTTTTTGGTGTTACTGTTCCTTTAAGCCAACTTTCTATAGTTTATTGAGTTGTTTTATATGATTAAACATCAGGTTCACTTTGACTGCTGTTTTTACCCCACAAATTCTGAGAAGCTCTAAAGCATGAGGCATGGCAAAAAGATATTAGGTTCTCAGAGTCCCAAAACATAACTACAGAAAATGGAAAATGAGCATCTTAACCCCAAACATGCCAATATAATCCTTAAGTAAAATGGATAGCAGGCATATCAACCCTATATGTGCCAGTATAATTATTACAGAGAATGATTAATCAGCATATGAACCCCAGGCGTGCCAGTACAATAACTACAGAAAATGAACATTCAGCATATTAACTCCAGATATCCCAATTAGTGATGGGCGAATTTGTGAAACGGCGCCGGCGTCTAGTTTTTGACGCCGGCGCCCGTTTTTGACGCCGGCGCCCGTTTTTTGACGCCGGATTTTACCGCGAATTTCGCCTGGCGAATAAATTCGCCCATCACTAATCCCAATATAATTACTACAGAAAATGGATAGTCAGCATTTGAACTCCAGCTCTGCCAATAATAATCACTATAGAAATAGCTAATGAACACTCCATCAATCCCAGACAACGAAGTGCACTGAAAATTGACCAAAGAATACTCTAGAACAAGACATGATAGCAAAGTGCCCCCCCAGATCAGTGGGCCCTGGACAGACACCCCTTTTTCCCATTTAGTAAAATGGTCTTGTCTGTCTAAGGTAGAGTGCTCATTGTGCTTATTGTGCTTTGCTGAAAAGCAGTCATAGCTTATTTTGGTTAAAATGCTACATAAGCCTGTAGAAAACTATAATAAGGCAATTATAAATAATTAAATAAATTGATACAGAAAATGCATTAACATTTTTTTTCACTTTGAAGAATCACACTGTGTACATCTTTTTTTTCCGTCAATAAACAGCCCAGTAAGGTATTGTAGAAATGATACACACCGTTTCTACCATTAAAATAGTTTGTTACTTTTGTAACTGTGGAAGAACATGTTAATTTATGGAATAAGCAAACATATATGGTGTGCTACAGTATGGCAGGCCATTTGCTGCCTTTCAGAAAAAATTATTTGTGTTATTATAACCTTTAGCATAAACTTACAAATTCTTTAAAAACCGATACAATGGGTATGCAGTACAGTCAATGATAAAAAAAACATTATGAGGGAATATTCAGTCTGGAATTAGAAATAATGAAGATGTAATTGCCTACAGGCAACTTAAGTCATTGTTAATTGCAGTATATTTTTACTACTAACTACTATTTTGTGAATACTATGACATTTCCAAATATTTTGAATGCCAGTCCTGAGGTTTGAACTAAAGCGCTGAAGCTGCCAAGAATATACTGAGCAACACTCAGCAAAGATCAGATGTGTAACAGGAAGTCAGCTTCATATAAACCAGTCAACTCCTGGCTCACTCTGCTTCAGTAGTAAGTTACTCGTGCAAGAGGGAAACTCAACAGCTGTGGCATGTCTTGCATTTGGAATCCTACACAGAGGATAAAAAAAAACAGATAATGTCCCCCATGTCAAGCCAAGAATGAAGGAATTGTGGCTAAGTAAGTTTACACAAAGAAGCTTTATTTGCATTATGGAAATGCTTTCTTAAGAGCCATAGCTGTGTTAAACTCACTATAAGCCAATCTATCAAACCTGTAAGTCCAGACCCAAAGGTTAAATACACCAGTGTGAACTAAAGCAGATTTAAAAACTACCAGTATGCAATTTACTAGAAGGGATTTATAATGACCATGGGCTCTTTTTTCCTCAAGATTCAATTTTGTGATTTCCCATCAACTCGGTTAAAAATGTATTAAAGATGATGCTTTACCCATATCCCTTATTCCTGAAGTGACCACAACCCTGCTAGCATTATAATTTTTCCAAAGTGAGTTGTAGCTCCTTAATCTATGTCCTTCTGAGAGCTCCCAGAAAGACAATTTGTTTCTTGCCATGTGGTCTTCTCCAATCCTTGCCTGTTCCAGTCTATCCAGGTTGCACATTGCTATGGGTTTTATTGTGGGCATACCCACTTTTCTTATATGACCACCATTTTCATCATAGTTACAGATTTTCCAAAATTGCTTATTTTTTTCTTCAAAATAAATGCCCCCTTTTTCTATTGTTTTTGGTTGTGGCTTCCAGTTTGTTTCCAGGTCATGGCTTTCTACTAAAGTTAAACTTTTCATCAGCCTATCATCCTCAGAGTAATGGTCAGACAGATAGGACCAATCAGTCACTGGAGTAATTTTTGAGCTATTTCATTTTTCAGAAGCAGGATAATTGTTCTGAGGTTCTTCACTGTGCTAAATTTTCTCACATCAGTCTCATACACCTATACCCATTTCCTTCTGCATTAATACTCTTGGTCTCCCTTCCATGTTTGTCAAGACTGATGTTCCATCTACTGACTTTATGGTTTCTGATTTTATTTTAAAGGTATTTGGTCCTATGTCCATCAAGCATTGATCAGATCTAGTGATGGGCGAATTTATTCGCCAGGCGCGAATTCGCGGCGAATTTGCGCGATTCGCGGCCAGCGAATAAATTCGCAAAACGCCCGCGAAAATTCGCAGCAAAAATTCGCCAGTGTCAAAAAAACATTTTTTCGGAAAAACGGACGCCGGCGTCGAAAAAACGGGGCCATTTCGCGAATTTTTTGCCGTTTCGCGAATTTCGCGCGAAATTCGCACATTTTTCGGCAAAGCGAAACGGCGCAAATTCGCCCATCACTAATCAGATCTTTAGAATGTAAGAAAATTTCTGACAGACATCGCTGGCCTGGCCCTTCCTTAGGTACCTACTCTCAAACTGGGTCCTTATTTCTTTTGCCTTTTAAAAACAAGCATTTTATCAATCCTGTTTCAGTCACGCTAGCTCTTCCTCCTAGTATGTACTTTTCTGACTTCCATGTTTCCTTACACTAGTCCATTGTAAGGAATACCGTCTCCTGTGATCACAATTTTCCTTCTATTCATACAAATCTTGTTTTTAGAACAATTTTAGAACATTACCTTTGGTACCCTTTTTGACTTTAAAAGGTTAGTTCCTGTTTTGTTATATGCCCTGACTATGATTTGCTTCTCATCCTTGTCTGTACCCCGTTAACACTGATTGTTGGGTTGCCTCTTAAAGTGCATGGAAGGCACAAGTTGTCCACACTTGTATGCCATATACTGTCAAATGAAGATCCCTGCATTCCCACAATAGGGTGAAGTCTACCTACTTTTTTGTATTGTTGCATATTTGTTGCCTTTAGTAAATAAGCCATGATATAATGTACAGTACATTGTCCATATTGGTCATATAAGTATGGCACGTGTACTCAAATTATTTTGGCATTGCAACATGCATCTTAAGGGCTACCTTTGCTAACAAAATTTGACTGGCCTCCCGTTCTATTATTTCTGGTACCAGGTGAAAACCAGTTCACTCATTTAATATTAAGGGGCAGATGTATGAAGGGTCAAATATCGAGGGTTAATTAACCCTCGATATTCGACTAGGAACTAAAATCCTTCAACTTCGAATATCGAAGTCGAAGGATTTAGCGCAAATGCTGCGATCGAACGATCTAAGGATTATTCCTTCGATCGAATGATTAAATCCTTCGAATCGAACGATTCGAAGGATTTTAATCCAACGATCGAAGGAATATCCTTCGATCCAAAAATCTCAGGCAAGCCTATGGGGACCTTCCCCATAGGCTAACATTGACTTCGGTAGCTTTTAGCTGCCGAAGTAGGGGGTCGAAGTTTTTTTTTAAAGAGGCAGTACTTCGACTATCGAATGGTCGAATAGTCAAACGATTTTTAGTTCGAATCGTTCGATTCGTAGTCGTAGTCGTAGTCGAAGGTCGAAGTAGCCCATTCGATGGTCGAAGTAGCCCAAAAAACACTTTGAAATTCGAAGTTTTTTTACTTCGAATCCTTCACTCGAGCTTCATGAATCGGCCCCTAAATAAATGATCACAACATTTTCGGTGACTCTCTATTTAAGGTTTTTATAGAATTCTAAAAAAACTTTTTTCAGTTTTGGCATAGATCATGATGATTTATGCTAAATCATAACATGCAAACACTTATGGCTGGGGAAATTTACAACAAAAGCACACATCTGTCATATTATGGTTAGCGATGGGCAAATAAATTCGCCAGACGCAAATTTGCTGCAAATTTCCATGTTTTGATGCAATCAAATTAATTTACGAAGCAGCTGCGACAATTCTCTGGTGAAAGTTTCAATTTTGTGTGTCGAAATTATCCAGATGCTCATTGCTTTTAATGCATTTGGACCAAATAGTCGTGCGCATAAAAATAATTTTGACAGCCATTGACTTCAATGCGATTTGCAAATTTTTCGCTGTTTTGCAAATTTCATGGTAAATTCGCACTGCACAGATTCGCCCATCACTAACTATGATAAAACTGCTCTGCAGCACATTGTGGCCCATAGGACAAAACACTCACCTCAGTGGGTGGGGGTTTCAAATGAGCTAACATGGGAAGGGTTATTTACTAAAACCCACATTTTTCTGATTATTTAAATACAATAAATCCGACCAAACTAAAATCCATGATTTGACCTTATTTATTAAAAAAAGTTAGATTTAATTGGTTCAGGTAAAAACCTGATAAAATCTAGCAAAAACCTGAATCGTATAATTTTTTCTGTGGTTTTCCCGAATCGCTACATTTTTTCGGGCTTTCTCAAAAAGGCTGAATTTTTGCCCAAAAACTCAGAAAAGGTTGGAATTTTGGGCTAATTCCAGCGCAGACCACAGAAACTTCCATAGGATAGGGACCTCTGCCATTGACTTATACAAAAATTCAAGCTTTGCCCCAAAAACACAGACCTGAGTTTAGTAAATAACCCCCTCAATCTGTTATCTGTTTACCTCCAAATCACATGACTCTCATCTGACCAATGACATAATTCCTTAGTATCATAAAACTACAGAGAAGGGCATTGAATTGCATGGTGATTATGTCTAAACTTCGCACCCTGCTTTTACGGTAACTAAATGACCCCTTATGGCTTCTTTGGGTGAGGAAAGTAGCTTTAATACAAAAAATAAACCAGATGAAGAAGTAATCAAAATATGAAGAAGTCCAGGGAGTATTTTTAATAATTCTGTATAACTGATAACATACCCACCTGGGTTCACAAAATGTAGCAAAATTTAATTTTGTTATGTTTCTTTCCTCTTAAAATATAAAGCTATTTTTATAAAGAAATATCTGCATCTAATTATGGCTGCATGATTTGTGATGAATTTGCATAATGTCTTTAGCTATACCTTTTCCATATGTTCTGATTTAAAATGGCATAATAAATGAGCTATGCAATTTTCACATGTAATTCTAAATGCAAAAAGTGTTCCATTGTCAAAAATGATTGTTTTAGTTCTCAGGGGGATAGTAAAGCTCATACCCAAGGGATATATTCTATTCTATAGATATTTGTTATAATATAAATTGTCATAGACTGACCGGTGAGTGCTGTGAGTGCAATTTTCATAGATAGGCATATAAGGAGATATTTGACACGAAAGATGTAGCATCCTATATTTTATGTTGTTTGCAATCTTTAAAATGTTTCTTTTCAGGTTTTTAAAAATCACTGTGCAGAACTAAAATACCATAGTATATTCTATGGAAAGATTATCATCGAGCAAATCAAGTTCATTCAATAGATATGTGTATAATAATTTCTATACACTGCACCATGCTGTTGGTTCATAGGGATGTAGCGAACAGTTCGCCTGCGAACTTGTTCGCGCGAACTTCGACCGTTCGCGTCCGCCTAATGTTCGCGAACGTTTGGGAACGTTCGCAATTTGAGTTCGTGACCATTCGACCGCTAAAATCGAACGATTTCCATTCGTTCGACCGATTTCCATTCGTTCGACCGATTTCCATTCGTTCGAAACGATTAAAATCCCTCGACCGTTCGATTCGAATGAAAATCCTTCGATCGAACGATGAAAATCCTTCGAACGTTCGAATCGAACGAAAAATCCTTCGAACGTTCGAATCGAACGATTTAGCGGGTGTTCGAAGTTCGCGAACTGTTCGAGAACCGTTCGCATTTTTTGCCGGTGTTCGCGAACGGCGTTCGCGAACACCAAAACGGCAGTTCGCTACATCCCTATTGGTTCATAACCATCCCGACAAAGCTGTAATTTTTTATTAGTAGAAACAACATATACAAGGCCAGATTCACAAATCGGGCCTGAACATATAGTTGCTCTGCGTTATTTTGTATGCAAGAAAGTGTTTGTCAAGCAGGGAGGGGACTTTTTAAAGTTCATATGAACCACAAGCAAGTTGCAATGGGTTAGGGATAGTTCTCCTCAGCTCCTGCATGCTGAGTAATGTTCATTTCCCAGTTTCCACGCCTTCTTGAGATTACTACAGCATTGTTTAGCTCTATGCTTTTCAGCCCTGGAGCTATAAGGGGCTGATTCACTAAGGGTCCAATATTGAGGGTTAATTAACCCTCGATATTCGACTGGGAATTGAAATCCTTCGAATATCAAAGTCGAAGGATTTAGCGCAAATAGTGCGATTCGAAGGATTTAAATTCAACGATCAAAAAAAGTTAGCCAAGCCTATGGGGACCTTCCCCATAGACTGACATTGAGTTTGGTAGCTTTTAGATGGCGAACTAGGGGGTCGAAGTTTTTTTTAAAGAGACAGTACTTCGACTATTGAATGGTCGAATAGTCGAACGATTTTTAGTTCGAATCCTTCGATTCGAAGTCGTAGTCGTAGTCGAAGGTCGAAGTAGCCCATTTGATGGCTACTTCGAAAAAAATACTTCGAAATTCCACGTTTTTTTACTTCGAATCCTTCACTCGAAGTTAGTGAATCGGCCCCTAAGTGTTAGGGGCTGCATGACAAGGGATCGGAATGGTTTCTGTATAGAGATTGGCAGAATCAAATGTAACTGTGATTAGGTGAGAAGGAATGAGTTAAGGCAAGGGAAAGCTGGGCAGATGGTTGGAGAAATCGAGGGAGCAGAAGCAGATCACTTCCTTATCT
Source organism: Xenopus laevis (assembly GCF_017654675.1). Classification (NCBI taxonomy): domain Eukaryota; kingdom Metazoa; phylum Chordata; class Amphibia; order Anura; family Pipidae; genus Xenopus; species Xenopus laevis. The sequence continues at coordinate 74,227,319 of NC_054377.1, forward strand.
TCTGAGCAGGTGGAAACATTCCACCCTTCCCAATTTTTTGCATATTTTGCAAAAATGTCTTCTTTATGTTATTAATATATTATGCATTCATAACTGAATGTGGATGTTTTCCTGAATGCAGTTATATTGTGGTTTAGTATCTTTATACAGTATAATTTAAGACTCTAAGAAATGTTTCTGATTGTCATTGGGGTTTAGATGGGAATTTGGCACTGGCTTCAGGCTGTGTTTTTTGACTGCTTCTGGATCAAAACGGTGGATAAAAGAAAATGTATTTTAAAGTTTTTTTTGTCACAGCAGTAGTAGGACCTTGCCAGAGTACTGCACATGACATTGTAGAAGAGAGACAATGGAGGTTCTCTCCGGTGGGTTGACTAATACAGACTCTAATACTGCTTGTGCTCAGTGACAGCCTGCTTGGATTTTTTATCATTGAGACACTGCAGATTCAGTGCCGGCAGCAGGGCTGCTGAACTTTTCTTATGGCAGATGCTGGTAGAAGAGTTTGGGGCCATCCTCTCTGTAGGTAGAGGCAGCCTAATATCTAGTGGTGGATATAATGACACAGTGCTGATCTCAAGTCTTCAGTGAGGAATGGCAGAGCATAGTAACAATCTCTTATGGAATTCTGGCATTAGAATAATGCCTTGGGTTAGGCTGGCAAAGTCCTATTTATGTGATAAAATGTGAATAAATGCCGTCGTCATTTTACCCCATTTCTGCCCCTGGTGTTTCATTAAGGTATGTAACAACAGAGTTCAGTTAGAAGGCTCAAGGTGAAGGGTCAATAGAGGAGTCCCCATGTCATAGCCTGCATTCAATCTCACTCTGTTTCTCTCAGTTTCTACATTATTATTTAGGAAATAATATATTCACACATATAGTATATATAGGGACAGAGAGGAGCACTACCCTATATACTGTATATATATATATATATATATATATATATATATATATATATATATATATATATATATATATATATATATATATATATTAGATACACATACATGCTCGGTTGCCAAAAAATGCGTGCAATATTTTCAGCAATGAGGAAGGATACATGGAAATTTTATGTATTAAAGGCCTATGGATGATATATGTCTTAGTCACAAACATAGTTTCTCTTTTGGTTGGGTAACAACATGTTTTAGAATGTCTACATTGTTTTTATGAAATAAATTAATTTTTTCTTGGGATTTACTGCCCTTGAGAAAGGACACAAAACTTTTTAAATAATAGTTTCTAACACCCTGCCTTGTACACTATGGTCATAACAGATTGTGTTTGGAGTGTACACCCACCCTCTGGAATATATATACATATATTCATACATATAATATATATAGGGACAGAGATGAGCACTACCCTTTACGATATAGGTTAACTGTCCTTGGTCCTGGTAAAAAGTAAATATATCTAAAAGTAAATATATCTAAATATATCTATATCTATATATATATATTTATTTTTTAGTAGCAGTATGCACAAAATGTCTCTGTCTTAAATATATTGATAATGGGTTGAGTGCAGAGGACTCTTGTATTTGTATATATATATATATATATATATATATATATATATATATATATATATATATATATATATATATATATATATATATATATATATATATATATATATATATATATATATATATATATTAGATACACACACACATGCTTGGGTGCCAAAAATGCATGCATTATTTTCAGCAATGAGGAAGGATACTTTATAAATGGAAGTGTAAAAGATGTTATGTATTAAAAGCCTATGGATAAACTATGTCTTTGTCGCACAAACATAGTTTCTCTTTTGGTTAGTGGTTGGGTAACAACATGTTTCTAGAATGTACAGCAATAAATTACACTAGAGAGAAAACTGGAATTTAAAATGATGCACTATTAGTTCATCTCTAATTGGAACCAATTTAGAGCTGCAGTATAGATTTTTAATAAGCTCCCTGGCTCCTTCCTACAAGCCCACAAATAGCTTTTCCATGTGTGCAACATCATCACACATACTGTATCAATTTCCATATCAATGAGCACTAATAGGAATTGGGACTTAACTTTGATCAAGCTTCATAGCCCTCAAAATTAAGCAATTCATTTTATGCGAACTGGAACTACTCATATCTTGTAATAAAGACCTACTTATGTATTCATTGAATGGACAGATGCATTAGCAAAAAAGTGAGCAAGTCATATCCAGATCCATGGAGCAGGTACATTTGAAGTTCCACAAGTCAGATAAATGCTGCCTTTTTTGGAATCTACTTTCACACTTCGCATTAATACAAAATCTTGAAGATGGAGTCAAAGAACAGAACAAGTGGGCAAAGTCAGAAAGGTCAAAAAAGCTATGGATGTGTTTAGAAAAGCTGCAGTGGGGTCAATCATGTTGTAAAACAAGTACATTAGATTTCCCTATGCTTTTGCAGTGTTTTTTTCTCGTGAAAAAAACGAAAACTCCTTCTGATTTTCTTAAAATGCAAATTGTCTCTCTGAAACGGTTTTACTTTCAAGAAAGGTTGGATGCCTAAATTAACTCTTAGTATAAAGCTGACTCAGGGATTGGTGCAATTGCTCTGCTGAAGTAAGTAAGAAATCTCCATCTCCACTCACATACAAATTGGGCAGTCTTCAGTTTGCAGGAATTTTGTGAACAGCTTCTATTAAGAAGATTTTTTGTGTATTTGTCATATAATCAGGGGAGGGAATATATGTCTCAATGAATATATATCCATTTATAAATGTATATTATATGTAATGATGCTGATCATATACACAAACTAACCACTTTACCAGTGGTACTCAATTCTATTTATAGAGGGAAATATATTTTAAGCTATAAACCAAAATCCCCCAAATAATTATTGGAGAAAAATGTTTGCAATATTTAACCCAAATAGGTGCCTGTTTCCATCTAAACTTTAACCTTTCCAACTACTAACGTGACATATTTTATTATAACAGCTTTCTGGCACTCACTGTGTTGTTATTTTCCACCTTTCTGTCATTTTGTGTACAATATTATAGAGAGCACAGCACCATATATATTGTTTTTAAATACTAGGCTCATTTATCAATATTGGGCAAATTTGCCCATGAGCAGTTACCTATAGAAATCAATTAGTGATTAGCTTTTTGAAGCCAGCTGCAAGTAGGACAATGAATGCAGCAATCTGATTGGTTGCCTTGGGTTACTACACAGGGGCAAATTTGCCCAGTGTTGATAAATGACCCCCACTATGTTTAGAGATCTTATTGCTGCTGTACTTTATATCCCTTGCTGTCTGGGCTAACCAATAACTGTTATCCATGACCTCTTATTTGGGTATTTGTGTGTGCACATGTGTTAATTGTAGTTGTCTGTAAACACCATCTTTTTTTTTAAGAAGCTCCTAGGCTTTTCATAAATAAAAAATAAACAAAAACCCAACAGCTATAAAAGTGTCTCAAATATGCCCCAAACATTTGGGTACACTGTGAAATTGCTTAAGATATTTTCTTTTTTACAATTGAGCCACGCTTGTCTATGGCCAAATTACAACAATTGACTACATGGTTCACGATTATTTTTTGTTGACTGACGATAGTCTACATGACCCAAGAGAAATCACTGATCAATTTGTTTTCACTTAGGCAGATCATTTCACATGATACAGTTAACAACCAGTTTAATTTGAACTTGTAAAACATTTGAACATTGTAAAATGTAAAAAGGTTCATCATTAGACCAAGCTATGACAGAGCAACTGCACCTGCGCAGCAAATCAAACCCGCTCTTCTTGCACTTTTTGCAAATACCATATTTTTTAAATAATTTAATTGAGGCTGTTTTATATACCTTTTATATTGTTGCCTCTAAGTTCATCATGGAGCATGATTCAGAAAGTGTAAACACCTGTGTTTATCCCTTCAGTATCAGGGTTATAACTTAAAAATAAGTAGATAAATGAAAATGTGTTTGTTATAGCTGTTGAGATAGTACTTCATATTCCTGCAACATTAGAGCAACGAGCTGGGAGTTCGTGATTACATTAAATATGTAACATTGTTTTCTTTAAATGTTCATTTCTTAAATTATAGTAGGTTCTGGACAATTATTTTGAACAAATAGTCACATTTTCTTCATATTTTACTCAGTTAAATTAAAAATCACCCATTAAAAAACTATTAAGGACACAATATAAACACAACATAAGCACCAAAACGTATTAATATTAACTAAAAACCAGTAATGGGAACACATACTTAAGCATTATATTGCTGTGCATATTATACAGTATTTCCTACGGCAAAAACTTATCCAAGTAGGTTATAAAGAAATAAAGCAAATTAAAGCTGACTTTTTTGACTATTTTGCTCGTAGCATATTATGAGAATTTAACTACAGATATGAGTTGTGAGGGGGGAAAACATATTGCATATATGAGTATGTCTTTCTTTTTCTTAATATATAAAACTCTCTTAGCAAATTACTAACAGATGTATATATTTTTTAACTTCACAAATCTAGTATTTACCTCCTTCCTGAATTAATACTATGGCTCAATAGAGATGTCGCGAACTGTTCGCCGGCGAACTTGTTCGCGCGAACATCGGGTGTTCGCGCTCGCCGGAAGTTCGCGAACGTCGCGCGACGTTCGCCATTTTGGGTTCGCCATTGTTGGCGCTTTTTTTTGCCCTCTCACCCCAGACCAGCAGGTACATGGCAGCCAATCAGGAAGCTCTCCCCTGGACCACTCCCCTTCCCTATAAAAACCGAAGCCCTGCAGCGTTTTTTCACTCTGCCTGTGTGTGCTGAAGAGATAGTGTAGGGAGAGAGCTGCTGCCTGTTAGTGATTTCAGGGACAGTTGAAAGTTTGCTGGCTAGTAATCGTTTTGATACTGCTCTGTTATTGGAGGGACAGAAGTCTGCAGGGGTTTGAGGGACATTTAAGCTTAGGTAGCTTTGCTGGCTAGTAATCTACCTTCTACTGCAGTGCTCTGTATGTAGCTGCAGTGGGCAGCTGTCCTGCTTCTGATCTCATCTGCTGACTGCTGCAATAACAGTAGTCCTTGTAAGGACTGCTTTTATTTATTTTTTTGTTGTTTTACTACTACTACTACTACTACTACTATAAGAGCCCAGTGCTATTAGTCTAGCAGTGTTGGGGAGTGGGACTGGTGTGCTAATCTGCTGCTCCTAGTAGTTCAGCAGCACCAACTTTAATTTTTTTTTTTAATATTCATTTTTTTTTATTTTACTTTTTTTATTTTACTACCGCTGTAGTAGTGTATAAGTTGACCTTTTAGGCATTATTTGCCCTGTAGGCATTATTTGCACACTGTTTTCTTCAACCCGCCATCGAGCTGTGTGACCTTGTTCCCATTCTGTCTAAATATCCATAATATTACCGTCTCCAGAAAAAACACCGGAGTCACTTTTTTCAAGCAGCCATAATATATTTTACGTAATCCGTATCCACCGCTGTAGTAGTGTATACGTTGGCCTTGTAGGCATTATTTGCACACTGTTTTCTTCAACCCGCCATCGAGCTGTGTGACCTTGTTCCCATTCTGTCTAAATATCCATAATATTACCGTCTCCAGAAAAAACACCGGAGTCACTTTTTTCAAGCAGCCATAATATATTTTACGTAATCCGTATCCACCGCTGTAGTAGTGTATACGTTGGCCTTGTAGGCATTATTTGCACACTGTTTTCTTCAACCCGCCATCGAGCTGTGTGACCTTGTTCCCATTCTGTCTAAATATCCATAATATTACCGTCTCCAGAAAAAACACCGGAGTCACTTTTTTCAAGCAGCATTCATATATTTTACGTAATCCGTATCCACCGCTGTAGTAGTGTATACGTTGGCCTTGTAGGCATTATTTGCACACTGTTTTCTTCAACCCGCCATCGAGCTGTGTGACCTTGTTCCCATTCTGTCTAAATATCCATAATATTACCGTCTCCAGAAAAAACACCGGAGTCACTTTTTTCAAGCAGCATTCATATATTTTACGTAATCCGTATCCACCGCTGTAGTAGTGTATACGTTGGCCTTGTAGGCATTATTTGCACACTGTTTTCTTCAACCCGCCATCGAGCTGTGTGACCTTGTTCCCATTCTGTCTAAATATCCATAATATTACCGTCTCCAGAAAAAACACCGGAGTCACTTTTTTCAAGCAGCATTCATATATTTTACGTAATCCGTATCCACCGCTGTAGTAGTGTATACGTTGACCTTGTAGGCATTATTTGCACACTGTTTTCTTCAACCCGCCATCGAGCTGTGTGAGCTTGTTCACATTTTGTCTAAATATTGATAATATTATCGTCTCTAGAAAAACCACTTGAGTTACTTTTTTTCAAGCAGCATTCAGATATTTTACGTAATCCGTATCCACCGCTGTAGTAGTGTATACGTTGACCTTGTAGGCATTATTTGCACACTGTTTTCTTCAACCCGCCATCGAGCTGTGTGACCTTGTTCACATTTTGTCTAAATATTGATAATATTATCGTCTCTAGAAAAACCACTTGAGTTACTTTTTTTCAAGCAGCATTCATATATTTTACGTAATCCGTATCCACCGCTGTAGTAGTGTATACGTTGACTTTGTAGGCATTATTTGCACAGTGTTTTCTTCAACCCGCCATCTAGCTGTGTGTATTATCGTTTCCAGAAAAACCAACTGAGTTTTTGTTGTTGTTGTTGTTTTTTTAAAAATAATGCCAGGCAAAGGCAGGCCGCCACGCAGAGGCCGTGCTAGGGGCCGTGCTGCTATGCAATCCTGTGGCCCTAGCAAATTGCCCAGTTTTAAAAAGCCAATGACCCTGAACTCCCAAAATGCTGAAGAGGTAGTTGACTGGCTTACACAGCACACCCCATCCTCTACCGTTTCTAACTTTACCACAACATCCTCCTCATCCTCCACTGCTATGGCCACCCCACGTAACACTTCCTCCACCACCGGTGCCCCTTCTTCACTGGGGTCAGAGGAGTTATTTTCCAATGAGTTTCTTGAACTGAGTAATGCGCAACCATTATTGCCAGAAGAAGATGAAGGAGATGAGGACCTTACACCAGATTTAATTCTGGCAGAGAACACGATAGAGATGGACATAATGAGTGATGAGGAGGAGGTCCCCGCTGCTGCTTCCTTCTGTGATGTGTCAGAAGAAATTGATGCATCTGAGGAGAATGATGATGAGGAGATTGATGTTTTGTGGGTGCCTAGTAGAAGAGAGCAAGAGGAGGGTAGTTCAGATGGAGAGACGGAGAGTCAGAGAGGCAGTAGGAGAATAAGACTTAGAAGAAGCAGGGAGGACAGCCCGCAGGGATCAGCAGGGCAACAACATGTATCGGCACCTGTGTTCAGCCGGCCAACGCACCCGCCATTGCCGCCAATACCGCCAACTCCGCCAACTTCTACTGTTACCGCCAGATCGCACACTTCCAAAAAGTCAGCAGTGTGGGATTTTTTTAATGTGTGTGCCTCTGACAAAAGCATTGTAATTTGCAATGAGTGCAGTCAGAAACTGAGCCTTGGTAAGCCCAACAGCCACATAGGTACAACTTCTATGCGAAGGCACATGAGCGGCAAGCACAAAGCACTTTGGGAGCAACACCTCAAAGGCAACAGGCAAACTAAAAGCCACACTCCTTCTGGTCCAGCATCTTACTGCTCTACCTCTGCTCTCCTTGACCCGTCTGAACCACCCTCCACTCCGCCTTCCACCTTGACCACCTGTTCCCATTCCCAGTCATCTGCCACCAGCCAAGTTTCTGTGAAGGCCATGTTTGAGCGTAAGAAGCCAATGTCTGACTGTCACCCCCTTGCCCGGCGTCTGACAGCTGGCTTGTCTGCACTCTTAGCCCGCCAGCTTTTACCATACCAGCTGGTGGACTCTGAGGCCTTCCGCAAATTTGTAGCAATTGGGACACCGCAGTGGAAGGTACCCAGCCGCAATTTTTTTTCTAAAAAGGGAATACCACACCTGTACCAACATGTGCAGAGCCAAGTTACCGCATCTCTGTCACTTAGTGTTGGGCCAAAGGTCCATATGACTACTGACGCATGGTCCTCCAAGCATGGTCAGGGCAGGTATGTCACCTACACTGCCCACTGGGTGAACTTGGTAATGGCTGGGAAGCAGGGAATGGGTAGCTCAACAACAACAGTGGAGTTGGTGTCACCGCCACGGATTGCACGCGGTTCTGCCACCACCTCTACTCCTCCATCGCTCTCTACCTCGTCTTCTTCTTCTTCTTACTCTGCTGCTGGGTCCTCCTTCTCCTCCTCCACACCTGTGCACCCCCAGCTCCCCCTAGGCTATTCGACGTGCCAGGTACGCCGTTGTCACGCTGTCTTGGGGATGACGTGCCTGGAAAGCAAAAACCATACCGGATCTGTACTCCTGTCATCTCTGCAGTCACAGGCCGATCGGTGGCTGACCCCACACCAACTGCAGATCGGAAAAGTGGTGTGTGACAATGGAAGCAATCTGTTGGCAGCGTTGAGACTAGGCAATTTAACACATGTGCCCTGCATGGCACATGTGTTAAATTTAATAGTCCAACGTTTTGTCTCCAAGTACCCAGGATTCCAGGACGTTCTCACCCAGTCCAGAAAGGTGTCGGCCCATTTCAGACGTTCCTACACAGCCATGGCACGCCTTGCTGACATTCAGCAGCGCTACAACATGCCAGTCAGGCGTTTGATTTCTGACAGCCAGACTCGCTGGAATTCAACGCTCCTTATGTTGGAACGTCTGCTGCAACAACAAAGGGCCGTCAACGAGTACCTTTTTGAACTGGGTGGTAGGACTGGATCTGCACAGCTGGGGATTTTTTCCCCCGTTACTGGGTGCTTATGCGCGATGCCTGCAGGCTCATGCGACCTTTTGAAGAGGTGACAAATATGGTCAGTCGCACCGAAGGCACCATCAGCGACCTAATACCCTTCGCTTTCTTCCTGGAGCGTGCCGTGCGACGAGTGACAGATGAGGCTGTAGACCAGCGTGACGAGGAGCTGGAAGCGCACGATTTCTGGTCGGAATCACCAGAACGAACCCAGGCACCTGCTGCAACGCAGGGAGAGGTGCCAGAAGTGGAGTCAGAGGAGGAAGGTGGCTTTGTGGAGGAGGAGGAGGAGGACCAACAGGAGCAGGCTTCCCAGGGGGCTAGTGGTGACCTTTTGGGGACCCCTGGTCTTGTACGTGGCTGGGGGGAGAAGACCGTGGATGATGCAGTCCTTGATAATGAGGAAGCGGAGATGGATAGCTCTGCATCCAACCTTGTGAGAATGGGGTCTTTCATGCTGTCATGCCTGTTGAAGGACCCCCGTATCAAGAGGCTTAAGGAGAAGGACCTGTACTGGGTCGCAACGCTACTAGACCCTCGGTACAAGCATAAAGTGTCAGAAATGTTACCAACATACCACAAGTCCGAAAAGATGCGGCATTTACAAACCAGCCTGCAAAACATGTTGTACAATGCTTTTAAGGGTGATGTCACTTCAGGAACTCATCAACATTCCAGGGGCAGAGGTGCCAGTAATCCTGCCACGAGCACACCTGCAAGGACAAAGCCCTTTGGCCAGTCTGTAACGTCAGACATGCAAATGTTTTTCTGTCCAAGGCAGCGCCACAACCCTTCTGGATCCACCCTCAAAGAACGCCTCGACCGGCAGGTAGCGGACTACCTGGCATTAACTGCAGATATCGACACTCTGAGGAGCGATGAACCCCTGGACTACTGGGTGCGCAGGCTTGATCTGTGGCCAGAGCTGTCACAATTTGCCATGAACCTCTTGTCTTGCCCAGCCTCAAGTGTGCTCTCAGAAAGGACCTTCAGTGCAGCAGGAGGGATTGTAACTGAGAAGAGAACTCGCCTAGGTCACAAAAGTGTCGATTACCTGACCTTTATTAAAATGAATGAGGGGTGGATCTCGGAGGGTTACTGCACGCCGGAAGACTTGTTCTGACTTCTATGCAGCTGTCCTTCTCTTCAAGCCTCATGACTCCACACACAGCTGTCCTTTAGCGTCCTCCTCCTCCCTCCGCCACCGTTACAAACTAGGGTGCAAACCCTACTGGTTTAATTTTTTCTGGCCTCTGTGCTTCAGTGGCTGCAACCAAAAAAACTGGGCAAACAATGTCTACAAGGTCAACGTATGGCAAAAAATGACTATTTTCAGCATTTATATGGCATATTTTTTCTGGCAACTGTGCTTCAGTGGCTGCATCCAAAAAAATGCATATTTTCTGCATTTATATGGCATAATTTTTCTGGCCTCTGTGCTTCAGTGGCTGCAACCAAAAAAATGCATATTTTCTGCATTTATATGGCATAATTTTTCTGGCCTCTGTGCTTCAGTGGCTGCAACCAAAAAAATTTATGTTTTCAGCATTTATATGGCATAATTTTTCTGGCAACTGTGCTTCAGTGGCTGCGACCAAAAAAATGACTATTTTCAGCATTTATATGGCATATTTTTTCTGGCCTCTGTGCTTCAGTGGCTGCGGCCAAAAAAACTGGGCAAACAATGCCTACAAGGTCAACGACGTTGACCTTGTAGGCATTGTTTGCCCAGTTTTTTTGGCCGCAGCCACTGAAGCACAGAGGCCAGAAAAAATATGCCATATAAATGCTGAAAATAGTCATTTTTTGCCATACGTTGACTCAACGTATATGGCAAAAAATGACTATTTTCAGCATTTATATGGCATATTTTTTCTGGCAACTGTGCTTCAGTGGCTGCGACCAAAAAAATGCATATTTTCTGCATTTATATGGCATAATTTTTCTGGCCTCTGTGCTTCAGTGGCTGCAACCAAAAAAATTTATATTTTCAGCATTTATATGGCATAATTTTTCTGTCAACTGTGCTTCAGTGGCTGCGACCAAAAAAATGCATGTTTTCTGCATTTATATGGCATAATTTTTCTGGCCTCTGTGCTTCAGTGGCTGCAACCAAAAAAGTTTATATTTTCAGCATTTATATGGCATAATTTTTCTGTCAACTGTGCTTCAGTGGCTGCGACCAAAAAAATGCATATTTTCTGCATTTATATGGCATAATTTTTCTGGCCTCTGTGCTTCAGTGGCTGCAACCAAAAAAATTTATATTTTCAGCATTTATATGGCATAATTTTTCTGGCAACTGTGCTTCAGTGGCTGCGTCCAAAAAAACTGGGCAAACAATGTCTACAAGGTCAACGTATGGCGAAAAATGACTATTTTCAGCATTTATATGGCATATTTTTTCTGGCAACTGTGCTTCAGTGGCTGCGTCCAAAAAAACTGGGCAAACAATGCCTACAAGGTCAACGTATGGCAGTTGTTTAAAGAGAACAGTAGATTACTAGCCAGCAAAGCTACCTAAGCTAAAATGTCCCTCAAATCCCTGCAGACTTCTGTCCCTCCAATACAGAGCAGTATCAAGCAGATTACTAGCCAGCAAACTTACTATCATCTGTCCCTGAAATCACTAACAGCTCTCCCCCTACACTATCTCTTCCAAGCACACACAGGCAGATTTTTCAGATACATTTTTGCCCTTGATCCCCCTCTGGCATGCCACTGTCCAGGTCGTTGCACCCTTTAAACAACTTTAAAATCATTTTTCTGGCCAGAAATGTCTTTTCTAGATGTTAAAGTTCGCCTTCCCATTGAAGTCTATGGGGTTCGCGAACCGTTCGCGAACCGCTCGCGTTTTTGCGCAAGTTCGCGAATATGTTCGCGAACTTTTTTTCCGACGTTCGCTACATCCCTATGGCTCAACAGAATACGTTCAGATAAATATGGACCCAGGTTTAAATCCACATAAACCCTGTTTACAGATTCTGCACTTTACTATCTTTGGGGAGAATGCCTCAAAATGCTTCACTCTAAAGTTAGATTAAATTGAAGCTAGAATAACTGTATTTGTTAAGATTTTATTTGTATTATGCTCAAAATTCCTTTAAATGCTAATTTATTATTTTTTTGCATCAACCATGGTAAATTATTTTCTTTCATAAACACAGTAAAGGAGAAATCATTAGCAGATGACTAACTTGACATATATATGAGTTAATTGTATGTATAAGTTCCTGCATTGATTGCTGCGTTCTATAATTTGAAATGTTGCACGTCAATGTTGTACATCAATTAAAATGCCAAATATATCTTGGTGTAAACATAATTTGCCTAGGAAATTAGTGTTTTATGAATAAACCCAATAATTTAATTACATATACATGCCCGAGTTGACATTGGTCTTTAGTAACATGAATATAAATATAGACATTTTATGAATCTGAATTGCTTATTTTGCTTTTATACATTTGACATAAGGAAATCTGTTAATAGCATAACATTTACCGATGCACCCAAATATTAAAAGGTGACCTCAACATTTGAAATACAACATGTAATGCAAGACCCTGAGAAAAAAAATTAATTATTGATTTGACAGGAAGCACTTAATAAATGTTTTACAATCTTCTTATTAAGCAATTTACTGCTTGCGTTAAACAGTTGGATAAAATATTCCTGTTGTGAGGGTTGTATACCAGCTGTACACACAGCAGTATCCTGGCAGTTAATTCAAGTAGTAAATGTAGACATCAAAGAAGTAACATTTTTAAAATGCTAAAGAATCCTCTTATCTATTTAAGATAACAGCTATCGTATCCCTTCCATTTACTGACAATTCTCCACAGGGTTTGTTTATTAAAATACTCAGACGTAATGTGGACTTCTCTTATATGTTAAAGACAATTCATGGCCTAAACAACACATTCATTTGGGCTGAAGATTTATCCAGACAAAATGAATGCTTTAAAAATATATACTAATGATGGCATTAATTTAAGAATTGCAAAAGCTTAAATCTAGCAGCCATCATACCAGCATTAATGGATCAAATCTAGGATACTATTAATCCCTATGATTCTTTATGTGGTTATTAGCAGTCACCAATTGTAAACATTTTTGCATGGCAATCAAACTATATGCAGAGCTGCTTTGGACCTTTCCATGCCTGAGGTGGCAGAACACCTTCCCTACTCTCTGTTCCTTGTGGTACTGTTTTAACCAGGGAGAAGGGGTTAGTCACTAGTGTAGAAAGTATTCTAGAAAGTGTAAAATGTTTTACTTTTACATGTCCTCTGTGTGAGATTGTTACTACCCAGAGGCCTGGTGGAAGAAATAACCTTGACCAATTGGGCTGCAAGTCAACTAGTGCAACTTCACCTTCTCTGTTAAACCAAATGGCTCCAGCATAAACTGTTACTCTCTATAAGTGCACAATCTAAAATAATATTGGTAAAACTGTTTTTTTAATTAAAAAAAAATGTGTGTGTGTGTGTGTGTGTGTTACATAACTCCAAAAGTTATTACAAACAATCTAATTTATGTGACTTTTTGCATGACAAAATGTGGTGTGATTCTGTTTTTTATTCCCCTTAAAACTTATTATAAATTGATAAAACTTCCCCATAGAGTAGCAATTCTATGGAATGTAGGTCACTTCACTCACTTTATGAAGTGAAGTCAGGGAAGGATGGTAAAAGATTTAATTCTGCTTCTTATTAGAATAGGAAGAAGAGCTCTAGTCCATATAGCAGCAGGGCAAGAAGCTGGAACCATGCAACTGCCCTTCCTTGTTGATGACAAATTGGCTCAAATATTGACTTTCATTTGAGAATTTCAAAGGGCTATTTGTCTACAAGATAGTCTTCAAAATGCTAAATGAGTCCATGGACAATTTATCATTCTGATTGAAGCATTGATGGATGCTGGCTAACATTGTCTACATATCAAATTTGGGTTGGAACCAGTAGATATGTTCTGTGTGTCTATGTCCCTGTTCATTTACTGCGATTCATTTTGAGTTGATGGTAGTGATGAGCGAATCTGAAAAATTTGTGAAAGTTTTTAGTTGCATGATTTTTTCATTTTTGTAGCAAACTACATTAGAGTCTATGGGGGTTTTTTTGTGGCACCTTGTCTTTGCTTTGGGGCTACCAATAAATATTATATAAAATATGAGATAAATAATAAATAATAATAATTAATGGTAAGGCAAAATCACATGCATTCACCCAGTATACTGCTACACACATGCCCTAAATTGTAAAGGACCTCCTTTAATAGAAAAAAGGCTCCCATGTTGGCAATTTCTTCTAAACATGTCTGATTTTGTACTGGTAATTAGTGATGGGGGAATTTATTCAGCAGGCGTGAATTTGTGGCAAATTCATGCAATTCACTGCCGGCGAATACATTTGCAAAACCGCATCAAAAATTCACCGCCGTAAAAAAAAAATGGATGCCAGCATCAAAAACGGACGCCGGTGCCAAAAACCAGATGCCGGTGGCATTTGGTGAATTTTTCACAGTTTCCCAAATTTCGCTTCCAATTCGCAAATTTTCCGGCAAAGTGAAATGGCCCAAATTCACCCATCAATACTGGTATCTGCTACTACACTATGTTGCTGTTTAAAAAAGAACTAAACCCTAAAATAAAATATGGCTATAAATGCCATATTTTATATAATAAACTTATTGCACCAGCCTAAAGTTCCACCTTACCAATGGCAGCAATGATCCAGGATTTCAAACCTGTCACAGGGGGTACGCCATCTTACATGTTCAGTGGGCTCTAAGCAGCTGTTGAGAAACTAAGCTTAGGGGTTGTTGCAAATTATCAAGCAGAAGATGAGGTTGCCCTGTAATATAAGCTGATGCACAAGACTGATTATTAAATTCTGATGCTAATTGCACTGGCATCTGTGCTGTCATGTAGTAATTATCAGTGGCAAAACTAGATGTTACTGGGCCCCAAAGCAAATTAATTTAAGGGCCCCCAACATATATAGAGGTTGTCCTGTTTTACCAATATATATGTTGAAATTTATAATTAATTAGGACCTTGTGGGGACCCGTATATCTCCTGGGCCCCTTACAGCTGCAGGGTCTGCTTCCTCTGAAGTTATGCTCCTGTTAATTACTAATCAGCCTTATATTATGATAATAGTGTTTGGATCCATAGGGTTAATTCCATATTTTCCTAATAAAAGTACCACATGGTGGAAAATCCCCTGCCTGTCCAACTACAGTTGGACATAAAGTGAAGGGAGGGGGAAGGAGCCCTTGTCCCTGTGCAGTGTGTTCTGGCAGATACTGGAAGCTGGCAGAAGGTGTCGCTGCTACGCAACTGGTTTGATATAGCTTTGTTGCCATGTGCAACCATTGCTGCTTTCACTTTCAAGAAGAATGGAGCTATGGTTTGGTTCCTTACCAGGGTGCTGCTGCGCACCAGGCCCTGGGACTATGGAGAGACACCACATGGTTGGAGATGCCCTGTGTGGGCTTGGGAATAACGGGACCCCGATAATCGAGATATTTGCAAGAGATATTGCCCAGGATAAGAGAGAGATTCCTGGAGATGGATGAGCTTTGCTGTGCTCACACTGTGGATGGTGTTGGGAGCATGGTCTAAAGATTCAAGTTGTGTAGTCGGCTAGGAGACCTTGGAGCCTCTTAAGATTTCATCACTGTGGATGCCTGTTCCATCTCTGTGTGAGTCCCAGGCGAGTTGTGCCTGTGGGAGGGTAGTGAAAAGATCCAGCATGTCTCCCCTGTTAAAGATACAGGTGTTGTTCATGTGCCTTCTACATGGAAGCAACTACCTCTATCCAGCAGAGGTATTTGGGCAGGTAGCGCTACCTGGGAAAGTTAAGAGCTCTTTGGGGAAAAGGAACTGAGACTTTGTCCACGAGGAGTGGAATCTGGGACTTTGCCTGGCAAGGAGGTGCCAGGATGGGACTGCAAATATCCCCAGGGTAGTGGATCAGTAATATGTACTTGCATACTTACTTTGTGCTTTTTATACTCTTATATAAAGTTATGTGTTATACAGAACTTGGTGTGCTTTGTTATTGTTTTCCTAATGAAGCCACTCGCAGGTGTATTCCTGGATCCCATTAGGTGGGGGCACTGCCATGAGCGGTAATTCCCAGTACCCTTTCATTTAGGGGACTCAGGACCTAAAGTGGTAAGAAGGTAATGATGTATAACCTATAGCATAGGGGGGTGGCCAAGAAGGGGTTACATTTGTATTCTATGTGTGCTGTTTATTTTGAGTCAGTTCCTAAGCTCAATAACTGACAGCAGCACAAAGCATGTGCAGGAATCAGCAAAAAAGAAGATGGAGAGCTACTGGGGCATCTTTGGAGGCACAGATCTTTACTGCTAAATGGCTGTGGTTGCCTTGGGCTGTTAAAGAAGTCCATAATGTACAACATTTCTACCCTACTTCTTTAGTTAAGCTTTAATTCTCCTTTAAGCAAAAAGTACCATCTGTAGTATATATATGACTACTAGCTTACAAACACAGGCACAGCTAATAATAAATCTGTCCACCAACAGATCTTATCTGGGTGCTTTGTACCCCACATTAAAATGAATAAATCGTATACAAAGTGAAACAAGCACATTTTTTTTACACCGTTTTTGGAAAATTTCCTTGCTGGCGAAACATGGAAGTTTGAGGTGAATCTGTACATGGCTACATTTTTCACTCATTACTAGTTGATGGGCATGTGGTGTATTTAATATCACTAACTATATTATTACGGTCAGAAGATCACATTGTTGTTTAATATATTTCTGTGAGTGCTGGGTACAATATGCCTCTGCATTTACCAGTGGCACAATCAATTTTATAATTTTCCAAGAGGGTGTTTAAAAAATATTTCCCCCTCAAGATCAGTTTGTGATTTACCAATGCAATATTAATATTAACATTCGCTGTTTGTACCTTGATTGCTTCCCCCTTTATACACACACACAGATTATTCTGTATTTATGGTATTAAGTAGCCAAAATAAATGAATCAATATCTTAACTGGCTCTTATTAAACCCATTTCCATCTGTTATAGAAAAGAAAGGTTCATTAAAGGAAGATAATTTGTACCCATACTAGTAATTTAGGGAACTGTATGCTCAGGATAATGAAAGTGACAAGGAACCACCCACCAAGTAGGGGAGATTTGGCACCAGAATAAAAAGGGGTGCTTTATGATATGGTAAATACAATTATGGAATCCTAAAGGTATCCAACAGACACAAGAGATTGTTTTTATTCATCATTGATACACCATTGCGTTAACACCTGTGATGCTTGTTTTATTTGTATTGACAGCCCATTACAATCCCTGTTGACAGAAAATGTGCTGAATCCCATAAAAAGGTGGTAGAACAACTCAAATTAAAAACATCAAGAGGTTGGCATGTAAATGGAATATTAAACACTATATCATTACTTTTATTACAGAGCAGGCACATTAATGAAACTTATGGAAATATGCTAGGACACAGTGTTTCACTTTTTAAGCATTATTCTCTGCTCTGCTAGATTTAATGGGGTTAGTGAGAAACTGCTAATTTTTTAAAACAGAAGAATCGACAACCAGTAAAGTGTACACTGTAACCAAGCTTGGCAAATGATTTGTATCCAAAATGTTGGGGTATTTTCCTACATGCCAACTTATCTGCCTTTCAAGCTTGAGCGCTGCTTATATAGAGACACTATGGAGCAGATGTATTAAAGGTCAAGTTGTATGTAACCCCAAAACATTTTTCAAGGGTATTTTTTATGTTAAAAAAAACTCCAAAAAACTTATTGAAAATACTTTGTCAAGGTCATGTAGAAGTCAATGGGAGAGGTCCCTTGAACCTATTTGAAGATGATAATAACCTTCATGATGTTCAAGCTTTTTTCTGTGGGTTTCACTAGAAATCTTGATAAATTAGAGTGATGTGAGTTTTTTTTTCCCACGGAAAACTTGATTAATTGGAGTTTTTGGGTTGTTCACCCCAAATTCATTGATTCTAGTTTTTTGCATACAAGGTTTTTTTTTAAATCTGAAATAATTTACGTTGTGAGTTCATTCGATAATTTGACCCCCTATGTGTGGTATGTAGTGATTTATGCTTAAAAATTATTATGTAGCAATGTGTTTTCGGAGCAACTTTTCATATTAGTTTGGCATACCTTTTGTGTTTATACTACCATGTGGTATGCAGAGTAACCTTTGTATTTTGCATTGTAGTTGCCTCTATCTGGGTAACTCTTACATGCTAGATTAAGGGGGTCTAGTTTATTTAAAGTCTAGTTGTGCAATCTCGAAAATGTCAAGTTTTTACTAGAAAACATGAATTTTTATAGGGAAAAAAATTAGATTTTTTGAGATTTATTATACCCCGATGCTGCAAAAAGCCTGAATCTGATAATACTCTATCTCAGGCAATGGGAGAGGCACCTATCTTAAATTGAAGTTTTAGTGGTCTGCTCTGGGTTTAGCCCAAAAAATACAACTTTTTCTGTGTTTTTGGGCAAAAACTTGAAAAGTTCGAGCAATTCAGGGAAAAAGCCTTAACAGTTTGACCAATTTGGGATTTTATTGATTTTTTTTGTGATCAGCTTAAATTAAATTCTGTAAGCTAAAATCGGGCATGGGAGTTTAGTTTGTTTTTTTTAATAAAATATGAGATACATTCGGATTTTAGTAAGTAAACCAACTCTAATATTCAGTACCTTAATAAAAAGTTTCAACGATTTCAAGTTATTTGTAGGATGTAAAGCACTATTCATTTCTATTTTCTGGTTCTGACTCTTGAGTTCAGAGCCAGGTATACAGAAGATGAAAACAGACGGATACTGCTGTTGCAGTAAATATAATTGCAGTAAATATAATGGCTAACCATAGACCTCTCCTGTCTACTGAAAAGTGCACCAGGTAATATTCCTGCCACATCACCATCTTTCCCAGTGCCGCAGAGATGATCTGCTCTGTTTTGATAGCATGCTTGCACAGTAGAATCTCATTTGCAACTTTAAAGTTTGGAACTTTACTCTACTGCACATGTGTTGTATTCAGGACACCAACAAGGATTGCTGGGGCATCAGCACACTTGGAGGTACTGTGCGGCAATAATATTACCCTGGGCCAGGTGGTTACCCAGTTAGTTATATACAATGAGGGGTACCTACTATGTAATTTTCTTTGCCCTTTATATGTAAGTTATCTTGTATTATCATTTCTAGGTTTCATTACTGTTTTGTTTAAGAAAAACAGGTTTAGGTTAAATGATAGATTTTTTTATTGCACTGTATATACCCAACTGTAATCAAGCCATGCTTCAAGGTATTAAATTTGGTTAACATGTTTCAAGGTATTCAATTTGGTTGACAAACTTTTAGTTTTGGAAATGCTTTTAGTCACATACTAAAAGGAAAATATAAGTGGAAAAACATTTGCAGCAGTCAGCTGAGTTGCCAAAGTAAGAAATCATTAATCATAAAATAGTACTCAGCCTTTCATATCTGATTGCTAAACACACTTTGATTTTCATTTGAGATGTGAGATGAGTCTTTCTCTGAACTGAAGCTGGAGCCAGCTAAAGGCAAAAATTAGAAATGGGATGCAATCCAATACTAAAATATAAAACTGAGCTAAACTGCTGTCTGCTGAAATACTGGCTATAGTTAAATGAAAATAGATAAAAATGCTTTGCTTAGTAATACATAAACATAAAAAGATGATGTTTCTGTGTGAAGAACTTAAATCTGTGTTTTTAGTTCATATCAGTGGGGTAAACAGATCTATTGCTATAAACTGTGCATAACACATGTTCACATGTATGTATGTACCTTTTTATAATATACAATTCATCAATTCAACTGCTTAAACATTTATGTTGTTTCAAAGTATGTTGGTAACACCTTTTACTTTGAGTTACAAAACTCAACTAAAGGATTTGCTAACTTATTTTGTCTTTTTAATGAATTATTTAAAAGGTGAAAAGGAAAAATTCTCCATTATAATTACAAATAAAATGTATACACCAAGTTAAAGGAACAGTAACGTCAAAACATATAAGTGTTTTAAAGCAATACAAATATAATACAGTGTTGCTCTGCACTGATAAACCTGCTGTGTTTGCTTAAGACATACTTTTATTGTTTATATAAATAAATAAGCTGCTGTGTAGCAATGGGGGCGGCCATTCAAAGGAGAAAAGGCTCTCAAAAGTTACACAGCAGATAGCAAATAAGCTCTGTCTGTCTAATGGTGTTATCTGTTATCCATTAGTTAACCTGTGCCATATAGCTGTTTTTCAATTTCGGCCATTGCTCCACAGCAGCTTGTTTATATGAACTATAGTAGTGTTTCTGAAGCAAACACGTCAGTTTTACCAGTGCAGGACAACAGTACATGATATTTTCATTACTTTAAAACACTTAAATTTTTCGGTGTTACTGTTCCTTTAAAGGCACAATACATCAGAGGCTTTAAAATGAATAAGACAGTCTTGTTTTGGGGGAAATCTTGGACTAACTGCAAAGTCTCAGGCTTTAGAAGCAATCAAAAGCCTTGAATAAATTGAATATGTATAAGATGATGATCTATAGATTAAAAGTGGAGGCAAACTTGATATCACAAGAAGGGCCTCTAGTCTGGATAGTCCCCTAAATGCACATGTTGTGGAATGTCAGAGGGATGTTACTGGGCAGGTGCTACTTATAATAACTGCTGCTTAAGTTGCATAAAGTAAGTTGCATAAAGTAAAGAGCTTATCCTTGGTTGTCCTGATAGCGCTTTGGTATCTCCACGAGGTTATTGTGTTACTGCATTCTGGGACTATTCTTTTTTTATTGCTAGAAGGGACACATTTAATTAGGGGTCTGCCGATAATGGGTCGTTTGCCTTTTTATGTGTTCTTACATGCCTTATTTAAGTCACGAGTCTTATTTATGAAGGACTAGTGAGCTACGGACCATGCATTTAACATTTGCACATAAACCAAGTGGAGATGGCAAAGCACTATCAGGACAAGCAAGGATAAGCTCTTTACTTTATGCAACTTAGAGCTTAGTAATTATAAGTAGCACCTGCCCAGTACCATCCCTCTGACATTTCACAGCATGAGTGTTATGCACATGGGGTGGATTACATGAAACTCGTTGTCTTTCCAGAACATAACATAAGTCTCATAGCAGTTCCCTAGAAACAGGTTTGTGAGCAAAAAACTGTATTTAATATAAAATATTATATATAGCAACAACATATGTAAAACTCTTCATATAGTGTAAGGTAGATAGAAAGTAATATAGAAATGATAGGTGCAACAGTCAAGGTAACTGAGTTCCTCAGATACTGAACCATAATTTACTATGAAAATAAACCTACATAGGGCTCTCAGCATGTACAGACTTATATATGTACATAATGTGTTATATCTTTAAGGTACATGGTTTCTTTACACAAATTATGTACATTATGTACATTATGTACTTTGCCAATTTTTTCAAAATAAATCAGTTAATAAGTGCTACTCCAGCAGAATTCTGCACTGAAATCCATTTCTCAAAAGAGCAAATAGATTTTTTTATATTCAATTTTGAAATCTGACATGGGGATAGACATTTTGTCAATTTCCCAACTGCCCCAGGTAATGTGACTTGTGCCTGCACTTTCAGAGAGAAATGCTTTCTGGCAGGCTGCTGTTTTTCCTTCTCAGTGTAACTGAATGTTTCTCAGTGAGACATGGGTTTTTACTATTGAGTGTTGTTCTTAGATCTACCAGGCACTTGCAGTACAGCAGTAAAGAGTGATTGAAGTTTATCAGAGCACAAGTCACATGACTTGGGGCAGCTGGGAAATTGACAATATGTCTAGCTCCATGTCAGATTTCAAAATTGAATTTAAAAAAATCTGTTTTCACTTTTGAGAAATGGATTTCAGTGCAGAATTCTGCTGGTGCAGCACTATTAACTGATTCATTTTGAATTTTTTTTTCCCATGACAGTATCCCTTTAATATATCCTAGGATAGGGGCATATATTTCATGGGTTTAACACCTACAAAATTGCTTTTAGACGCACTTAGTGATGGGCGAATTTTAGGCAATTCGCTTCGCCGAAAAATTCGCAAATTTCCAGCGAAATTAGCAAAATGGCAAAAAATTGCCGATATGGCGCCGGTGTCTCATTTTTGACACCGGCGTCCGTTTTTGATACCGACGTCCGTTTTTCATGCCGGCCCAAATTCGCTGGTGAAAATGCGCCAACGCCGTTGTCCCTTTTTTTACGCTGGCGAATTTTCGCTGCGGTTTCGCAAATTAATTCGCCGGAGGTGAATCGCGGGAATTTGCCGTGAATTTGCGTCTGGCGAATAAATTTGCCCATCACTAGACTCAATTTTAGCTTTTCTCCTAAGTAACTATACCTTATATATTTTTAAGAATTTATGGTGGCTCACTATATCTCCAGTGATGTCATTACCTGCACCTTGGACTACTAGGTCATGCATTATTCTTGTTTCTTTGTAAGGGATTACAACACACTTTAAGGACTCTGTGTGGAACAATATTAAAATTAAAGTTATTCCACTAAAACATTAATTTTAATATTTCCAATAGACAAAGAAAAAAGGAAAATAAAAAATGTTTATGCTAACATGGAAATACAACCAGATACATGTGCAATTTTTTTTTTTTACAAAAGACATTCTCAAACAGAGTACATACACATAGTTAAACTATTTAAATCAGGTTTAGCAAAGGAACCGTTAAAACCTGAAAAAATGCATAAATATACTTGAAAATATTTTATGTAATGCATAAGGAAAAGAAAGATTCAGAATTATGTCGACACGTTTACAAAGCAAAAGCAAAGTAATAGGTGTGTCTGAATAGCTTCTAAATCCTTAATAGTGCCCAGAGCTATTAGAGATGCTTTTTTTACAGTACAACTATGTTCGCAAAAAGCAGGTACTGAGCCATTCCCATCAGTGTAATGCAAAAGTGGAGTACCTCAAATACTGATGCCATTTTCCTAGATGCGGGAGGAATAAGTAATCAGTCTGCCTGGAGAAAGAAAATAATTGGACAAGTAGGCAGGAAAAAAATAAGTAAATAAAAAAGCAGCAAAGAAACGAAAAAGCAATAACTTGCAGTACAAAACAGCAAGAATTATAAATAAATCACCAAAATTGATGGTAATGGCTTGTTATTTTTTTTTTTACATATTTAATTCATATTAACAATACAAAGATAGCTAATGCAAAAATGTATAATTTGAACCTGTCATCAAAAAATAGTGACCAAGTGTTGAGTTTCTATGTCCAGTATTATTGAAATCCTATAGCTTGGACGACCTGTATTCTTTATTTCTGTTTATAAATGCACATGATATTTATGTTTTCTCAAAGTCAGAAATCATTAATCATAAAATAGTACTCAGCCTTTCATATCTGATTGCTAAACACACTTTGATTTTCATTTGAGATGTGAGATGAGTCTTTCTCTGAACTGAAGCTGGAGCCAGCTAAAGGCAAAAATTAGAAATGGGATGCAATCCAATACTAAAATATAAAATATCCATCAGGAAAATGAGAGTTATTAACTTGTAATGTATAAGAATAACTATTCAAGTAGAACTGGTATATTTACTGGTATATTTACCCTTAATTCTTTAATTAGGTATCAAGAACCCTTGCGTCCATCCAAAGCAATCATATAATCCCTTGCTGTCCAACTTCTGTGGTACAGAGGGACGGAATTTTTCCGGCCTACATAGTGGAGGGTCGATAATGGAAGCCAGTGTTGACCACTTCCTGTTTTTAAACCACACCCACTTTAAACCACATGGCATAATCAAAATACATTAATGGGCATTTTGTTGTGGTTGCCACATTTTCACAATATTCACCGATTGTAAAATGCAGAATGTACATATTAGTGCACTTTGCTAAATGTACGTTATTCAGGCACTTTTTGTTTGTACAGACTAAATAGCATGCACATTGATTGAGTATAAAAAAAACATCCATCCAGTGGGTGTAAAATTATGCAGCAGATACAATAATAATGAAACTGTACATAATTTTGCAGTTTGAACCTCGTCTGGAGATAGTAGAGAGCAGCATCAGGGCACAATGAGGGTAAGTGAAAACACAGAGAATAATTTTTAAAAGTCTAATAATGTTACATTTTTTAGAATATAATTTCATATTGTAGCACTCAAAATACAACCTGTGTCTACAAAAGATATTTAAAGAAGGTTTTTTGATACAGTAAATCCTTTAGAGCAGGTTTTTTGTTGAGAAACTTAAGAAGATAGTACTTTAAATACCATGTGCTTTAAATATGATGATGTAAATTGTTTTCTGAAAGTACAGAAAATGAGCTCATTAAAAATACTTACATAAACACCAATACTACACGATGCAATCTTTTTATCTACTCTGTAGAAAAAAGATTTGAAGTAAGAAATACAGTTCTTCTTATAAACATCACAGAGTTTATACATGGCTGAAATAAAGATGCAAATCACAAAACAATAAATTCAAAGCTTTGTTACAAACACCCTGAAGAAAACCTGAACAAATCATAACTGTCAGAGCGATGGATGATGAAAGTTTTTGGCATGGAAGAAATACAAATCACATTGCTGTTTTCGAGCATTGCTTTTTTTTCTAGTTGCAGGCACATCATCTACCTTAATGATAGAAGTCTTCCACAAAAATAATTCTTACGCCTCAGGAACACACACCTACCTGACACCATTAGAGAGTATTCAACAAACACTATCAATCTCCTTGTGAGTGTGATTTACAGCCAGTCCTTTTAGATTACTGAAGTCAACTCCTCTGCAGAAATAGTATTGTCAGAACAACATCTAATGCCATTTTGCTCGCAAAGCATAAAAAAAAAGTAAAACTTTAAATAAAGTACGGTATTTCCAAATGAGAAAATAGAAGTTTAGTTATACTGTAATGGGTTAATTAATGTCTAAGCACTTACATTTGTTTACTAAATAGAAGGCACATTTTATATCTTACTTATCAATTAATAAGGCAATAGAATTGTAATCTATCTATCATCTGTCTGTCTATCTATTATCTATCTATCTATCTATCTATCATCTATCTATCTATCTATCTATCTATCTATCTATCTATCTATCTATCATCTATCTATCTATCTATCTTGTTTGTAAAAGTTTAAAGAGACTCTTTAAACGAGGCACACTGGACATCTCTCAACTTATTCGTGGCAGATAGAGTGTTAATACTAAAGAGTAATGTTTAACTCATATTAAAAATAGAAAAAGAGACCTTTTTCTTTAAAATACACATAAACACGACAGACTGACTAAAACCAAAAAAGGAAATACCCTTCATCTAGGGATGATATTGCATTGTCATGTATAATGGAAACGATATATGATTCCTGACACCAATGAACAGCGCCTCCCCGGGGACAACACCAGACAGGAGAGTTATCTAGTGGGTCCTAAGGTTTCCTAAAGCCCACTGGCACATTCAACAAAGGTTTTTATCATGCATGTATCAGTTTGCTAGCGTGCAGCGAAACCCAGTCTTGATAAAGCTTCTATGCAAAACTTACACCAATTGGGGATTCTGTGGGCCTGTTATTTTGTTTTAGAGCAAAAATTTTACATGCATACTACATGCTAAAAACCTTTTGTACATTATTCACTATATCTATCTCAGAGCTGTCAACCCCAGAAAATGTACCCCTGACATCATAGTGCCTCTTTGTGACGCTGCGGCACGTGATGTGTTTCAGTGTGAAAATTCAAAATAAAAGGTTGCTAGAGAACTGGGTTCAATGCCCGAATATAGGTGTTTCTTGCTAAAATTCCTGGGTGCTCTTAAATTGTTATTTTGCCTTAATCCATCAGTTCCTCCTGCCTTGACTCTGACTTCATTTCTCACTGCCTGCCCTGATCTTTTGCCAGTAAAATAGTTACAAACGCTCTTAAACCTTCGGATACTGCAAATTTGACTTTGCAGCATACAACTTTCTTGTTGGTCCCAACTCCAACCTACCAGAGCCGTTAGGCCCTGATAGGCATGCGCAGTGCGCTGTGGAACATGTTCATGCGGGCCCCTGGCAGTAATATAATGCTCATGCGCAATTGTTCTCTTAAAGCCATTGTATGCAACCCACACACGCACACACGCTTCATATGACATCACTGAATGTTTACTGTGCATGTCCAGAATTTAAAGAGAACCTGCAAAAAATTGGGAGAATGTGGTAGGGTGATAGTAGTGCAGGGGGAGGGTGCCAAAATCACGTAACTTCCGAAAAAATAGGGGAAGTTGACATCTATCTATCGCAAATGAATTTAATTTTTCCCCCAGTTACCAAACTATTATACAATTGCTTAATGCATGCTTGATTTTATACAACCATATTGGGAGAATGTAATATGTTTCATTAGTGCAAAAAGCGTTGCAATCAAGATTTTCATTGTTTGCATCCTTTCTGACTGATTTTCTACCTCAATGACTTCCTTGCAAAGTTTGCAAACAAATGGCTTTTGTTCAGCGTATGTTATAAAATTTTGCAAATGCAAATCGGTTTTTGCTTCAAAATATTCAATGAAACTCCAGAGCAAGTGGTAATGATAAACTTTGTTTAGCAATAATGATCAATGTAATATTCACCAACAAATGATTTCACATTGCGAGCAGGACTAAACATTTGCAAAAACTGTTTTAAACAATGCTTGCAATTTTAATTACATTCCCCTTTATATGTTCTCCCTGTGGCATGAGTTTCCTCTGGGTACCAACCTAGCCAGAAGTATTGCCTGGAAGAAGGCAGCTGTCCCTGTGCATTGTATGGCAGGCTAAAGACACAAGTCACTAATTATTTATATATCTGTTATAGTCATGAATAACCCTTTCAATTGTATTTTAAATATAACATATTTATGAATATTTTTTCCAGAAACCTGCACAATAGAAGCATGAATATTGATAGACTGTCTAGTTATAAATATTCAGAAGTGATACATACCTAAGTATACTTGCTTGGCATGCTTGCATTTTTGTATAGTCATTTTAGAGGGCCATATGAGCTCTGTTACATGAAATCAAAAAGTAAAAAAAAGATGCCCAAAACACATGCTACTGTATGTATGAAATGGAATATAAAAATCAGTCAGTTGCCTCTGACATTTGAGTCTGAAATGTTTGCACTGGTTTATATAATCATGTCAAGTGGAGAAAGATAACTGCCTCATCCAGATTGGGCAATTTCCAATATCTTGCTTATGGACAGTACAATAAATTGATCCCCTTATTTTTTATACCTAATTATTGTAACCTTTTCTTGGCCCAAAACTGTATTTTTGGCTACTCTGATGTAGAACACCATTACAGTATGACCATATTTCTCAATTGGGCCCTCGCGGTGTGGAGGAAAAGCTTGGTGTTGTTATACTACACCAAAGATGCGCCAAATTCAGGAATGCTTGGATGTGGCCTTTAATCAATCAATAAAAGTTTATTAAACAGAAATGCTTAGTACTCAGTCCATTGTAGCAATGAAAGTGGATTTGATGTAGTGAACATCTGTAGTACCTCAAAATACACTGGCATCACTGTGATTATGAGACTGAATGGTTTCGCTTTGCCGGAATATTCGCGAATTTCCGATGAAATTCTCGAAACGGCAAAAAATTCACGAAATGGCGCCGGCATCTCATTTTTGATGCCGGCGCCCGTTTTTTTTGACGCCGGCGCCCGTTTTTGACGCCAGAGAATTTTTCCAGGCGAATTTTCACAAATTTATTCGCTGGCGGCGAATCGCACAAATTTGCCGCGAATTCACGCCTGGCAAATAAATTCGCCCATCACTAGTTCCCACCTGTTTTATTAAACAAAGACACGAACATATTAATAAATGATGATGATGAAATGATGATGATATTATAACATCTATATGCCAACAAGGAAAACATCCTACCTAGGGGGCATAATTTACAGATATTAGGACTTCCTAAGCCAGTAGGAGATTTCCAAAAATATTTTAAGTGAAGCCAACTTTATGGAATAGATGTCACTTTAGATGAATTTAACCTCAGGATTAAGATTCCAAATGTTATTTGGTTATTTTATATAGGGGCATGAAAGAGAATGCTTTATTAAGAAATATATACTGTGCCTTGCAAGAGAATTCAGACCCTTTCTCTTATTTTACAGAATTACACATTCTGGCATTCTGTTCTCTGTGATAGTTTTTAAACTAATTTAAATTTGTTTAAAGGTGATATTGTTTCATTAGCAGGGACTGTGCATCTTGTTAAAGAGAAGGAAGAATGGAGTAGTACAAAATACAGGAAATACTGCAAGAAAACCTGTTTCAGTTTGCAACAAAAACTGAAGCTTGAATGAAAGTTCATTTCCCAGAAGGACAACAATCCAAAACACAAGGTTAAAGTAACAGGAGTGACTCAAAATTAAATCCTAATGCCCTGGAATAACCTCAAAACTCAGATCTCAATCCAGTTGAAAATATTTGGCACTATTCAAAAACTGAGGTTCTCAAGCTGGAAAAAATCTGCAACATAATCGGCAGAGAACAACATGCAAATTTAGCACTTAGCCATCCCCAAAAGTATAACATTTATTATTGCTACAAAAGGCAGCTCTACATAATATTAAATGTGGGGTTTAATTTAGTCAAATACTAATAAATGATACAGAACTGGTTGGATAATAAAAAATGTATAATAGTAAAGGACAAAGATTATGCATTTGACAAACAACTTAAAGAGGAATTGATTCAATAATTAAATTGCATTATTTTCCACTTCATTTCAAGCTATCATGGCATATGAGAGCAAGATACTTTATTTCATAATCCCATTAGGTACAAGTCTATTACAAGATATTATTTCCTAGAGTTTTAACATCTAAATTGGCAGTTATGTTACAGCAAACCTAGCTTTCTTTTGACTCTCTTGGCTTTATACTATTGGGAAAAAAAATCAAAAGTAGTATGCTTCATCATCCTGTCAAAAAGGTTTCTTAACAAATTACTTTTTCTTTCAAAAAAACCAACAAATCCAAAGATGCATTCTGTAAGTCAAACCATTCGCCTACATATGCACTATTAGTATTAAAGTGGGACTTTAATACTGATTTCATATACTGTATTTCCTCAGAAATAGAAGACAGAAGGTGTGGAGGAATAAATCAATAAAAATTTGATTTTTAAGCCATAGCTTTGAATATATTTTAAATAAACACAGTTATTACAATAATATTAAAATTACAATATATTAAATCATAAACTGTAGTCTTTAAATATATTTATTATATATGACTTAAGATTAGTGTATAAAATGTGAATTTACTTTTTAAAAATCACAAATTGCAGAATAATTCTCTGTACTACTTACTGACAAGAAATTCTACTAAAAAATTTCAAAGGGCAGATTAATAAATAATCATGGTTGCAATTGTGATTTTTTTTCCCACCTTGGGGTGTTTTTTTTACTCTGATTTAACAAATGAAATCACATTTAATGAAAATCTTGTCACCTAAAAGTCATAAAAGTCATTATGCAAGTGTGGTTGTTCCAAAATGGCCACCTGCACAGGGATCTCCGCCTGGTCCAAGGGGCAGAGCACTTGCAAGTGTTTTTTTTATGCATTTGTTTGCCCCATCTGCAGTGTGGCCTTTGTTAGTCTGCACCTTTGCTAGGGGAAACATTTTCATTTGAAAATTACTATTTAATGAGTTCACATAACCACATTTTTCATCAAGGTTTTATTTAATTTCTGTTTGTTTTGACTAGACTAAACATGATTGAGATTACATCATTCAAGATCTCTTAGATTTGAAGATTGTGCATGATCACACAAATATTAATAGAACTGCTAAAGTCATATTTAGAAAAGGGTGAAAAGGCTGGCTGGTCCCCATGCAATTATCCCAAAACATACTTTGATTGTTAGAGAAGCTTGTCATTTATCACATCTTTGGAAAGTTTTAATGTAATAAATTGCTTTGCTCCACAATTCAATTTTCCAATGCAATAACAGTCTAATGATGAGTTATTGAACATCTTGGATCCTGACACGGGATAGTTGCTTTGCTGTCTCTTTTAGAATGTGAGTGTGACCAGATGTCAAGAGCCCATATTGCCAATTTTTTAAAAACATTTCTGAGATTTTTTACATTGCCGGTGGTGGACTGGTAATGGTAACTACTATTTTGTTCAACCAAAATGTAACATTTCTAGTATATTAAATATATTGCTCGGGAAAGGTTTTCAGGTAGGTAAGTTATATGCAGTATAACTTTTCTTTGGCCAGTTTATTTAATTATTTTACAAAGATGAAAAAAACAAAATACATACAATAAAATCCTAAACCTGTCTGTCTTTTTTTTTTACCTCTCGTACACAGGCTTTGTGCCCCAATCCCTTACAAGCTCATTTTCTAAAGGAGCCAACCCCTGCATAACTGCAACCTAATCACCAAGCAGCTTTCTGTCAGTACCTGGACTGGCCTACTAAAAAATGGACAACTCGCCAAATCATATCCATTCTCCAGCTTTTACTTGAGCTGAACAGAAGAAAATATTAACCTTTTTATCTTTTTCATTAGCAAAACTGACATTTGCTAACCTTACCACACATATGATAGGAATCTGTTTTCCAGTGCTTATCTTTGGATCCTTACACATAGGTGTTTGTGTTTGTATTTCCTTGCCCTTAATTTTCCTGCATTCCACCATAGTGCTGTGTGACATGCTGGCATTATATAAATAAATGACGATGAAGAAAAAAAAATCACTCATCACTAGTCAAGAACAAAAAGTAAAGAATGAGAATAGATTTTTTTTAAATCAGGTGCATGTAAACAGTAAACAGGGACAAATAACTTTATTTAGGTTTATGTTAAATTGCAGATCATAAATTGCAGTTAACCACGGTGACAGCTGCACAGCGCAGTAAAATTAATTATGTTGCATATGCATAATATTAACAGATGGCAAAAATTTTGTGCTGACATCTCATGGTCCACTAGGGAACATCATTTCAGAGCTTTTATTTCAATGCACTAAAGCCTGGTAATGACCTGCATCAATGGAGTATAATGGTGAGTCATATCTAGAATTTGATTCTAAGTTTTTCCCCAAAAAAACTTCTATTTTTTAAAGTCCACCAATTGACTCCAAATAAGTTCTAGGAGGTCCCCCATAGGCTAAAACAGCAATTCGGCAGGTTTTAGATGGCGAATATTTGAAGTCAAATTTTTAGAGACAGTACATGATAAATTTCGATATTTAAATTCAAACAGAATTTGGACTATTCCCTAGTCGAAGTACACAAAAAATAGCTCGTAATTTGAATTTTTTGCATTCAAAAATTCACCTCAACCTTCGATAAATCTGCCACAAAAGCTCACAAATGGAGGCAGATTTATCAAGTTTCGAATTCATGTGAGTTTTTTAAAACTCCCATAAATTCCGATAAATTCAAAATTCGACTACTCAAAAACTATTTGAATTTGAAAAAAATTTGAATGTCAGGAAGGCTGCAAACATCTCTAAATTGATCCCTGCACCTCTCCCATTGACTTAAACAGTAGTTCTCAGGTTTTAGGTGGCAAATAGTCGAATTTGAATTAAACAACTTGAATCAAATTTAAACAACTTGAATCAAATTTAGATAACTCCCTAGTCAAATTTGACATTTCTGACCATGAAAACAATTTGAAAATTCGAATTTTCAATTTAACCCTTGATAAATCTGCCCCTTAGTTTTGTTATATGTATTAATTCAAAGGGGCAGATTTACTAAAGGGCAAAGCGACTAACGCTGGTGACGACTCATTACCGCTTTCAGGCACTTAGCTGATATACTTACGGGTGCAGGCATAACTTTGCTATAAAAAGAGACAGATACTAGCGGTCATTCGCCAGGTGAATTTTCACTCTGGTGAATGGACGTTACTCCACAAATTCACTAAGATTTGGATTTTACTGAACGTTACCTCTTTCGCAGACTTGTCTTCTCCAGCTCAGACCAGGCAAAGTGCTTTGGAGTGAATAGATCTTCCTCAATCTTCTGTTACTTACATAAAATTTTTGTCGAAAACGTTACCCAAAAAACGCTGGCATCTTTTCCCTTTGATAGCCTGCAAAAGTCCTTAAATTTTTGGGGTAACCGGGTTCCCCCATACATTTTCTAACATATGGAACATTAACTATACAGTGGGCTCATGTGTAGGGCATTATAACAACTCTATTTTCTTTATTAAGGTTCTGTGGACTTGTGTAATGTTATGTATTTGCTGCAACATATACGTCGATTCAGCTTTATAATTTCCTACTGTATGCAAATTAGCCTGAGCGAAGACCTCTAACAAAGTTGTGCTAGGCATAATTGAACACTAGCACATCTTTGATTTGATAGCCGAAGTAATGCTAGCGAAAATTCGCCAGCTTTCATCGACCTGGACCACAACTTCGCATTTTAGCAAACTAGCTTTGTCTGAGTAAATTTTCGCCTGATGAAGTGTAGCGATGGGTGCTAAATCGTCTCTGGCAAATTTTCGCAGGTTAGTAAATTTTCCCCAAAGTCTCACAAATGGAGGCAGATTTATCAACGGTTGAATTTCAAATTCGTTCGAGTTTTTTAAAACTCCCATGAATTCAAAATTCAGCTAGTCGAAATAGGTGGCGAATAGTCAAATTCAAATTCTTAAAGGGCCAGAATATGATACATCTTCAATACCGAATTCAATTTTTTTTTAAACAACTTGAATCGAACTTGGATAACTCTCTAGTCGAATTTGACAGTTCTGACCATAAAAAAAAAAAATGAAAACATTTGAATTTTCAATTCTACCCTTGATAAATCTGTCCCTTAGTTTTGTTATATGTATTAATTTAAAGTGTTAAGCAACACCTTTCACAATTTAGGCTAAGAAAAGCTTTATGCTGTTAGGGCCTAAAGTAGTATAAAAGGTTAATTAATTCTGTATCCTTATTGTAAAATCTATTGTCGAAACTGTCAAAATTTTGATATAGAATATCTTTGTATACCTTTAGGAAGGTTTAGAAGGTATGCACATGTATAGCTTTATGAGTAAGGCTTTGTTTCTTGTATTTACTTGATTTGAGTTGATTAATTGTCAATGCACCACAGAGAGTCTTTTGCTCTCTTTAGTTCAACCGCACACTAGATGACCGTGACTCCGCAGGAATGATTTATCAACTTCCTCAATCTACAATTCTGGGACAAAAATACTGCAACACATTAATCAAAGTAGAGTCACCATTATTTGGGCTTGACTATACTAAATACATTTGCTGTAGGAATTTGTACAAAGATATTTAAATGATTATATTTACATTGCACATATGGTTTCTAAATTTTCAGTATCTCTAAAGAATAGTACATTGCTAACAATAAAAAAAACAAGCATGTATGTTTGCAAAAGCCAAAATGTGCATGGATATTTGAAAGAAGAGTTTCATAAAGTGCTTTTTAACCAAAAATGTTTGCAGTATATTTTGTTATTCTCAAAAATACAAGTTATATAATACTGAGTGTTGTTAGTACATGCTTGCTTTGTTTTCTTTTTATATAGTAATGAATTTGTCTGTTCAACTCATATGTCAGCTCAAACCTGTTGGGTGTAGCATTGGTATTCAGTGGACAAGCCACATGACTACAGGAATTATTCACTATGGAGGCGAACAGAGTGTTTGTAGATATGAGGATGCAGAGCTTTACATGTATGTTTAAGTTAAAATTTGTATGCTGCATAAATTCAGTTTTACAGTAATTTAAAATTTCAAAAGTTTGGCATTTTTGTATTGACCTTTTTAATACATACACTATTCTATTTTTTTTTTTATAATGGCCTGTAAAGTACTAGTTTATGGTTAGAAACAAAGTTTCCTATGTAGACATTTTATTGAAAATATACACCTATTTTATATCAGTTACAAGTAACTGTTTTTAATATTTGCTTAGTGTAATGCACTTGTATAGTTCACTCAGAATTGGGGCTACCTCTACTATAGATTGACACATTTGGCACTCTTTAAGTGGCAATTTTTATTTGTTCCCCTTTGGGGGCCTGACATTTCTGCAGCAACACCTACAGCTTTTTTTCATGTGACCAGACTGGTGTTACAGTGACTGTGGGAGGCAGTCACTTGTAAGCTAACGTTTAAATAAAACACAAGACTCAATTTTTTCTTTTTCATGGGTGCCACAGCTTTTATTAAAACCATATTTGGCAAAAAACGGATAACCTTGTCCTTGCCATGTTATACCAAGCCCAGGTTACCACAGATGCCAGCTACTGCAGCCGCGGTGGGCATATAAAGGGAAAAACCTATTGGCCATACCCAAATGGCAAGGACCAAAAACAACCAAAAACAATTACCTGCCAACAGCTGTGACAATAATAATATTTTTTTTATATACCACATTCGTAACAATATGGAAAACAATCCATTGAAAATGTTTTAACACATAAATGTAACAATATAAGTGTAACAGTGCAACGGGTGGGGGGGTGGGATAGTCGGCCGCCATTAGGGGAGACCAGACATGCTGCCAGTTGCACATCGTTCCAGGTGCCTATGACTTCACAAGAGGAGGAGGGTAATTAGCTTCCCCTTTTTATAACAGCCCTCCGTTAGTGCCATCAACCAATCCTTCCATCCCATTCCAAGGGTTCCCTCTGCTCCCAGTACCTCCCCACAGTCCTGGGCACCCTTCGTTACCCACTTTGGTGCCTTGCAGGATAGCCAGGAAGCGAGAGTTGTAAGCTGCCAGATAGGAGCAAGATAGACAGCAGAAAATGAAGTGAATGCCCAGCCTAAATGAGGGCAGGCAACATTTCTCTGTAGACAGACAAGAGTTAAAGAAACAAATAAATAGAATGATAGTCAGTAATTACAGCAAAGGCCTTTAGCAGATTCAGCAGCAAAACATACAGTAATTTGGAAAGAGCTAAACTACATAACTAATTAAGAATAGCAATTCCTAGTCTGTACAGGGCTTTTATAAGGGTGACAAGGCACAGGAGGCAATATGCTGAAGGGTAAACCATCATATGAGTAAATTTATATTCTCACCCATTCATAAGTACCCTTCATATAGCCCCCATGACTAAAGGTGGCATACATTATTAGATCTGCTTGTTTGGTGAGGTCGCCGAATGAGTAGATCTTTCCCCTCTATTTTGCCCATTAAAGGCAAGTGATATCAGGTAATCCAATCGTTTTGCCCTAGCCCTCAAACTATGAGATTACAATGACTGTAATATCAGGCAACAGTATGAGGACTGCGTCAACTAGCTGATGTCGTCCTTGATCAGACAGAAAAAAAATCAAACCTGCCTGATCTAGATCTGGATGATTTTTGGCCAGATATCGATTGGGGAAGCCTGTCGGAGGTCCCCATACTCTGGCAGTTTAAGACTGCCCATGTATGACCACCTTAAAGAGGAAACCTGGATTTCTCATTATCTATGCACGGGTAATCTAATTGTTTCCCTTGCAAGAACCAAACAAAGATTATATATAGCTTAAGTATATAAAAAAATGAGTTCATGTTAAACAAAGGGATATGCTGCCAATTTAATTTATTAAGACAAAAAAGGTGTGACTTTTTCAGGATTTATTATGCTACAAAACTGTAACAATTCCAAATACGGAAACGCTTCAGCTAAAGCTGGTCGAAAACATGTAAAAGTCAATGGCAGATGTCCCTTTTACAACTGGAAAATCTTTTTTTGATTGTGGTTTTAGAGGTTTTCAGATGTTTTTGACACTGACTTTTTTGACACAAAACAAAAAAAAAGTTGCAGTGCAGCAACTCGAAGAAGTCAAATATTTCACAACTTTTCTGCGACTTTTCACGTTCATACTTTTATTATTCTGATTTTTTAATTAATGTTATGACATTTGTAGTTTTAGAGAAAGTGAGTTTAGTTGTGGTTTCAAAAACTTCTAAAACCACTAAAACCCGACCCTTGTAAAATTGGCAGAGAAACAAGATCTGATGTGTAATTGAAGCAATGGTGCATTTATAAAAATACATGGAGTTTAATTGTATACAGAGGGAATGAAAACAGTGAGACACAAATGCGAAATTTCTTACGAATTTTACAGCTTGAGATATTATTGAAGTACAAGCATGTTAAAAGTAAGCTGCATGAGTACCTTTCCAATGAATGTGTTTGTAACGGGGAGGTGAGTCTACCCCAATGGTTTTAAAATTATACATGTGGGGGCAGATTTATCAAGGGTCAAATTTAGAATTGAAAAAACTTCAAAATTCAAATTCAAAAATACCAACCGAAATTAAGTCAAAGGTTTTTTTGGGTCGAATAGGTCAATTTTCGATGTAATAGGTCCGTAATCGTTCGAATTGAAGGAATAATTCTATTCAAAGTTTTTCCCCAAAAAAGTTTGATTTTCAGTGTCCACAAATAGACTCCAAATAAGTTCTAGGAGGTTCCCCATAGGCTAAAACAGCAATTTGACAGGTTTTAGATGGCGAATGGTCAAAGTCAAATTTCAGTACATGATAAATTCAATTTTTTTAATTTTTTTCCAAATTTGAATTGAATATGGACTATTCCCTAATCAAAGTACACAAAATAGCTCGAAATTTGATTTTTTTACAATTTGAAAATTCAACTCGATCTTTGATAAATCTGCCCGTAGTTTTTTAAGTGGTATTTTTATGTTACAGATAATGAAGTATTAGTAAATCACAAAAGCTTATACAGTTGATTCAGTTTATACAGTTTACCCCAGCTTACTGCTGAGGGAATTACTCATGGTGGTCTATTTTCATAGTTAAAATTCCAAGCATTTAATCTGCAAAACAAAACACATTTATAATTTAAAAAGTACAATGATACAAAGTGAAGAATAGCAAATTGTGTTAGAATATTATTGACTATGCCATATTAAAAGTTAATCTTAAGGTGAACTTCCCCTTTAAATATAAGTTTATGTTTAAACTGGAATATTATAGAGCATTCATTCTTATTCATTGCAGATTGTAATACTTTCTGACTTCCCCTTCCATTTGCCTTGAGGACAAAACAGTTTAAAACTGCTCAGCACACCACACCATGCATAACAGGTAATCTGCCTAATTAAAGCCCATAAGGATGTTCAAAGTAAAATATTGAAGAGACTCCATAACCTCTCTTTCACCCTCCCTACGTTCCACAGCTTCTGAGACTCTGAGATATCCTAGCCATTAACTCAAGTGTTTACACTTTAAGATCAAATTCTCCTTTGCCAGAATGGTTCATTTCACAATTTTACAAGTCTGTTTTCTCATTTACAGGAATAAAGTAATTTATCAAATTTTTATATGACATTCTTTAGCTTCTTACTATATTGAATTATATAATAAGCCTGTGAATTTAAAATGTGAAAACACACTGATTTTATCAAGGGACGTAACACTATTTATATCCACATTCTTTTTTGCTTATATGGTGCATTTCAATAAATTATTAATTATGTTAAAAAAAGAAATTGCATTTTCCACAACATGAGTAAAGGACTGTAGTTGAAAAGGCATCTATTTTAAAATGTACTGGTTAAAGATACCTTGCCAGCATATATAGAGTGGCCCAGATTTTCTTAGCTGTTAAAAAAAACCCTTAACAAAGAATGTGTATATAAAATTATACGACTGCATATATTTAATTTATCTAAACCCAATTACATTAGACCATTGCCCTTAGGGGAAGGTATTATATGAAACATTAAAGATATAAATTAATTTGTTTCTAGTTAACAGGAGCCTAACGACTTAATTCTCTAATGACTTATACAACAGTACATTTTGGTGTAGTTATATGATATATATATATATATATATATATATATATATATATATATATATATATATATATATAGATATATATATATATATATATCTATATATATATATATATATATATCTATATATATATATAAATCCACATGAAGCCGGCACTCTCGATAATGATTGTTTATATGCCTGGGTGCTTGATCACCAAGGGGCACATTTACTATGGGTCGAATATCGAGGGTTAATTATCGAGGTTAAATCCTTCCCCATAGGCTAACATTGGTGCTTGGTAGGTTTTAGGTGGCAAAAGTAGGTGGTCGAAGAGACAGTACTTTGACCATCAATTGGTCGAATAGTCGAACGATTTTTAGTTCGAACCGTTCGATTCGAAGTCGAAGTTGTAGTCGAAGATTGAAGTAGCCAAAAAAATACTTCGAAATTCGAAGTATTTTTCATTCTAATCCTTCACTCAAGCTAAGTAAATGTGCCCCCAAATGTTCGCCATACACTTCCAAAAAGATCAGCGCTGTCAGGTCTTGAACATATAAACAAAATGTATTAATAAAATAACAGAGACTAATGTTTCAGCCTACCCTAAGGCCTTTCTCAAAGTGTGTATATATATATATATATATATATATATATATATATATATATATATATATATATATATATATATATATATATATATATATATATATATACACACATATATACTGTATATTAGCCAGTTTCAGGCAGCAATAAAGAAGCCCAATAGCTAGCCTGGGACAGGTGGAGTGAAGGGCACATGACTGAGAGAAGAGTAGTAAAAGGTGGGGGTGTAGTAGTGGCATGATGGGAGCTGTAGTGCCAGGAATGCAGGAAAGAAAGGGGCTGGGCTAAGCCTTTAAATAGGAAGGAAAAGGTGCATGTAGTAGTTTTACCTGGACTGCACAGGAACGAACAACGTCCCTCCCAGCCCAGTTGAGATGGAAAGGGGGAATGGTACGTCGCAGCATTGGCATAGTTGGGGCTAGGAAGGAAGTCAATAATGTTTTCCCCTTCCCACCACTAATTTGCATATGCAAATTAGGATTCAGATTCAGTTCGGTATTTGGCCGAATCTTTCGCAAAGGATTCAGGAGCTCAAAAATAGTGGATTCAGTGCATTCCTAGTATGTTGTTAATAAAGGAAGCTGAGGCCTTTTCACCCAAGAAATAGTGAAGTGTTAGTATTTCTGGGGTGTGGGGGTTGATACAACATCGAGCATACTCTAGGCATGACTCATATGCCTTAATACTCCTCCTCCCAACCAAGTGTAAATAACACACAGGAAGTGAACAAAACAGTGATCAAGCGAAATATCACAAAATGTTGCAAAGTTAATGTCCTTTCATCATTCCATCTCCTTACTTTGATTCCCCCTTTCCTGTTTCTCTCCAATATTTTGTGTACAATATCTATTTGACAATGCCTTCAGATGCTGACCCTGAATCTTGTTTTACCATATTACTGTGAATGTCTGATAATTGTTCACACTGGTTAGTACCTCTGTCACCTCAATATCTGTCGAAACTTGTATTGTTTGTTCCTTCAATTACAAAATAAATAAGTCACAAAAAAATTTGTGTGAAATCCTTGGTGAGAAATCAATTGTGAACCATTGTCTGATCAAACGTTTATGTAGTTTATGTAACTAATTATTAACCACTGACATCCACAGGAATGTACTGTACAGTGTATCATATTGGGAATCAGCAAAACTTTAACTATAATTGCATGAGAGGGGATTTCTTATGTACCCCAGGACTTTACAGAAAAGAAAAGATAGAGATCACACTATAGAAGACAAAAATAATTATTTGAGAGAAACAATTTTTCAGAGAGAGGCTTTGAAAATCTGTTAAAGCATACAAGGCAGTAGTTCCTAATTACGGAGGTACAGCAAATGTAGAACCACTTTGGCAGAAGGAAAAATCAAAGAAAGTCAAGTCTAGAAGCCTTCTACATCAATAGTAGAGTAGGAATCTCTTAAAAAGAATATCATACTTTTAAATGTAAATGACTTGTAGGATCCAAGGAAGCATAATTCTTCTGGTGACTGATGATTTCATGCAAAATCTGAATTCTTTTTGAGTAGTTAATGTGATATTTCAAGCATTTGACTTGCTTAATAAGCTGTTTCAGTACTGCAATGTATAGGGCTGGACTAAAAGTTTATAAAATGGAATAAGGACAAGCAACAGAAACTGTTTATATACTGAGCATGAGTTGTTTAGAATTTTTTTAAATGCCTGACATGGCAAGGTCCTAAATATGTTTGCCAATTTTCATACATTGTCTTTTTCACCATAGAAATATAGCGCCCCTGTTTGTAGATCAGCACTATAATGCCCAAAATGTTTTCAAACAGAGCACTAGTGCTGCCATGCTGAGTTGGAAGAAGGTGAAATCAGAGTTCTTCCCAGTCATACCTACCATACTGCTCAATAAACTAATTCAGCAGATAACCCTGACAGTTGTGTAATTTAATTATTTGTCATGCTATTTGCAAAGTCAGATTCCTTGAAATGAACCAGTACTAATACACAGGTGTCACGTTCGGTACCCAATATCCAGAACCCAAGCTAAGCTCCCTGATCTCGGCTCTCACTTGTGCCTCTAACCGCCGCCTTTCACCTCGGGAGGAGTCCTCGGCTAATCGGATGCCGCCAGGTCTTATTTGAGAGAGGAGCAAAGCTAATGGTTCTGGACGAGCGAAGTGGCACGATCGTCTCACCAGGATACTGGAAGGAAGAACACCACCGGGAACAGGCAGGCCGGGCCAGCACAAGCAGAGAATCAGGCCGGAATCTGGATTGGAGAGTGTAAAATAGTCGGAGGACAGGCAAAGGTCGGATTGGAGAGGTCAGAGTAGTCACAGGCAGGCAGGATCAGAACAGGAGAGGTCAGAGTAATCAGGCAGGCAAAGGTCAGGATTGGAGAGGATCAGAATAGTCACAGGCAAAGCAAGGGTCAAAACCAGTAATAACAGATAGGATTTAACAAAGTAAGGCACCTAGGAACTTTCCAAATAGAACCTAACAATGGGCAGTGTTTTTTACTACAAGGCCCCTTTAAATACTTTGAATCTCGCACCCTTGCACAATGACGTCATCACGCTGGCGCATAAAACCCGGAAGTGCCATAGGAAAACCGGCACAGCAAGGGAAAGGATGCACGTGGCGGGTGTCCTCGCCTCAGCTGCGGCAGGGGACCCTACCACCCACTAGACCACCAGGGTAGGTCCTTACAACAGGTTGAAAAAAGATACACATCTATTTAGTTCAACTACTACTTGATCCAGAGGACGGCAAAGAATCCCATCTGAAGCCTCTCCAGTTTGCCTTTTAAGGAGAAAATATATCTTCCAATATGTCAATCAGACCAACTAAGAGCTAGATATAACCCTGTAATTTCTCACTTGCTAAATCGCTACCAAACCCATTCTTGAAACTATCTAATATTTCTTCCAGTACAACTGATTCAGGGAGAGAATTCCATAACATTACAGCTATCACTGTAAACAACCCTATCGAAACCTCCTGTCTTCTAATCTAAATGGGTGCTCTTGTGTCTGTAGGAAGGACCTACTGGTTTATATGGTCCCCTTATATATTTATACATAGTTATCATATAGACCCTTAAGCACAATTTCTACAGCTTAACACCCCCAACTTTCTCAATCTTTCTTTAAAACTGGAACTTTCCATACCCTTTACAAGTTTAGTTGCTCTTCTTTGGGCTCTCTTTAATTCAATAATATACTGTTTAAGCACTGGAGACCAAAACTGCATTACATGTTCTAGATGGGACCTAACCAGCATATTGAAGAAGAATGGAAGAATATTGAAGAAGAATGGAAGAATGGCCCTCTTCTACCACAAATATATGCCCCTTTTAATACCTTGTTTTAAAACATTGTCCTTGCAACTGTTGACTGGCATTGCTTACTACAGCCAGGTTTATTATCACAAAGGACGCCAAGGTCCTTCTCCATTATGGATTTGTCTAACATAGTCCCATTAAGGGTATAAGTGCCTTGCATGTTTTTACATCCCAGGTGCAGAACCTTATATTACACTGAACACTTATCTGACACTTTGATGCCCAGATTGCCAGTCTGTGAAAACCTGCTACAAGGATTCCACATCCTAGTAGGAATGAATTTGGGTGCATAGTTTTGTGTCATCTCTCCTCTAAGTCATTAATGAACAAATTATATAAAAGTACCACTTACAACCACCCTTTGTATACAGACAGTAGTTTAGAAATCAGCATCAAACACTATCCAAGTAGATCAAATCTACCGCAATTCCACTATCAAACTTCTTATTAAACTCAATTATAAAAAGCAATTAAATGTGTCTGACATCACCTACAGTATCTTTGATAAAGCCACACTGATTACTGCTCATAGTGCCTTAATTTGATATCTTAACAAACCTTCTTGCCCACCAGAGATGTCAAAACTATGGATCTATAATTGCCAAGCTGAGATCGTAATTAAATATTGGAATTAGGTTTCACCCATGCTTCTGATGAAGTGACATAGTAGTCACGAAACGCGTTAAGTTTTGTCTCCCTGCCCGCTAGTATTTGTAATTTTAAATGGAATAATAAAGCTGCATTTGTTTTACCAAGTTTGGTTTCACTGAGGATCGTGTTCCGATGTAACAATCCCAATAGCCACACATTGAAGTTGATTGCAAGTTGCTAGTAGCATGTATAGGTGAAAGTACCTATGTGAATGGTTTTAATGCATGCTTAGTTTTGCATCCAGTTTAACACTTTGTATTTGCACATGCACTTGTGAAAAGTAAATTAGCTCTTTTATGTTTTGGGTTCATGTACCAGACCTGCTGCTGTTTATCAAAGCTCACGTCAGGGAACCAAGAGAGACAGCTAAAATGTCTAGTCTGATGTCTTGATTTCAGAGTTAAATAGAATTGAATATAAAAAAGTGCTGATTACAAAAAAAACGATTTCTGTACAGGAGGCACGAGGAACCCTTTTAAATGGTGCATGTTTCCCTATGACAAATCAGTACGGTATAACAGTAAAATACAGAACCACACAAAATCCCAATTAAAATGTACAAAATTATATATTTATCAGTTCATGTGATTCAGGCATAAAAAATTGATCTCAGACTTCAAAAACAGGATATGCGTCTTATTAGATGCCAAGAGAGATGTAGTTTTAAGACTCATCCCCTGTGGTCTGGTTTGAACCGGAAATGTTGTTCATTTAAACATTTATCAGTCTCACTGCATGTCGGTGAAAATCTTTAAAGATCACTATGTATAGACTAAATCCAGAATAGGGAATTATGTTTTTTTTCTATTTTCCTCCATTGATTTTTACCTTCAGTAACTTGATTTCTTTGAATCACGAAGCAAGTTTTGAGTCTGCTTTAACACAGTCCCTATTAGCTCTGTTCTCCGAGAACACTGGAAGCAAATGAATGGTCAGACAGGCCAGTTCACAAGGGGGAATGCACAGTAGTAAGGGGTGAAACATGAGCATAGTCAAGAAGCTAGCCGATTATAGACAAGGGGAGGGGACCAATAGTGCAGTACCTGGGATTAAACACTGGCAGAAACTAGAACATAACCAGTTCATAATCAATAAACTAGACAATGCGATACCCAAGGATAAACACAAAATCAAAGTTAGACAGGACCAAGGTCAAAAACATTACAGAACAGAAATAAGCTTTCCACACCACCCTACTGCAACACACAAATGGGCACATCCACTAAAGGGCAAAGTGGCCGATGCTAGCGTCAATTTGCCAGAAATCCTAACCACAGGGACATCCCAATTCACTAACAGACGTAGAGGACAATTAGTTAGTGAACGAGACCATCACTAGCGTTCGTTAGCACTCTATCGCC
The DNA here is from genome assembly GCF_017654675.1 of Xenopus laevis. Classification (NCBI taxonomy): domain Eukaryota; kingdom Metazoa; phylum Chordata; class Amphibia; order Anura; family Pipidae; genus Xenopus; species Xenopus laevis. Next base: position 74,270,969 of record NC_054377.1, read on the forward strand.
AGGCGATCGAATGTTACCCCTTTCGCCAGGGTTTACTGCACCACCTCAGACCAAGCGAACTGATAAAACGAAGCTATGTCTTCCTCAATTAGTGAAGAGCGAATCTTTCCCGTTTGGATTCGACAAAAAAATTGACGAAAACTAGCAAAAAGGCTGAAGTCAATGGGAATCAAAATTATTTTGACGCAAGACAATTTTGACAAAAGCGCAATTTGCATTAAATGCATTAAAGTCCGAATAATTTTGACACGCGACAATTTTTATGCACGCAGCATTTTTGACACGCTTCACTTTTTTTTGTTGCACCAAGTTTTTCACTGCAGTTTCGCAAATTTATTCAAGGGTGGCGAAACACTGAAATTTGTCTCAAATCCATTCCTGCCAAATTTATTCGCCCATCACTATCCTCAATCTTATGTCTTGTTACATCATATCCTGTATGCCAGAAATGCATTAAAGTTGTAAAAAACACTGGTGACCTTTCTTTTTTTAAAGTGGGATTGCCTTCAAAAGTCCAACCTATTAAAGATTTATGTGTGAGGAATTTTTTAAAACTAATTTGAGGGACATGTCACATTTGTTTAAGGGTGGGCTCATGTCTAGGGTATTAGAGGATCTCTTCTGTCTTTATTATGGCTCATTGGACATGTGTTCGAAAAAGTGGCCACTTCAAGCAATTGCACCTACATTACTAATAAAGACGTTCATACGACTTTTAGGTACCCACCCTATTCAAATTAACCCAAGCACAAGAGTGCTAGCAAAGTTTTGCTAGGCAGAAATGAACACTACCAAAAATTCGCTAGGAAATGCTCACCCAGCCGAAGTAACGCTAGTGAAAATTCGCCAGTGTTCGGCTGCTGAGACGCAACTTCACATTTTAGTTAATTAGCATAGTGGTAACAAATCTGCACCTGGCAAAGTGTGGCGAAGTGGTCGCTTGTGAAAATTCTCCCTTCAATGAATTTGCCCCAACGTCTCTGTTCACTTGCTGCAGGGTTTGGGGCAAATTCACAAAAGGGGCACATTTTCATAATGTCCCTGCGGATGGGATTTCTGGCGAATTGATGCTAGCGTCGGCCACTTCACCCATTAGGTAATCTGCCCCATCTCCAAATAGCTTCCTCTAGCATTTGATTGGTGGAAGGTTTAGCCCCTCTCTTTGCCAGAGTTCCCCAACTTTGACTCTACAAGTTATTATTTAATATGCATGTAAAGAGGTCAAAAATAATTTATTTATAATAATAAATAATAATAATAATGTATTTCTTTTATTTATTTATGTATGTAAATTGTTGACAATGTGGTAGTTAAGCCTTTAGGTTGGCCTGTGGGGGAAAACCCCTGCAGTAGCCTATATAAGGCAGTGCCTTGCTGGGGCACTTACTTTTTGGCCTAGGAACATCCAGAGGCAGGATCAAGACCAATGTGGCCAGACCATTATTGAGAAACTGACTCTTTCAGGACTAGCTAGTGATGGAAGGTGGTTTGAGTTCACTCCAGGACAGATAGTTAGGCCAGCAAGAAAGGACCGTCTGCTGATATGACTGTATAGTAAAAGGTGAGCGTTTGGAGGGTGGTCTTACACCTACATGATTATACATAGATAGTGACGTGTCTCTATGATGGGATTTTTATTCAGAGATGACTTTACATGTGTTTAATAATTTAAACATTGCTAGATGAAAAGAGTCTATAGCAACAGCAAATAAAAGATGTGGGAAAAGATGTGGGGGGTAAATAAAAATGGAGCACCACTTTATTTACTTCTTTGCATGTAGTTTTACTTCATAGAGACAACACATAGGCCCAAATAGATTTACAAACTTTATAACTTTCTTGTTTTCATTGCCTTTTTCAGTAGTTCTTGCAGCTTAATGTCAAGATCACAACATCATTTCAGCCAACGGAAGTTCATGCTTTTGTAATCATTTTATTGGTGAATATTTTTTATATATTCGGTAATGCACAAAGTTTCTGATCTCAGCCTAACAGTAAAATTTGTCTCTTCCCGTCTATTATGTAAATTAAGTAACAAAAGCCTTGGTTTGAAATAGCTTATCTGCGACACTAATAATTCTTTAAGCTATTAGAGCTTATCGGGCATATGTAGACCCTTGTGATCAATTAAACAGAATTTTGTACATATAGCTAGTTTGGGTTATTACTGAATATTCTTACTAATGTGATGTAGTGGATTTCATTACATGCACTAGCATTGCCTGCTAGGAATTATCTGTTCCTGTGTGTTCTGATTGCAATAATTGTGTATTATAGCTTTGAGGGAAATATGACAAAATATACATTTTTTTTAGTAGAATAGGTTGTTATATAAGGCAAGCCTGTTAGTGATTATGATGAGTTTTATAAGTTAGAGCCAAAGGGAATCTTTTATGCAAATTTTTTTTCTTGTTTAAACACCTGAATACTGGGTATCATAAAATGTATTCCAAGCTGTAGTCCCCCTGGGTTTCAGACCAATGTAAATCATTCTGAAAGATTCCTATAGGGGCACTTCTGAAACATCAGAGGTTAGAAAGTCTAAATTCAGCACAAACTATATCATTTAGTAAGCAACTTGTACTGCATATAAATATGATGCTATCTGTATTATAATGTCATTTGTAGATCTTCTTACATGTATCAGCCGTGCTCTTTATATAATTATAGTTTGGCCGAAAACGCCTACAACAGCTACCAATAATTGACAAATCATAATGGCTTGAATGTGTAACAGCCGTTTAGTGACCGATATTCACACTAAGGAAAGCATAGAGCAATAAAATCCTATGGGTCTATGCTGTATAAACACAATGAAGCACAGTCCCTCTATATTAAACAAAAAAAAGTCATTCTTTGTTAACCAATGAATACACATTTATAAAAGAAGTAGAGTGTATATCGTCCTTCTTGGTGGAGGAATTGCAGAACAACCTTAAAGGGGATCTATGGTCAAAAATGATAACCCCCTTTGCCTTTAGGGAATGAATATAAGCATTTTGTTTTTGCAAAGCATTATTTTTATGAGCCGGTTTTGTGTTGTAATCCGGTTACCTCACAGCGCAATCAAGTTCATTTCAGCAGCGCTCAAAACCTTCACGCCCCATGGCCGCCTCTTCTGCTAGTCCTGCCCGCCTACCATGAATGAAAAACGAGTAGAAAAACTCATTTTACAGCTCATGCTGTGGAAGAAGCACACAGTTTTTTCACTCTCCCTTAAATCGCTGGACTTATACAAGTATCCATGTTCCGAGTACTTAGTTCATCATGGTACCTAATGCTTACCATCTAAATTGTTTACTGTGTTCATTGCAAAGGAACTCAGTATTTATTTTATATGTAACAATATTGTGGGCTATATCAGACCAACGTGTTTTATGTCCAGCTATGTCTATAAAGCATGGCTTACATTTGACTCTAACACTTAAGGCAGGGACTTTGCTTAGTGGAAGAGATGATGGTATGGTGTAGTGCAACTACAACTCCCATAGGATACTGTACATAAAAATGAGAAATAAAGAACTACACACTGCCTCAGTGTAATACGTAGTGACCACAGAACAATTGTCATTATTGAGAATATCAGTGTACTGGCCAGGTCATTGACAATAAACATGTTCCATCCTACAGCACTCAAATTAATCAGGACTATTTTCAGTTCCATATTCAGTTATAAATGAATAACTGAAAATCGTTCTTTTTAGATAGATAAGAATATTGCTGGTGAATTAGAAAGTATTGTATACCCTTTAATGTAGTTCTTGAATGGCATTGCAATATCAGTTACTAACAGGAGTGTTAACAATTTCCCTATCCTGAATCAAATATAACAATGTTCTGAAAAACTGCCATATAAATATAAACACATTCTTATTAGCTATATGTTTCAATATACAATATGTATAATATGTTTAATTAAAACATTAATTAACCCAATAGTAATGTTTTACCTCCAATAAATATTAATTAAATCTTAGCTCCATTACAATGTTCTGTTTTATTATTACAGAGAAAAAGAAAACTTTTTAAATTGTTTTAATTATTTCATTAAAATGGAGTCTATGGGAGATTGTTGAAACTTTCTGGATAAAGGGTTTTTGGATAAACAAATTCATACCTGTAATAGTCTACAAATTGTCATTAAACACACAACATAAATGACTATCAAGGATTGCAAGGATTTAGAATAATAAAAAAAAAATGTATATGGGCTTTAGACCTTCACACTTTTACTTTATAAACTGCTTACTGGCTAGAAATTAGTGATAAATTTCAATTGTCTAACTTTTCAGTCATTAAAGAGTTTATCAAACTTAATACTGCTAAATATTGTAACCACTATGAAAGCACTCAACGGTGTTTCCACAACCTCAAAGACTAGCTGTAAGATCACATTACTCTCTAGAGACTTATGTTTGACTTTCAGCACTATAGATCAGGTTAGGAACTACAATAACAATTAGCAATTAGTTGCTGCATCTCAATTTACATTGTTTGAAGGTCAGATCTCCAGAGCATTAGGTCCTTTGAGATGAAGGAAAATAATCATTGCTAAACAATGAGGATATTTTGTGGAAGAAAAACGCACAATTTCACTTTCAAAATAATTATAAAAGATGATTTTGTTTTTTATTTTAGTGCATACATGTATGCATAAATCATCAAATTACATGTAATTATGTTTGGCAGGATACATCTTTCATGGAAAGTATAAAAAAAATGTGTTTTGTATTGTGATATATAGTATGTAATTCACACTGACCTGCACAGTTTTGTACCCAGCATTAGCAAATCAGCTGTTTTTTTTTTAATGTATGTAATTTATGTGAATTTCTTTTTATTTCACCATTGAACACTTTGGGTGCTTACATTTCCCCTGCTAAAACAATATTGTTTTGGTTGTTTGGGATCACAATGTATTGTTATATGTGTATCATGTATATACCTCAACAGTATCCTGACCTAAAAAAAAATCCACCTTCTTGGAATCAGCACTTAGTTTTTGAGGCTTTATTTCATTAAGAGCAATTAAAAAGTTAATTTTTAATTTGCTTTATGAAGCCACAAGAACCGTATTTACTGTTAGTTAGTTTCTCATAATTGCTTTCTAGTATGTACTTAACAAACCAGAAGTCTTAAAATAAGAATCTCCTCCGTGAAAGAAATGTAAGTCTGTACTACTGTACTGTTAGTATATGGCAGACGGGGGTTAACCCTTGATATGCCAGGCAACAGTACAGCACGGCCACACCAGATACTTTTTCTTAAAGTAAGAGGATTACCAAAAAATATTGCAGTGGAGGTGGAATAAATGGGCACAAGGAATTCTGTAGAAGGTATAGTAGAACCCCAATTCTACATCCCGATTTTTTACATTTTCACTAATTATTTGCCAATTATTTGCGGTCCGCTTCAACTACTGAATAGAGCATTTTTGTCAGTAATTATTCAAATTTAGCTTTACCAGAAATTACCATAAATTATTTTTGTTTAATCATGTGATTATATTTAGACTGCTGGCAACAGTTATACTATATCATGAGCAATACTATTATAAATAGTGTGTTACTGCAAATAACTGAGCCGAAAATACTACATGCTGATTAGCTACTATGTATTAACAGGGAAGTTAGTAACTTGTAAAAAAAAAAAAGAATAAAACCCAAAAATATAAATTTATGTACTTTATTTGAAGGTCCAGAGTGTCAATGACCCTAACTGTCTATGCACTTTTTATACACTTCCTGTATTCACTTAACCCTTCAGTTGCTGACTCAAAAACCCGGTATCAGCTGTCCAACAATGCAAATATCAAGAAACATTTAATTGTAGAAAATGAATGTAAAGTGCAAAAGTGATCAGGGAAGATCTCAGAATAAGTTTATATCAATTAATTTAAGACAATTTATTACAATACCCTCTTCATGAAATTGATAAAGTATCCCTTAGCATTAGGGCAATTTGTTTCTTAAATGTGGTCTCAAAGAAAACAATTAGTTGAATGGTTTAAGAAGAGAAGTAAGCAAAGAAGAATTTGCTGTAATTTTTTTTTTTCAATACAGTACTTAAACAGTTAATTAAGAGCAGGTCGCAGGTTGTATATTTCATTCTTGATCACTTGGGGTCTGTCTTGTGTGAAAATTAATTTGGCGTGCCTAATGCTATTATAGGAAAAATTAATCTGTCAAAATCCATTTACACCCATTTCACTTTTTGAAAGAGTAATAACCTATTTTAAAAAGAAAAGTAAACAGAGTTAAACAAGATCTTCACAAGCATGAGATCGAACAACCTTTTACAAACCTAATTTTCACGTCTAAGGATTAGGAATCCCAGTTGTCAACATTTCATCTTTATTTAGCACTAATGCCCAAGGACACCTTATAGCTCTCATGAATTCTAAAGAGTTTTATAAATCTGTAAGATTTACATGCTAAAGGTAAACAAAGTGATTACAATAGTCCAAATGCTACAATACAGCCTTGTGCCTGCTGCCTTGTATTTTTTTGCATACAAGTGACTCATGGGAAAGGTAATAAACAGCTTTATAACAAAGCACACTTTTTTTTTTCAACTGCATTATTTTACCATGCTATTGCACAAAACCCAATAAATTCTACATTGACCTATATTGTGTGTATGTTCCATCTATTTTGCCAAGAACCTTGATTAGCGTTGCCATATTTTTCACTGGGCTTGTCCAAAAAAAAAAAAATTCAATTGCATGCATAGAATCCATTCAACTTCATATAAATAATGTAAATTGACCTATACACATGTATTTTATTTATAGCCAGTTTGAATGTATTTGTGCCTTAATCTTTATTCTCACCTGTTTTATTCCTGTTAGCATTCTTTTATATTCCTTACATTTTATTTATCTACAATTCACTAGTTACATGCATATGTACCAACATCAAAATTATTTACTGGGTTTTATTGCTCTTAGAAATTGGGTTCATTATTTTACAAATACATCCTGTCCTTCTTTAAGCACACAAACATCCTTAACATACTTGTAACCATTACATCTCAGTCAGTCCAAACAAACTTTGTTTAGTAAATACCCTTTAAAAGCCTTTAAAGGTTATCATCATGAAGTAAAGAAAGGGCTTTAGGGGGGAAATGGGAAGCTTGGCTTGAATATGGCTTGGATATGATTGGCATATGATTAGATAGAAAATAAAAAAAATCTACAGATATCCCAGAGACAGAACTACAGTATAATGAGTCTTCAAAAAGATGATGAAGATAATAGCAGCTACTTTCCGACTTTAATGAGTTATTGACATGAGGTTAATAGTGTCTCAGCTAGCATTGGGATTAAATGTTCGCGTGAGGAATGAAAAAAGTCAAACATTGAGCATCAATAAAGGGTATGGTTATATTTTGGCTGTCATTTAGTAATAATGGAGAATAACACATATGCAAATATTCAGCAAAGCTATAATAGCTGCTGGTCATGAATATAAGAATTAATAGAGTTTCTACTGCTTTTGTGTAAGGCATATGAAAAAAAAGTATTGCTTTGTTAACTAACAAGATGTTTTGTAATGTCCCATGTTCACACTTAAAGGCAATATTTGGTTGGTGAATGGTTCTGTTAAAACTATGTCAAGTTTAAGTATTTTATGATATGTAAATCAACTATTATTGTATTTAGTATAATTTCATTAAATAAATAATAGTATAGGATATCAAACAATAAGTGGATTTTCTCATGAGACAGTTATAGAGAAGCTATGTTAAATGGGAACTAAACTGGTAACAAAAGGTTCCTACAGTAGTTGTATTATTCTTCATCCCTATACATGTCTATATAGGAACGTGTAGTAAAAAGTACCCAAACTGTCAAAGCCAAAGGAATGGATAGATCTTGAAAACAACTCTGCAAACCAGCAAAAGTGCACACATTTTCAAAGGCTCCTTGAGTACTTTTAGGAAGCACTAATGTGAACACTATGCCTCCTCTGAATAATGCACAAATGAATGCATTGATACTAAGGAACCCCAGAATTACCACCAGTGTGGTAGTAGTTCCAGGATTCTAATAGCATATACATCAGTAGTCGGCACAGACCAGTGCCAAGCAAATTGTCCTCAGACATTCATACATAAACCCTTATGTATAATATACAATAAGAGATGCAAATGTACAGTAACATGTATACAAGTATTGAATCTTCTATTCAGAAACCTGATATCCAGAACACTCTGAATTACTGGAAGGCCATTTCCCATAGAGTCTATTTTAAACAATTAATGAAAAAATTGTACAGGTTAAGGATCTATTATCAGGAGTGTTTTGGACTTGGGGTTTTCTGGCTAAGAGTTTTTTAGTCATTTGGATCTGCACATCTCGTCTTTTAAATATAATTTTAAAGGAAATAGTTTTTAAAATTTTGAAACATTTGCTGAAAATGGATAGTATTTTGATCCATCCTGATCAGTGAGGATTTATACCAGGATGGTCAAGCGACATTAAGCTTAGGAGACTTTTCATGAATATTCAATTGCTCCTAGGGCAATTGGTTGTAGGCTAGGGGCTTCACTAGATTCAGTAAAAGCCTTTGTCTTCATAGAATGGAAATTTGTATGGCAGGAACTCCTTCAATTTAGCTTTGTTAACAAATGTATAACTTGGATAAAGCTCCTATACAAAAATCCCACTGCATGCTTAGAGTAAACAGTATTATATCTCTTCCTTTTCCATTGTCTAAGGGATTAAGGCAAGATTGCACCCTTTCTCCTACCCTATTTGCCTTGGCCACAAACCCCTCACCATACTCATTTGGGGGTCTCTGTGTGCCACATAGTTTTGTAAATCTGCATTTCAGGCATAAAAGTGTTCAGTAGACCCCTTGCGTGCTTATTTAGGATGTTTTATGTTGGTACATTGCAGGACATATAATGGGGTAAAATGCAAACTTTGTGAACATTTTCAGAAATTTCATAAAAATTGCTATGTTCAGCATTACCTTGCATTACCTTGCAGTTTGGATGTTTGCCATAGAAAGGCATATTTACCCATTTTGGATTCATCAGAGAGAATGTGTACTTTTGGAAAATATATGGTTTTCTGGGGTTGAATAATTAATTTGCCACTTTTAACCCACATAAATTAGGCAGTATTTATTTTGTGGTAGAAATATATGCCATGCAATGTGCATGCACTAACTTTATTTTGAGGTCTCTAGGTGCCAGATACATAAGTTATCCTATGTACAATGGGCATCAAATGTGTATTTTTGGGGTTCATCGTATTTTGTGTGTTTTCACCCCCCAAAAAAATGCAGTAAATGTGTCAATTTTTTCAGTAGTTGAAGTTACCTCTGGGACAATTGGTATATGCTAACTTTATTTTGGGGTCTTTAAGCGCCAGATACTTTGATAATCCTATGTATAATGAGCATTAAACTGTTAAGTTAAATGCAGTCATATTTAGGATTTTTCTTGGTAACCTATGCTACTGTATGTGGGAGATATGATGCTAGAAAGTGGAAGCTTTAAAGTGGATTTTCAAGTATTTCATTAAAACTGCCAATTTTTGGAAAGCATAACCATTTGGAAAATAATGACCCATTAGATTGCACCTACCCATTCATTAGTCACTGATTCCCACCACAAATAGATACAACTTAACTTTTAATAATAACCAAAAATACAATGAATCGCAACTTAAAGTTAAAATCCAAATTAGGAAGGAGGGGCTTGTAGTGAAATTTATACCCAGATTATTGAGGGTTAACTGCTGTTAAATACCAAACAGAAGTTGTGTACAAAGTCCCTCCAGCAGGAATTAATTTTGCCCATATTATTAGCCAGACAGTAAGTACAGATATCCAGAATACCCCACCCCAGGTAAAAAAGGGGTAATTTTTCAGCAAGATTTCAATTAGTCAAAACAATTATTGGGAAGGGAATTCCTGAAACCATTTACCTTTTAATTAATTTGAAACATAAAAATAACATATAATTAGTGCAAAGAGCAAATGCATTGTTTTATTGGTAATTAAAGAGGGACATTTAAAATAAGGGGTTAATAAATAAAGAAATGTTTTTAACTTGAAATACCGTAATAACATGTTGTGGGCAATAAAAGGTATTCATATCTGCAAATGTGAAAAATTTTACTTGAAAGGGTTTTCTAAGAATTTCAGACAATAAACACTTATTTAGAAGCCAAAAGTTAATGTATATGGAAGAAATACTACTGTGTCTAAGTTTTTGTTTCTGCTTAACACTCTAATTACAAACAATATTGTCTTATGCATCCTATTGTAACAGCTTATCTTTGTAGCATCTATAAAAAGACACCAACCTACTGAAAGATGAGTTGTACCCTTGAGCAAATTACAAGCACATTTATTTCAGTTGCATGAGTTTCAAACTCATTTTCTGGTGATATCAAAAGTGTTCATAGAATTAATTTCCTGTCAGTTCAGCAGTAGTCAATTGAATATTTTATGATTTTGCATTAGCCTTATTTGTCTAGAATTGTGACATGATCGAGTCATTCTCTGAGGGAAACACATTAATAATTAAACCATGTCCAATGTAAAGTGCTAAAGATGACAATGTAATTGCACATTTTTAGAAAAGCAGAAATGAGAATGTCCTGCCACCATTTAAATGTCATTTTTAAAATTCTGCATTGAAAACAGAAAATGTAAAATGTATATATTGTCCTATAATGAACAAAAATATAATAAATTTAGGTTATCTTTCAATTTTGGCAAATCTGTCAGTTTTGAAACAGTCTTTTAATTCTGTCCTACAGTCTTGCTGGAAATAGTTGAAAAATATTGATTATACTAAAACAAAGATTTTATGGCACAATAGGTAATGATTTCACCAGTGTTTCTGTGGGTTGTCTCAAAATATTCACCAGAATAAAATTAACACAATTTAAGGTTACATGAGGTCGGCAATGAATGGTAATTATTTTGTATCTTCACTGTGGATTAGATAAATATAATCAATTACAAAAAAGAAAAAAGTATAACGCATCTAAAGCCAATGTACAAAGTGTTGCATACATTGCAAACATGTATAGTGTGAACTATTAGTAGTAAGGAAAGAGCTACGGTTAAACATCACAGTTCAAGGTCGCCCAAATACGGTCAAACATGGTTTGGGTGTCTCTGATATTCAAAAGTGGTACAGTTTTATTAATCAATCATTGCCAGGAAGTAGTAGGGAGAGTCACCCGATATGGATATATAGCAGACAAAATTTCCATGTGTAAAAACAAGTAACAAAGAAAAAGGCGGAATGCAACAAAATCACTCCAATAAAACCATTAAAACCAATGCTTTTTTCTCACCTAGTGTAATCAGCAGTCAGAATCACAGTTTGAGTATTTTAGCTTGATCAAATAATTTTATGGACAGTAACAAGTTAACAACACCTATGCAGAGCTGAAAATGCAATAAAATAGTTAAAACTGCAGTAACGTGGCTAAAAATGCACCAAAATCCGCAAACTTGTAAAATAATCACCAAAATAACATTCAACCTATGTTCTGTGACACTTTGGTACTTTTATTCACAGAACGTAGATTCTATGTCCTGTGGTACTTAAAGGTTAATGCAATGTGCAATACCACATCTCTTATTTTGCTTTCTCCTGGTATTGCTCATTTTCACACTTTGTGCCCCTTCTTTTAGACTGTAAATTTTACTGAGAATTTGCATTGTTATTGGTTGTAAATTTGTTTTTAATCTGCATACTTGATGGATAAACCCATTTAATGAACAGCACTGTGAAATAAACTGGCACCATATACATATGTAACAATAATAATATCTATAGATTTAGTTTAGTTTAAATATATTCAAGGTCAAGGTGAGTTGAAAAAAAAATCTTTAAAGATTTTCAAGGTTTTTTATTAATGTGAGAATAGCAGAAAAGGACCTTCAAATTGGACATTTATCAAGTCTGAACAGAAACGTTTGGGACATTTATTAAGTCTGAACTTTGATGGGTTTTACCCAACTGGCCTATTGATTCAGTAGCCCAGTTCAATCAATATTGATGAATATTATTATTATTTTCCAAGCTTGATGTTTACTTATTCTAAAATAGCTAAAACTACATCTAATTCAAAGAAGGTAATGGGTAATGATAATTAACAATATTGATCAATATTTCTCAGATAACAATGATTCATTCATAGTAGATATATTTTGCACAAATTGTTGTGAAGATATTTAAGTTGTTATTTGGGATGATCAATCGAACAAATTCTCGATCAATTAATTCTGATTATTATATTATCTAATACAATATGGCTAATTCTCCAGACTAAAAGAATATATATATATATATATATATATATATATATATATATATATATATATATATATATATATAAGCACTGCGTATCTTGACAGCGCTATATAAATAAATGATGATGATGATGATGATATATATATAAACAGTCTATAGTGGTGCACTCACGATATAGGCAACCGCCTGGGTGCTGGTTATAACATAGCATAACAATCCAAAAATACAAACCGCACTCCAAGGTCTTGAAATGGTGAAAAAAGTGAAAAGTTTATTTCAACGTTTCGGCCCACCAACTCGGGCCGTCTTCAGGAAGTCCTTCACTTTTTTCACCATTTCAAGACCTTGGAGTGCGGTTTGTATTTTTGTATTTATATATACACACACACACACACACACACACACACACACACACACACACACACACACACACACACACACACACACACACACACACACACACACACACACACACACACACACACACACACACACACACACACACACACACACACACACACACACACACACACACACACACACACACACACACTCTCTCTCTCTCTCTCTCTCTCTCTCTCTCTCTCTCTCTCTCTCTCTCTCTCTACTGGTATAACTTACAACACAACAGTAGTTTGCTACTGCAAGAAACCACCCCTCTGACTCCATATACAAGTACATGTATGACATCAAATAGAGTGAGAGGTAAGAGTTAGTGAGGTGCGGGTCGGGTTTTTTCCGACCCGCACCGACCCTAACCCACCCGCCCGCATCCAACATCTGGATTCTATTTATTGACCAACGCCGCCTGCCCCTGCCAATGATGTCACAAAAGGGGCAGGACAAGCAGGTGCGCGGCTATAAAGTCGGAAGCCGGAAATTTGAAGGTGGCGGGCAGGGAGAGCAGGCGAAGAGCTCAACCCGGACCAGCCCGCCACCTGCGAAGAGGAGTGTGAGGTCGGCCAGACCTGCCTGACCTGTGGGTATTGGCTACATCTCAACTCATTTGGCTGTCATACTCCAAACACATGACCTAGCATAGTGCCTTATGCCTCATTTTGCTTTCCATGGTGTGCTCCCTATGCTTGCCATTTAGTGTAGTTATTCAATACAATTTAGGTTATTTTAACTACATCTGAACTCATTTGGCTACCAAACTCCAAACACATGACTTAGCATAGTGCATTATGCCTCATTTTGCTATCCATGGTGTGGAATAAGGACATACTTTTCACCCTCACTCCTATAGTAGCATGGCTGGGAAACAAATAGACTTATTTCTGTTATGCAAAGTTACTAATACTGCTCCAAAATGTTATGCATTAAATGTGCAGTAGACTCACTACTCTGATGCAGCTGTTTTAAGAAAATTGGGACAAGTGCTGCATTACATTTGTTTGTTACTACTACTGTTACTAGCACCACATCACTGCACAAGTAGTTTTGTTCCAACATCTATGTGCGTTTAATGTTGTAGCTATCTAGCCTGTTTTCCACTTTATTCATCATGGTAGTTTATTGTATGCCATCTCTGATTGCTTATTATATTTGCAGCATCATTCTTTGTACTTATTGTATTTTCTTTTATTTATTTCCAATTTCACCTCTTGCCCTAATCTTCTAGTAAAATCTCAGACTTCTATTCTCAGTCTTTTTTTATTGGAGTTTGAGAAACACTGCCTCGTTATCATACTTAGTGAGGACAGAAAACCCTGCATTTTTGTCCTACTGGACAGGGAGGTGGACTTTCATTTTTTGGAAATCTTGATGAAAAGAAGTGACATTTTTGTTCTTTTTTTTTTGCTTTGTTTTTACTTGTTTATGGACAGAGAGCAGGGACGGAACTAGGGATAGGCAGAAGATGCACCTGCCTAGGGCGCAAAGATTTGGGGGCACTGGGCAGGTACCTATTCAAAGATTATCTGCTTACCCCTAGTACAGGTCGCTCGCTTGCTGCTCCCTTCCCCTCTCCTCTAGCACACTTCATTCCCTCCGTCACTCCCCCTACCTCCCTCCATCACTCCCCCTTCATTACTCTGCTTTATCTTCTTATTGCGTGGACGCACTTGCGCACTCCTGAGCACACGATGGGGGGGGGCTTGGTAGCCAACTGAGTGCCTAGGGTGCACTGTTGGCACTGCTGGCCCTGACAAAGAGTGATTATTCCCAGACAATGCAGAAGAATTTGTCTCTTACTCCATAATACCCAATATCGACAGAGTTGCTTAATCAAGAAGAATTGCAGTTGTCGGCATACCAGTGGTCCTAGCCTTGTGCCAAATTATGCCCCCTGCCCAATAACCCAAACTGCACAAATGCTGGTATTTTTTAATTGTTCTACTTGGCATGCTAATTTAGCTGTTGATAGTCCCCTGTCTCATAAGCAATTCAGTATAAATGCAAGTGCATGTGTTTACAAAACAGGGGTTTTTATTTTCAAAGTTATGATCATAAAGTTGATAAGCCACCATGCTACTATGCAGTGAAGTAAAAGACTTTTTATACTATGACCAGAGGTAAACAAGTTAGGGACCACCGTGTGGGGTTTACTTTGACGTGGTATGGTGGCTTATCAACTTTATGATCATAACTTTGTAAATAAAAACCCCTGTTTTGTACACATGCACTTGCATTCATACTGAATTGCTTATGAGACAGGGGACCAGGGAATGTGCATTAAAAAGTAGCACTTTAATTATACTTAAATATACTTTAACTTAGCCTTTTGAGTGCTCCCACAACCCCCCTTTTTTTATATTGCTTTGATTGTTTTTGTTGTTCGTGACCTTGCATTACTGTTTATGCCACTATTATTGGCTTTGGTGCCAGTTTTTGCAGCCAAGTTAGATGGTTTTATACTAGTACTTACATGCTCTATGGCTGACCATGCGCTAGTATCTGTATTTGTAACTAGCCTTATGGCAGTGCATGTTAGCTGCCTTTCTGCTTCAGTGTATACACCCATGGTAGATGGCCTTGATGCCAGTATTTTTATACACTGTGAGTGTTGCATGCATGTTGGCTGGTTTTAACACCAGTATTCAGGTACTGGATTGATTATATGCCAGAATTAGCCTGTACTGTAACTGGTTTGTGTGCCCAGGTTGCACACACCAGGTTTTGCTCCAGTGTAACAAGCATGGTAGCTGGTTTAGTGCCAGTATTCATGCAATAGCTAATTTATATGCCTGTATCTGCATGTTCTGTAAAAGGTTATACACCAAGGTTTGCATGTGTGGTAGCTGGCTCTTGTGCTGGTGCTGCATGCATGTTGCATGTGCCAGGGTCAGCATCTAAGGTAGCTGGCTTTGCTCCAGTGTAAGCATGCACGATAGCTGGCTTTTAAACTGGTGTCTACACGAGCTGCTTAGCTTGTGCTCCGATGTTACCATGCGTTGTAAATGACTCACATGCCTGTACTAGCATACTAGCTTGTACTTGCACCCCAGAATTTGCATGCTTTGCAGCTGGCTTGGCTCCATGTGTGGCAGCTGCTCATGGTGCCATCTGTGCATGCTTTGGACAATGAAAAAAGGTGAAGACTTCAAAGCTGAAGACATCAAAGATGATGCCGCTTCGGTAGTGACATGCTTATGTTTGACATCATCTCAAATTTGAAATAAAAAGACACAGAGACCTGAGTTCAATGCCTGAATATAGGATCTACTCCTGAGTTTTCCTGGGTGCATTATAATTCATTTATTGACTTCTGACTATGCTGATCACTGCCTGTCCTTAACTTCTTGCATGGATATCAACTTTGTTGCTGAGTTACTGATGAACTCACATGTCACAGAAGATGAGGTTCAGAAGGGGTTTATAGGACTCTGGGGCAGGAGCAGAGAACATTGGTCAGCATGAGTGTAGAACCATGCTGACACACTGATTGTAAGGAGGTGATGAAATAGAGATGAAGGCATTTCTGAAGTAAGAGCATACTTTGCTATATTTGCGACTTTATTTTTTTTCATGTTAAATATGAGAGTAGTGATAAGCAACACTAGAATTGGGAATAGATATTGAACTAATTGAATGTGCAGTATATAAATCTTGATGATAACTGAGATTGTTCGGGAACATCTATTAAATGCTGCTACAGTTAGTTTTCAAGATCTGGAATATAATTCCACTCTGAAAATTTGACCACCAATATCTAATTGGAAAGCGGGAGGAAAGTGCATCACTGGCGGAGGATGATATATAAAGTCACTGGCTATTATTAAACCTAAGAGCTCAGTGTTAAAAGGCAACAATGTGATCTACTGTATTACCAGCTGCCCTAATATAGTGACTGCACTTCAGTGATAAAGATAAATGAACAAGTTATGCATAAAATACTGAAGTCAGTTTGGCAAAGTTCATGGAAATCAATAAACTGTATCCAAAGATAAAGGCAGGAAAAATGTTATGTGCCAGTTTTTGAGACAGATAATTATCAAGCCTCCAACAGATCTTTATTTTGATTGTGGAGTATTTTATAAATAAACTACAGAAAGAATGTTATGCAGTACTGTAAGGATCTGCTTGTTATTAATGACAATGTTATGCACCCATTATTATTGTTGCTGCTGTTCTTCTTTTTTCCCCAAAGAACTGTAACATGGTGGTAATTGAGAAACCGACTTTGTAGATCACAGTTCAAATATTTCCACAGGAAAACAGAACTTTAATTTTCTTAATATTAACACCTCCATGGCACAATAGAAGAAAAATAATTCAAGTCCACGGGGCTATCTTGTTCTGAATAATTGTATAAGATTGCATAATGACTTTTATTCTAGAAACTGAGGCGAATGTAAGGGCAGAAGAAGAAAGGTGCATTAGTAATATAATATGCGAGGTAATGCAGTGGACCTAAAGTCATACAGTATATAACTCCAGCAATGAATATATTTCTCAATTATATTTTGAGAGATCGACAACAATTTAAAGATACAATGGGGGTCTTTTATAAAGTTTGTGCAGTGAATATTTATTTGTAAATGGTTGTCCATGTTTTTTCCTAAACGTTGAAATATTGCACTGTTGTGCCCATCTGTCCATTTTTTGCAAATTAACATTGCACACAACTATTTGCAAATGGTTTACAAATGAGACAGGTGTTTGCGTGAGTGCAGCTGCTGTGAAAGGTTATAGTGCGCAAAAATAGCATTGACTGTAACTTAAAGGGATACTGTCATGGGAAAAAATTTTTTTCAAAATGAATCAGTTAATCGTGCTGCTCCAGCAGAATTCTGCACTGAAATCCATTTCTCAAAAGAGCAGATTTTTTATATTCAATTTTGAAATCTGACATGAGGCCAGAAATTGTGTCAATTTCACAGCTGCCCCAAGTCATGTGACTTGTGCTCTGATAAACTTCAATCACTCTTTACTGCTGTACTGCAAGTTGGAGCGATATCACCCCCCCCTCCCTTTCCCCCCCCCAGCAGCCAAATAACAGAACAATGGAAAGGTAACCAGATAGCAGCTCCCTAACACAAGATAACAGCTGCCTGGTAGATCTAAGAACAGCACTCAATAGTAAAATCCCATGTCCCACTGAGACACATTCAGTTACATTGAAAAACAGCAGCCTGCCAGAAAGCATTTCTCTCCTAAAGTGCAGGCACAAGTCACATGACCAGGGACAGCTGGGAAATTGACAAAATGTCTAGCCCCATGTCAGATTTCAAAATTGAATATAAAAAAATCTGTTTGCTCTTTTGAGAAATGTATTTCAGTACAAAAATTTGCTGGAGTAGCACTATTAACTGATGCATTTTGAAAAAAACATGTTTTCCAATGACAGGATCCCTTTAAATTAACAATTTTGCGGAAACTGTTTTGCGAATATTTCAGCTGCCACCAAAGTTATGGCGTAAATAAAATGCATTTGCAGTGCAAATGAAAAAAAAATCCAATTCTGTTTGCATATTAAATACACCACTCTTTTCCAGCTTTATAAATATAACCATGTGCAGGGCAGATATGTTTATTGTGCGAATCATTCTGCACTGTACAAAGTTTATAAACAAGACCAATTAGTCTTAACAAGAACCAAATCTGATATTTATAAACATTGATATTTCCTATAAATATAGTGTTACTAAAGGGCAATTTATGTAATATTTATGTAATAAGGAACAACAATTACAGGAACAACTGCGGGGGTATATTTCTAGTGATGGGCGAATAAATTCACCAGGCGCAAACTCATGGTGAATTTCTGGGTTTAGCCGCCGGAGAATACATTTGTGAATCTGCATCAAAAAGATTTGGGCATGCGTCCGAACAATCCTTCTAAAGCACCAACCAACAGGTATCAGAGTTAATTTGTTACCATTCTGACAAGCAAGCCCCTCAAAGGTTATGGTGGATTTCTTTTTATAGGGCATCATTATGTTATTATACTGTATGTGCTTTCATACTCAGCTCTTTTTTGAATGTCCAATACAAATCTATTGGAATAAAAGGTATTACAATCAATGCAGTAGGTACATTTATTACTAATGTCATTTACATGTACATTGTGCCCTAATTTGTTATACTTAGCTGACCCAACCTGTATACTTCAAAAGTCTTTTGCATGCTTAAACTACCTGCTAGACTTCATGCTAACCTAGAGCATTTTCAGAATCCTCTTTGATTATTACTTTTCCTCTGTGTGCCAGCCTGCTTTGCAGTCTAGAATACATTTGATTGATATCGGCCATTGCTCTCCTTTGATATGACACAGATTGTAACTGTTGAACTTGACACATTGACTACCAGCATGACAAGGCACCTATGACACCAGGCCTGACTGGGGAATAACTCTGATTATGTCTACTGCTTTTCCTTTCCTGAAGTGTTACCATGCCAACAGCTGTACCATTATCTCTCTTTCAGGACATGAATCAGAGCTTGTGAGGAAAAGAACGATTACACTGTTTCAACCTCAACATTGTTGTTATACTTGTTTTGGGCACATTTTGGTAGATTTTTAAAACAGCTGTCAGGAAATGATATCAAGCAATAAAATCTAGGGTTGATGCAGTAGAGTGGATAAATAACTAATAGAGGAAGAGCTCTCCAGATTTATACAACGTGGACAGGATCGGACTGGAGCAGAGGGGGGCCCACCAGTTTCCAACTTTCCGGGGGGTCTGTTAGCATATGCATAGTGATTTATTTTGTCTGCCTTTATGTGTGGTATAAATGTTTTTCCTCTTTCTCTATTGCTGGCCAGCAAACCTCTATTTCTTCCTATTTTTCTTCCCATGCAGACAAAGTAATAAACTATGTTCTCCACATTTTATCCAGCCTTAAAAAATCACCAAAAATATTACTTACCAAGTGTATCTGTTCCCATTTGGTATAATGTGAACAAAACCTTAGCACTGGGTGTTTGCAGGATGTATGCGCTGAGCTTAATTAGCAATTGGTAAAAGCAGGTCACATGTAAAAAAATATGTGTTTTTCTTATACGCCGATGATGTGGTTTTGCCTATGTTTTTTTTTTGTGAATAATAAGATTGTAAGCTGCTTTTATAGGGAGATGGAAAGCAAAATGTATATTTATATAAATGATTTTTTTTTTAATAGTTTCAACTTAGTTGTAGCTGAATGTGCCTTTAAGAGCATGGGCTGCTGGGAAAGGCAGACTTACATACTTAAGTAACATACAAAATGCTGTTTAGGAGAACTCCTGATCTCAGAGCAAGCAGACTGAGTGTAGGGTGGCTGCCTGAAAAGAGGTAGTTACAAGGTACCCTATTTCTTTTTTTTTTTTTTATATGGAGTTGGAACAGTGATTTCTGCAAAAATACTTTTCTTCCATTTTTCTTTCTTTTTGCTTTGGAAATTTACCTTTTAACAACTGCCGGCTCCTGATACTTGATGAATGCAAAGAGAACTCATGCCTGAATGCCAGCTCATGCAGTGCATGCATGAATGACAGTGTGTTCTGCACAACGTTCTCTTTTGAGGCTTGCCAGATTAGGAGAACGGGTCTGGGGGCCCATGAGGGCCGGGGCCCACCTTTTTTTTCCCGGTGTCCCGCAGGCCTAGTCCGACACTGAACTTGGAAAAACTACATTATTTTCTGTTTAAAACTGGACACTTGTAAAATAAACCGGTTGCATTGCTCCAAAATTGGCTTAGTTGCAAATCACTTGGTTGCAGGCACAGGCTGCAACATGTACAGTATTTGAAATAGCTGATTAAAAGCTCTGCTGCAACTGTAGTTATAGACATGTAGTAGTAGTATACTACTTATTGGCATATTTTCAATAACCCAAGGGTTTAAATTTAGGTTACACAAGTATATTTTAAGTCAAAACTGCCTTTACTTATGATAATTTTAAACCAAAATAAGTGTGTTTTTACTGTTTGTGTTACTCACTGACAACTTAATATTGCTTAAAAGAAAACAACTGTAGAAAATGGCTGACATCAGTGACATTTGCTCTAAAAAGTTACATTATCACTAGGGATGGGCATTGGTAACATTTTGCCGGCGGAAATTTTTTGGCGAAACTAAACGGGTCAAATTCACCTACTGATCACACCAGAACTCTATATTTGTGACACTGCAAAGATATTGGAAGAGACACCATGATAATTTGTGTCGTAAAATTAAACAATACTCATCTTTGATCTGCACCTTTTTTTTAAATTCTACACTAAACCAATTTCATCAGCTTTATACAGTATGTATTGTTTTATATAATCTTAAATAAGAAAAATATTAAAGATACTGTTAAATATTTTAAGCACAGTGCAATTGAATCAATATTTTAGAATTACAGCCAGGGCAAATCAATTGCAAAACAGTAATGACTTCAAGGTTTCAAAATTACAGTACTGGTGTTACTGCTCCTCCTACTAAGAATATCTCAGTCTCTCTTTTCTAATATAGATTCTCCACCCTCAAGCATTTGTAGCAAAGGTGTTGCAGGGTTCTTTTTATACCAGTTCATAAGTTCTGAGTTCAATAAAGTTAATATCCAACAACCTTTACTTGTTATTATGTTTTTTTTTTCATTAGGACACCTAATATGCAATTGTGGCTTAATAAGAATCTTTAATAATATACTAGATGGTGTCGTTTCTGAAGAAACCACAAGATTTTGGCTTTGAAACACAAGAGGTGTTGGGGCCAGTCACCACTGGTGCATAGAGAGTACACAAAGTTGGTAGAATCTGGTTTAAAACTGTGAAAATTGAAGCAGATCGAATTGTACCATTAAAATCAATCAAAAAACCTGATTGGCTGTTTTTGGCTCCACCCACTTTTAAAATTTGAATCCCAGTCCCCCTGTGACCGACTGTGAAAGAATGGCAGCAACTTATATATTGACATTGATTAGCAATAGGTAACATTTGATTGGCTGTTTCAAGCTCCACCCAGTTTTCTGAATTTTAACCCCAGTCACCCAGTCATGGTCTGTACCAAGTTTGGGGCCTCTGGCTTTAAAACTGTGAGAATGGCAGTATTTGAAACTGTTACACTGAAGTCAATAGATAAAATCTGATTGGCTGTTATTGGCTCCGCCCACTTTTCCTAAATTTTGACTACAGTCACCCAGTGCGTAAATGTGCTGAGTTTGGGACACTTGGCATTTATGCCGTAATAATAGCAGCAATTTGGCGTTTTTCATTAAGGTCAATGGCTTAAATCCAATTGGCTGTTGTTGCCCCGCCCCCTTTTTTCCTAATTCTGAACCAGAGTCACCAAGTGACTAACACTTTAAGGTTTCGGAATCATGACATTTACCATGTAAAAATGGCAGCAATTTTATGTTTTTCTATTGAAAATCAATGAATGACATTTGATTGGTTGTTGGTGGCTCCACCCACTTTTCCTAACTTTGAAGTGCAAACACCCAGTGACCACATTTGTGATATTCGAGGTCCATGACATCAATAACGTGCAAATGTCAGCAATTTTAATTTTTCCCATTTAAATCATCAAAGAAATCTGATTGGTTGTTTTTGGCTCCACCCACTTTTCCAGATTTTGATCCTGGTCCTCCAGTGACCAACTGTGGAGGACCCTCCCATTAACAATTTAAGAGTGGCGACAGTTTTAACTTTTCCCATTGAAACAAATGGCTAATATTTGATTGGCTGTGGTAGACTCCACCCACTTTTCAAAATTTTAACTCCAGTGACCCATGGTGCCAAGTTTTGGGTCTCTGGCTTTAACACTGTGGGAATGACAGTGTTTTACATTTTCTCATTGAAGTCAATAGGGAAAATCTGATTGGCTGTTTGTTGCTCCGCCCACTTTTTGGAGTCCCCAAAATATGACAGAACTTTTCAGGTTGACCCCATGACTAAGTGACCCAAGTTTGGTGAGTGTAACTTTAATGCTGTAGGAGTGGCAAAAGTTTCAAATTTTCCAATGAAAGTCTACGGGAAAAAATGGGGTCTTTGGGGGGATGCCACAGGGCCACGGAGGGTGGGATTGCTTAACAGAGCACAAGCAACCTATTAGGGTATGAGCCGAACAAGTGTGCAAAGTTTCATAATTGTACTCCTAAAACTCTGGGAGGAGTAGCGTATAGAAAATTGCTAAAATTTCATTGGCTGTTGGTAGCTCCCCCAAAATACATATTTTTATTTGGGGTGGCACCAACAATATGCGGTCCGAGTTTGGGGAGTGTAGCTTCAAAACTGTACGAGCGGCAGCGATTTGAAAATTTTCCCTGTCAAAGTCAATACGAAAAAAGGCGTCTTCAGTGGTCCGCCACACGGGCGCAGTTGGTGGGATCGATTACTAAAGCACAAGCAACGTACTTTGCTATAAGGTGAATAGGTGTGTAAAGTTTGGCGCTTGTACCCCTAAAACTGTAGGAGGAGTAGCGTATAGAAAATGGGGGGGCGCTACTAGAAGAAGAAGAATAAGAACGAGCTGAACTAGTAGATCAAGATGTTGGCTTCTTCAAAGCCAACATAATAATAATAAGAATAAGAACGAGCTGAACTAGTAGATCAATATGTTGGCTTCTTCAAAGCCAACATAATAATAATAATAAGAACGAGCTGAACTAGTAGATCAATATGTTGGCTTCTTCAAAGCCAACATAATAATAAGAAGAAGAAGACTAATAAGAAGAAGAATAAGAACGAGCTGAACTAGTAGATCAATATGTTGGCTTCTTCAAAGCCAACATAATTACAAATAAGATTCATATTTGCCTGCACTTACGTTTTCACATCTGACTTTTGGACTATGCCAGAAGGAATGTCAACGTAGAAGGCACTTATTTGTGGAAAGACCACATAGGCCCATTTAGAGGAAAGCAAATATTAGGCAAGTAGTAAACTGACCTGATGCTTAAAAGAATTAGTAAAGTTACAGTTTGCTTTAACAGTTTTCTTTAATTTCATTTAAAGTTTTTGACAAATGCCTTGGACAATAGAATGGGGCCACACAATTCCTTCCTCTTTGTCTGTATTCATTATATTAAAGCCTTTTTTCAATTATTGTTCTCTTGTGGTTTATATATTTTTTTCCTTGAATTGGTTCTTTTTGAGTTAATATTCTCGCAGCAACAAATCTTGCTGAGCTCTTACAACACTTCTGCATTTACAAACATATTTCCATAACTGAACTGACAAATGACATGACCCCTTCCACCTATGCTATTGTCTCTATTACCCATGTGTAATAAAAGGCACAAACTTTGCCCAGGTGCAGTAACCCATACAAACCAATACGATGTTTGCTTTTAAGTAGGGGATAAGTTCATGCTACCTGCTGATTGGTTGCTATAGGTGATCAGGCATATATTATATTCATCGCCTTATGTTTACTTTTTGTAATTAAAATGACACACTATGTAGTAAGAAACTCATATTTTGTTTAGTTTAAGCATTATTCTGACATTTTGGGGCCGATTCACAAAGGGTCGAATATCGAGGGTTAATTAACCCTCGATATTCAACTAGGAATTAAAATCCTTCGACTTCGAATATCGAAGTCGAAGGATTTAGCGCAGATAGTACGATCGAACGATCGAAGGATTATTCCTTCGATCGAACGATTCGAAGGATTTAAATCCAACGATCGAAGGAATATCCTTCGATCAAAAAAAGTTAGCCAAGCCTATGGGGACCTTCCCCATAGTTTTTTTTAAAGAGACAGTACTTCGACTATCGAATGGTCGAATAGTCGAACGATTTTTACTTCGAATCCTTCGATTCAAATTCGCAGTCGAAGGTCGAAGTAGCCCATTCGATGGTCGAAGTAGCCCATTCGATGGTCGAAGTAGCCCAAAAAAAACTTTGAAATTCGAAGTTATTTACCTTCGAATCCCTCACTCGAAGTTAGTGAATCGGCCCCTAAATTTGGCCAATAATAAATATCCTACTCAATAGAAATTAAATTAAGTTCATTGCAATATATCATTCTGGCTCATGGCCAACAATAAACATCATGCTGCATATAGTATGTGAATGGGGAGTTATTGGAAACAAGTTCAACAACATTTGCTCACAGCTTTATCCCACAGGAGAAAGTTGAATTTTGCACCCCTTTCAATAATTAAATTCCCATGAACGTTATGTGCTACTTCAAAGAAAACATCATATCTTTGTTCAAAAGAAAGTCTAAATATATAAACTGGATCTATAAACTTTATTGCACTAATAAGCTGTGTGACTTACTGAATTCTGCTTTAGAAAACTAGGCAAAATTATTAACAACCTCTTCTCAAAGAGCCAACATGACCCAAGGGCAATCATCTTTCTTTTTCTCAGATGAACAATTCTGCAGTACCATCCACAAATAATACATTTCAAATGTGATGGCTTTATTTTATTTTTCTATGCTTTAATACTCTTTTTTTATACTACTGGTGATAGCATTATAATGTATATTCTTTATTTTAAACATTTATACAGGTAAATATAAGAACATAGTTTGAAAATGACTTTTTATTAAATGAACAGAAATACTTTGCACTGTAACTGAGATCATAGTAGAAACTGATATTAATTGGAAGTTTAAAGGAGAGGGTTTTTTTTCTCTGTATTGGTCACGGTCGGCACCCTAAATCCAGAACCAATGCTAAGGACCCTGTTCTCGGCTCTTGCTTCTGCCTTTAACAGCCGCCTATCACCTTGGGAGGAGCCCTCGGCTAATCGGATGCCGCCAGGTCTTTTTAAGAGAGGTGCCAAGCAAAGGAGCACAACGGAAAGCAAAGTCTTTTAGGGCAGAAGGTCACAGTACAAGGCGTAGACAGGAAGCGAAGTCTAATCAGGTCGGTGCAGGCAGTATTCAATCGGAGTCAGACAAGCAAGGGTCAAAGCCGGGGTATCAATCAAGAAGAGTCAAGACAGGCACAGGTCAGATTACAGAGAGTAGAATAGTCAGTTTACCAAGCAAGGGGTCAGAATCACAAAAGACAGCAGAATCAAGACAGGCAGGAGTCAAAACATGAATCAGATCACAAACAGGATACAGAATAGCTCCCAGGAACTCACAAGGTGAACCTATAACGGGCATTGAGAAAATGTATACTGGCACTTTAAATACTTTGAACTTTCGCGCCATTGCGCTCTGGCATCAACACGCCAGCACGCATGTGCCAATAAATACAGGAGAGGCACGACGCACGCACCATAGATATCGGCGCATACAGGGGAACCACCAGGGAGGTACTTTGTTACAGTATTCTTGGGCTGTTGTCAGTGTAAGCTGATTAAACAGTATTAAAATGTAAAAAAAAATTAAATCTTTTTTTTC
This sequence comes from Xenopus laevis, assembly GCF_017654675.1. Taxonomy (NCBI): domain Eukaryota; kingdom Metazoa; phylum Chordata; class Amphibia; order Anura; family Pipidae; genus Xenopus; species Xenopus laevis. The sequence goes on from NC_054377.1 coordinate 74,296,977, forward strand.
TGTAATAATAAAACAGTACCTTGATGGTAACTGTGCTGCAGGAATCCATATTGGCAACAATCCAATTGGTTTTATTTAATGTTTCAATGATTTTTAGCAGACTTAAGGAATGTTTATTCAAAGTCATGAAAAAAAATGCAATTCTGAATGATTGATTGATTGCACATTTATTTTTCTATATTGCCAGCATATTTAAATACAAACTTATGATATAAAGGTCCATTCATTGGCTTTCTGTTTAATTTTTTCATTAACATTTTTAAAATGTTTTCAACATTTTTTTTACTAATCTTAAAAATTTGACAGAGAAAAGCGATTGAAAATTTTTTTTGTAGTTGGCATATTTAGTGGTGATTTTCTTAAATCACAGGAAAAACACGATCTCAACTTTTGATAAATCTACCCTTAAAAGAAAATAGTCCTTGAGCCAATTCAATGTGTTTGAAATTAACACCTCACCCCTGTTACCTGTACTTGACTAAGTCTGACATCCATTTGGCAATAATTGTTACAGCATTAATGCCAGTCAAAGCTAATGAAAAAACAAACCCTCCTTACATTTTTGCCTTGTTACTTTCGCCACTAACACTCTTCATTCCTTCACTCTATACCCCTTCTTATTTTCTAGTGTGTAATTGTATGTATGCATTCTAAACTTTGTCTAGTTTATAAGTGCTTTACAGAATGTTTCATTTACCTCAAGTAAAGTGAAAATAAATAGTTAATCTTGAGAGACCCTGTGACTGGATTGGGGTTATTTCAAACCTGGCAAAAGTTCTAGCTAGTATGCAGTATAAAGACATGTTAAGATCAACACACTCATCTACCAAAAAATTGGAACAAATAAATTCAGGATTCAAGATTGTATTCTCGTTATCTAAAATTATTTTAGAAATGTTTTCCTCAAACAAAATTCTAATAATATTGAATTTTTGGATGCTGAACTTATGGGTGTAACTTTAACAGGCAAGATTGAAACTAAAGTATATATATAAAACCAATTGCTGGTAACACAATTGTAAGGGCTGATAATTGTCACCCCCATCATACTAAAATGAGTACTCCATTTAGTCAGTTTCTACGATATAGACGAAACTGCTCTTCAACTGAAATTTATGTTGAGCAACCTAATATACTATTGGAAAACATTTTAGTCTGTGCAGTAAACTGGGTATTTTGGATCTAGGAGTTAAAGTAATTGAAAAGGTAAATACCCCTTTGAGGGGAGGAAATGCTACATTCATTGAATTTACATGAGTCATTCTGGATACTTGCTTTGAACACACGTAATCTGCATGGCCTTAATACTAGATTTGATATTTCTCATTTTGTTTAAGTTGACATTTTTTTGTTTACATTCATGATCCTTTGATCATTTTGGTTTACTTATATCTTTATGGGTTTTAATAAATTTTTCTTTATATCTTTTTGATTGTATAATGCTATACTTAGAAATCCCGTTAATTTATGTGCAATATGATATCAGATGCCCACCAATAGGAGTCACTGTGGGATTCATCTTTATATATATATATATATATATATATATATATATATATATATATATATATATATATATATATATATATATATATATATATATATATATACAGTATATATATATATATATAGACATTCTAACCACTGTTAGAACGGTTGTGCCAAGCCAAGTATGCTGCGTATCTTTTAGCATTGACAAATAAAGATTTTGGATTTTAAAGTTGCCTGGTATGCGGAACTCCATCTTCTTCCTCCGCATAATATATTACATTACACACAGCAATGTGTTTTTTTTTTTTAAATAAATAATTTCAAGAAATATATTATACATCATTGGGTTTTTTGGAAGAAAAACCCCTCACTCTGTAACTATATCTGATGTAAATAATTATGATTGACTAAATGTTGTGTACCAATTATTACACTAAAGCATAAAAACACTCAATTAATTTGTGTCTTTAATTCTTGTATTTTGATAATTAATTATTCAATTAAGGTAATAGTGCCTGTGTTAAATTCTAAAATGGAATAAAGTTACTTGCTGCTACGCTAAATATATTAATTAGGTACCATTAGAAAATCAATCAATTCATTTGGTAAAAAGTATGTAATATCCACCAATTAATTAATCAGATAATGAATAAAAAGTGCTGGTTTCAACCTGGTTGCCGTCTCAGACTGCCTAGAACTCCCAATTATATATCAACTCATAAAAGTGCTAGTGCTAAATTGATGACGGGATTATCCAGCGTCCATCAACAATTAATTGAGAATACGTATAAATTATAAAGTGCTAGTGCTGAACTAGTTGCAGTCTCAGACTGCCTATGATTCAAAATTGATATTAATTCAAGTGTTTGTGCTAAATAGGTTTATTAGAGAGGTGAGTTCATTAATTAAAATTAAAAACTCTCCAAAACCATCATTTAAGGAATAAAAGTAGGAAAAGGAAAATAGTGGAGAGGTGGAGAAGTCCCAAAAACTGCTAAAGATTTCTTTCTAGGCCCTGGGAAAATAAACCTTTAATATACCTATTAGCACCAGCACTTTGAATTAATATCAATTTTGAATCATAGGCAGTCTGAGCCCCAATTAATTAGGGTTATAAAGCAAGATATTAAAGAGTTACCAAGACAACTAAAAGTCATATTGCTGATTCATATAGAAAAAGGCAAATATCTATAATCTCTCTTATAATCACTCTTATAATACTTTTATTATTATGTCTTGAGAAAGGTCCCAGGAGGGGACAATAAATTTCACCTTTTTTCACCATATTATGAAGTCCAGGAGTGCGTCTGTTATTGGGATTCCTATCTACATAACATATAGCAGTACCCTGGCATGAACGAATGATTCACTGGAGTGCACCATATTCATGTTTTATAATGCTCATATATATTGTGGTAGAATGATCAAAGAAAGGTGTCAAAAGGTGACTTTTGCCAATTTGGCATGTAAGCTGCAAAGGAGATATTAGAGTTCGGAAAGGAACAGGCAAGCCAGACAATCCATTCCAGTGGCCCAGTTTGCACATTGGAGCTCACTTCCCAGAGGAAGGCTGACCTGTGGATAGGTATTTAATCGTAGTTAAGTGTTAGTAAGGTCTTTGAGCAGGGCTCAGAACAAAGAGGTTACCTGTCTGTGTTAGGAACTGCTAGAGGGGCTGGGGTGCTGCCTGCCACTGCAAGGAGCAGATGGAGTTGTGACCAGGTGAGTCAAAAGTGATTAAGGTTCTGCCAGAAGGTGAGACAGGCCAGATGCTGTTAAGATGATATCCCAAGAGTGGAGAGTCAGCAGGGCTTAGTGAGAAGCCCAGAATATTCCTGAGTGTGGAAGCCATGGTATAGTGAGAACCCCAGTGTGGGGAAAAGGTTTGAATGCTAATGATCTGTGTTCCTGTAACCTTTATTTTGGGAAGTGTTTACCATAGCTAATTTCCCCCAAAAATTACATGTTCCGGCAGCCAGCTTGTCACATATAGGGGGTTATTTATCAAAGTCTGAATTTATCTCAATATGTTCTGCTACAAATTCAGATCAATTCCGCTCAGATTTTTTTACATTAATTTATTATTACATTTTCCCAAAAATTTGCATTGTGTTAAAAAATCCAATTATCAAGATTTTTTCAGATTTTTTCATACGATTTTTATGAATTTATTTGGAATTTTCCCCCGAAAACTTTGGGGTATTGCACGAAACCCAGCACACTTCTCCCATTGACTTATATGCAACCGTGACAGGTTTTTAGATTCTGACTTTTTCATCCTCAGGGTTTAATCAATTCCAAAAAAATTTTGATTTTTTTTTATATATAAAATAGGACTTTTAAATAATCACAAATTTTTTGGAATTTATTAAACCATGAGGATAGAAAAGTCAGAATGTGAAAATCTGTCATATTTTACTGCAAAGCAAATTTTCAGGGAAAATGTAATAATAAATAAGCGCAAAAAATTTGTGGATTTGTTCAGAGTTTGTAGCAGAAAATATTGATAGATTCAGACTTTGATAAATAACCCCCATATACCAAAAAACTTACTTTTCATAATATAGGAATTAGGGATTTTTGGATTTAGTTCAGGATTCGATAGAGTCTTTCACAATGGATTCGAAAATTCAGTCAAATCCTAAAATAGTGGATTAGGTCCATCCTTAATAGGGATATATCAAAAATAAATGTTATGTACAAAAATACAACTGATTGTAAAAACTCCATGTCTTCCGAATGAGCCAATACAAAGTATTGTATGTATAGGTTTATGAAGACTTGTATAGATCAAAAATTGGCATCAATACAATAACAAAATTCATTGCAATGCATGAAATTGGCATAGTTTAGATAGCAAGGTGAAAAAAATAATCTAAAAGTATGTTTATCCTAGGATATATTTTTGATAATTACAATGTTGTACAAATTAAAAATTGGTAAATGTCTTTCTAATCAAAACTACCAACTTGAATACTTTGAAAATGTTTGTGGGATTTTAATGAAAATTCTGAAAAAAAAGGCTCAAAACTTTTAGTTTGCAGCATTATATTACCCACATGTCAATACATAGACAATGTATGGAAACAGACAAGCAGTGCTGTGCTGCAATTTATCCTTTTATTAGACACATTAGACTGTCAGGAGTCTTCTGAACAGTTTGATGTCCAGTACAGTATGTTTGGGATTGCCAAAATTTGTGCCATGCAAAATATTGCTTATAAAATATCATGGAGGTCACTATTGCAAAATCAACACATTTACTGCATTTTATGTGGAGAAAGGCCCCCAAAAACCTTTGCCCCAGAAAACAATATATTTTGGGGAAGTACACATTCGGCCAAATCCAACATGGGTAGATGTCTTTCTATGCCAAACTACCAAACAGCAAAGTTTTGTTAAATGTAGCTGGTTTTGTGACATTTCTAAAAATTACTTCAAACAAAGCTTGCAATTTTCATTGTCATATCTCCTACATGTCATTAGGTACCAATATAAAACATCATCAGTATGAATGTTAGGGGTCTACCAAAAAGTTTGATGCCAATCATGTATAGTATCATGATTGCATGATACCGGCGCAATCCGACGCGTTGCGAAAAATCACAGGCGTCACGTCGGATGCGACGGAAATAAGGTAAGTAATTAAATTGTGGGATCGTGTTGCAGTGTTGATGCGACACTGGCATTACTTACCTAATTTCCGTCGCATGCGACGTGACGCCTGCGATTTTGCGTAGCGTGCCCGATTGCAGCGGAATCGCCCGTGTAGTCCTGCCCTTATAGGTACTTTTCATCAGCTAAGCCAGTAGAGTTGTTAATTGGAATTTAATAGAAGTTCACAGCACACATACAGCACAGTAAAGAAAAGGTGAAAAAATTTCAAAAAAACTACCACTTACGTCCCTATTGTAAGAAACTTGTTGATTGGGTTGCTTCCTCTGCATTGACTAACCTGGTTGAGGCTGCACAAGGGTTTTCCAAAAAGCAGGGGCAAATTGACAAATCCATGAGCCACTAAGATGGGGCTATACTATCTATCAGGACAGTTTGCTTTGAACAAAGGAAAGATGGCTCCCTGGTGGATACATAAACACCCTCCTGGAGGGGGGGAAAGGGGGGATGGGACACAGGGAGAGACGGATCTGCTTGCAACATAAAACAGCAGGAGGTAAGAAACCTGCACAGAGCCTGCAATGTCTAACCCCCCCTTACAACACACACAAAAGTAATATAAATTGTCACAATCCTCAAAACCATATATACCATAAAACTTTGATGACATTTTGGATCATATTATTTGAAATGTTCCTTTATCGCCTGAATATTGTCTCTAGGATCACAGTTTTGCTTTCATATACAATGTTATGGGTTATGATGCAGTTAAAGGGATTACACAGTTTATTGTAGTATTAGATGTGATTTAGATTTGATTAAATCATCTATCGATGAACAATGACAGATACATATTTCTTTTAAAATAAAGCTAGACAGAATGATATATGATCATTGTGCACCTTCATTTAGGCCTATCTAGTCATCTGGCATTGCTCCTCCCAATCTGGCTGCTCAACTCAGGACAAAGGGCTGATATATATTTGTATTTTGGGATTTATATGTTTTTAGTGACACATTTATATAACAGTGAAAAGAACAAGATTGACGTTTCATTGTATAATACAGTATATATATATATATATATATATATATATATATATATATATATATATATATATATTATAATACTAGGACAATTTTATCAAAATGTGAATGATTTTGTTAAATGGGAAACATTTATTCCCCATGCACATAACTTGCAATCATCATCTCTGGCATCTAAAGTTAGTACTGAACAGTTCAACTGCCAGATCCGCTGTGGCACTTGACAGTTGGTAGCCTTACTATCAGCTTTTTTCAGAATCAGAACCATTTCATGACTTCTCTTTATGTCTTTATGAGAAAAATGGCATGCCACTCCTATTTGGAGTCAATTGGTGGACTTTGAAAAATCAAAGGGTTTTTTTTTGGAAAAACTTTGAATCGAATTCGATTGAATGCACTATTACTTATTACTGTCTCTTTAAAAATTCGACTTCGACCATTCACCATCTAAAACCTACCAAATTGCTGTATTCGCCTATGGGGGGACTTCCTAGAACCTATTTGGAGTCAATTGGTGGACTTTGAAAAATCAAAGGGTTTTTTTGGAAAAACTTTGAATCAAATTTGATTGAATGCACTATTACTTAGATTCACATGATTCTAATTTGATCGAAAATGGATCTATTCGATTGACAAATGGACCTATTCAGCCAAAAAAAACTTACATTTTTTTAATACATTTCAGTTGGTCTTTTTGAATTCCAATTTTAAAGTTTTTCAAATTTGAAATCTGCCCCCAAGACTGAGCAATTAAATCCCATCTGCATGGCTATATTAATACAATATGTACTTTAAAAATTATTACCATTAGGCTTTTGATAAAGAATATTCTTAACCTTTTCATTGTTAATAACACATATCAAACGAAACTCATACATCTGGCACTTGGATCCAGGTGAAGCTTTATTTATTGTTAAATCCTGTCTAGAAACACAATTCATCTGCAAAAATGTTCCATTCATTGAATGAAAACATCATTGGTCCATTCGCAGAACTTATTATTGCAATTTTAAAAAGCATTTGTAACTGTTGTTATACACATACACACATGTGTATGAGCTGAGTAACAATCAGAGAGATAACCTGTAACCTTAAGTTTTTCTTTGATGTGCCAGTTTGGGTTACGTGTGTTTATTTTTTATTGATACACAGGAGAAAAACAAGAAAACAGATTTTGTGTTCATTTTAAGGCTTTTTGAACCGAGCATGTAAAATGCTATATAAAGAGCTCACTTTTGAAATATAATCTCCACCTTTTGTTTGTGTACAAAGCACAAAAAACAGTTATTGGGAAAGTTTTTTAAAAGGTTTTATTTGACAAAAGGTTTTTTATGTGTAAGAGGTCAGAGCAAACAAGCTTATCTGCATTACATAGTTAAGTTTGGTTGAAAAAAGACCAAAGCCCACTTTCAACCCCTCCAAATAAACCCCAGCACACATCATACCAATCCTTCCATACACTGATATGAACTACCAATATATGGCAATATTTATAATAATTGTAGATTTTAGTATTACAATATCCTATGATATTATGCTTGTTCAATAAATCATCCAAGCCCCTCTTAAAGGCATTGATAGAATCTGCCATTACAACCTCACCCGGCAGTGCATTCCACAACCTCGCTGACCTTACAGTGAAGAACCACCTATGCTGCTTCAATTGAACTTTCTGTTCCTCTAGTCTAAGTTACACTAGTCTAAAGGGGTGGCCTTTGGTGCCTTGATCTTTTATAGCAGAAAGATTTCCCTATATCTGTCTATAAAGCCCTCTAATGTACATCTAAAAACAAAACAACCTCAACCTTGACAGTCTACCCTCATTATTGAAATCTTTCCTCCTTTTAACCAGTTTAGTTGCATGTATTGTTTTATTATGGTTTATGGGTTAATTTCCCAACAATTAGTCATGCAAATATTCATCTTTAATATTCATATTCATATTTCAGTTGTGAGGGTGACTGAGGGGTTAGCACACTTGCCATGCTGCTCTGCCATATGATTCAGGCACTGTGTGCAGGAAGTTTGTATTTTCTCCTTGGGGCATATTTATCAAAGAATGGAGTTAGAGATCACACCAGTCCACTAGAGTGAAATTCTGCCACTCTCCATTAATTTCTATGGGATTTTTAAAACAGTGTTTTTTTCAAAGGATGAAAGTGGATTGTGGTGATCTCTAATTCCACTCTTTGATAAATATACTTGTGTCTGTCTCTGGGTACTTGCTTGTTTCCTTCTACATTGATTAAAATGAGTCTAGAGTCTTGTATTATTTTACTTCTTATTATAGGGACCATGACTTTTAAGCGTCACTGGGTCAGGAATTGATGAGAATGAAGAAAAATCTTTGTAGAGCACAAGTGTTTGGGTTCAATATAAATGAAGGCTAATAAACTCTCATTGTAAATGGCAAATACAAGCCTGGCATACTTGTAGTCTGTGGCTCAATAGAAAATACTGATTTGAAGAGCAGAAATGTTAGTAATTGTCTTTCATAGTCATGTATGAACCCTCATATATTTACAAAGAAACCTAAAATCACAGAAACATAAAAAATTGTATTCCCATAAAAAGTTAATTTCGGCCTCAACTGCTAATGTATGTGCTAATACTAATATTTAAAAGTGCGTTAAAAAAATATTTGAACCTTAAAATAGAAATAGAATTTTTTTGCCATTGGTATGACTTAAGCTTTGTTAAGTTAAAATCGAATACGAAATTGTGATACAGGTATGGGACATGTTATCCAGAATGCTGGGGACCTGTAACTTTCCAGATAATGGATCATTCTATTATTTGGACCTTCATACCTTAAGTCTGCTAAAAAATAATTTAAACATTAAATAAACCAAATAGGTTGGTTTTGTCTCCAATAAGGGTTAATTATATCTTAGTTTGGATGAAGTACAAGTTACTGTTTTATAATTACAGAGAGAAATGAAATTTGGATTCTTTGGGTAAAATGGACTCTATGGTAGATGGACTCCCATACCTGTAATGTGAAAATATACATGCTACAGTAAAATGCAGGCACTTGGATGTCCTCTGCAAAGACATCTGAATAAATTAACTTTGCTAATATAAATATTTTATTATTTCTGATGCCGTATATAGGATTACATGACACTTCTCCACCTACCCACCCATCTTTTTTACACATATTTACTTTTAATTAATCAGCGCTGAAGCTTTTGTTAAAATGTTAACAAAAATGTTTCTCCTGAAATTGATTCCCTATCTTGCCTTCTCAACAGTGCACAGCAGGTAGCTGTGTCTACATACAGAAAACAAGATCTTGCTGTAGGCTTGGGTATAAAACAAAAAGACACTAATTAAAGAAAAAAGGGAAAAATACACACTGCTGTTAGTATTTGATCTTAAAATTATTGATCTTGTCAATCAATTAGACCAAAAGCTCATTTATTTGCCACTGAGTATTAATGAGAACATTGGTTATCCTTTCAAATGTGAAGAGAATTTTAAAATTAGCAAAAAAGGGGCTATTAAGTGATGGGTTGGAATCAATTGGTGGCCTGCAGTTGTATGCTGATATTTTTCGTTATTAACTGCGAAATGTTAAACAAAGACTCACTTTTTTTAAAGTAAACGTTCAACCTATCAATGACCTCCTATTAATAGGTTCACTATATTCTACTATACATTTAACCCTAAATAAATTAATTGTATATATATTGAAACGTGTTCTGTCAATTTTATTGAATTTGAAAATCAATATTAGTATTTTTATTAGGTTTTTAATATTATTGATTTATTTTTTACTATTTCTCTCAGCAACAGACTCTGGAATGAGCAGAATTAAAGTATAAGCCCATCCTTACTCTCATGACTGCAAATATGGCTTATAGACAAATATGATGCAAAAGAGGAGAAATTTTTAAAATACCATTTACTACTTGGAAACAGCCCAGTCATTGTCACTTTGTGTTGGCACAAAATCTACGAGCTACCCTCCTGTCATCTAGAAATGCAATAATTAAACAAAATGACAATGACAGCTAGATTTCAAAACTGACCAGTCATTGTGAGATATTGCCCTATTATATTGCTCTTGAAGTCAACCCCATTTTTCATGTGCTGTTTTTCAGCTGTATTTGTCTATTTTTCAGTTTTCCAAGAATATTTCTTCATCTGCAGAGTATGCTTCGGTAATTTATGAACACCTCCTCCTCTGAGTCCTCTGACCCTGATTGTTTATTCTACAGAAACCTATTGATTTTGATAAATAAGATTGTTTCCCAAAGTAACAAATCATTATTATAATGAAGCTGTAGATGAGATTAAATGTAAGTCCATGTTTACTGAATTATGTCAAGTGAAATATGAGTTAGACCTATAGAGAGCATTTCACATGATGAAATATATATTAGGGCTATCCAATTGTTGGCCCATGAGCCAGATTTAGCCCTTCAACATGATTTTTATGGCCCCTAGTCTTCTCGGTGGCTCCATACACATCAGTGTAATACAATATTATAATTTTCATTTAATACAGTCCTCAAACATGCCATATAAGAATTAATCAGCCCACTACATGAAATAAGTTGGACAGCACTGTAATAGCTTGACTGTCTCCAAAATAAACTTCTCACCATGCTTTAATAGATCTGCTGCTAGTCCTGACATGATTGTATTACAACAATAAGAACAATAAGGTAGGTGCTGAAATGGTGTTTGTATACAATTGATTATTTCAATAGTCCCGTTATCAGAAAAAATATAAAATGATTGGACAGGCAACATATAATAAGCAATATAGTCACAGAATAAAATGCTCTTTATAATAAACCATCAATGTTATTTCTTATGATCATTTTTAAATCCTAACTAGTGATGAGCAAAATTTTTGTGCCAAGTTTTGCCACAAAAATGACCCATAGACTCCATTGGTGAAGAAAATTGTCGTGCGCCAAAGAAAATTTGTCACCCATAGCGAAGCGAAACGGGTCAGATTTGCCCATTACTAATCCTAACCTAACTGTGCTCCATTTTTATATTAAGTAACTTCATCTGGTAGAATCATTTACTAAACATTATAAAGGCTTTAAATAAAACATCTTTAAATATGTTGAACTGCAAATTAACAAATTACTGACACTGTTTTGTTTTGTATTCTGAATGCAAATTAGTTATCAAACAGCAAATATTTAAGTGCTTTCTACCGTCTTAAACTTTGTAGAGGCGACCTATTGCTATTGGCTATGCTGAAAATAGAGAAGCTGATTGTAAATTCTTCTGGAATTCAGGACAATGCAACCCATTGATCCCAGCTCATTTACTTTGCTGCTTTCAGTATATTTTGTTATCTCAGCTGCTTGCCTGTGTTCTGTAGCAGATTTTGGCTGACCTCTTGTGGCAAAATCTTCACGTGATTTCCCACTATCTAAGTGAAGACCAAAAATAATTTTAGCTAATCATTTCTTTCCCCACCAGTGTTTTTTACATTGTACAATTAAAGGAATATTTTATGAAAAATTATAAATGTAAATCTATTCCTGATTTTTCAGAACATCGCTAAGCATATTGCAGATCAGTGCTATTTTGCCATTGAAGGTCAGCTTTCCAAAGGAACTAATGATGCAAAAACTGATTTGCATAAAATGTATCTGGCTTTGCAGTTTGGAATAAATCTAATGACACAAGTAGAAATGCAAATACAGTTTAAGGGGGAAATAATGTAAATAGGGCAGTGCGGACTTTATCTGTGGAGATTTTTTTCTTTTTAATTGGCTGAATCTATTATAATAATGATAATACATTTGGGGCAACATGCAGATCAGACATGCCTGTTGTCCATGGGGTTAAAAGCCCTTAAATGTAGTAATGTATCTTATTTGTGAATTGTGTTTTATTCAAAATGGTAAACTCTCATTAAACAACTTTAAGTTGTTTTTTAGATAGTTATCTTTGTATTATAATAATGTTATGCTTAAATACAATTATCAGGAAAGTGAGAAGGCATCACTACTCATCTTAAATACTGAATACAACATGTTTGCACATAACACAGGGATATCCAGTGTTCCAGTTTTGTCTGGAAAAAAATCTTGGGCTGTCTCCACCATGTGTTCTTGTCTTCACACAAAATTCCTTAAAGTTATAAGCCAAAAAACGGTGAAGGAAGCCTCAGGAAGCAGGTGTTTGCTCCAATTAAATTTATTATAATGTGCCACTACATGTTTCAGGCCTGAAGCCCGCAGCCTGAAACATGTAGTTGCACATTATAATAAATTTAATTGTAGCAAAGACCTGCTTCCTGAGGCTTCCTTCACCATTTTATAAAACTGGTAGGGTAATTTACTACCTTCATGACAAGGTGCAAAGTCCAAACATCCAACACAGTATGGCATGTTTTTTGCACTTTTCCCCCTGCCCTATAGGTAGAAAATTTGCTGCAGGCTAGGCTTGCCTCATGAATATATTACTGGCACTGCCTGTGTTCAGCAGCACTGTGGAGCAGGTAGGGGAGGCATAAACAGTGGCGTAACTAGATGTTGCTGGGCCCCACATCAAATTAATTTTAGGGCCCCCAATATATCCAGTGTTTGTCCTGTTTTACCAATATATGTTCAAATTGCTCATCAATGAGAGCCTCATGGGGCCCCCTGTACCTCCTGGGCCCCCCTGCAGCCGCAGGGTCTGCTTCCTCTGTAGTTACGCCCCTGGGCATAAAGGCTTCTGGTCTCTACCTATCCCCATCTATCCCCTTATTTGTGCCTTGTCCCTACCTATCCCCTAACGTGTGCATCAATCAAACAAGCAAAATAGGGAATGCTTACAACCAAAGGCCATAAAAGAGTCCAGTACTTACAGGCTACTTATGGTAAAACCTGAGGTAAGGACAGGGCTGACTTACACTCTGTGGCGCTGTGTTTTGTACCTCATAAAAATCTGATGCCAGGTGCAAAGGGAAGCCAGACCCAGATACAAGTGCTCTTTAAATGAGCACTAACATAGTGCTTTAGTGCCCCTTATTGCTCTTGCACTTGCATCAAGGGTCTTAGTAAATGCCCCTGGTGAGTGTTTTGAAAATATAACCCAGTCAAGCCAACAAACTGATGCTAAAGCACGAATCAATACAAACCTTTTACTATAGGTTCCCACATCATTTGGTTAAAAAAATTGATGCAGCTTGTCAGTGCCCACACATTGAGGAGACACGAGGCAGCAGAAATGACCCATCTGACAGCCTTAGCTATTGTTTATTTTGTCAAGCATTAATAAAAATATCAAGAAGGCATCCTTACTTAAAATGATAAAGGGTCTGCCTTGGGCCCCAACAGCACTGTTCTTTGCACCTTGCATCTTGGAAGTACATAAGCATATGTACAGTGCTGAAAATGGTATTATACAAGGTAGAAATTGCACTTGGTATACAGCACAAAGTACCAGTGTAAAGGTTAATTTTAGTGGGTTTGTTGGCACCACTCAATGTGCTTTTGTCACATATTGGTAGCAGCCATTCCAGGGAGCTTTATGTTGTGTGAGAAGCAGGTGGATTTTATTTTTGGAATCTGAATTGCAAAATCTAAGGAGGAAACTCAAAGGGGCACATTTACTTAGCTCGAGTGAAGGATTCGAAGTAAAAAAAACTTCGAATTTCGAAGGTTTTTTTTGGGTACTTCGACCATCATATTGGCTACTTCGACTGTCGACTACGACTTTGAATCAACGATTGGAACTAAAAATCGTTCGACTATTCGACCATTCGATAGTCGAAGTACTGTCTTTATACAAAAACTTTGACTACCTACTTCAGCACCGAGCATCAATGTTAGCCTATGGGGACCTTCCCCATAGGTTTTCTAAGCTTTTTTTGATTGAAGGAAAATCCTTCAATTGATGGATTAAAATCCATCCAAGGATTTTTCCTTCGATCTAAGTATTCGCAGTCTTGATGTGCGTGCGTCTTGTCACATCTTGTCGCCAATTGCGGCCTTTGACAAAGCCCGCAACTGGCGGGTGAAACGCACGTCAGGTGCATTTTAGCTTCAGGTTAGGCAGGTGTCTCATAGGGACTTAGAATTGGTGACTGGGGTAATCGGATCGGGAGGGGACCTTTTGAGGGTGAAGGGGTTGGATAATTAAACGAACTGTGGGTCTGTATACTTGTACCTAGGGTACATTTAAGTTCTGAATGAAACTAAAGACTTAAGGTCTTTGTTACCTCAAGTTTTCACTTGCTCTACCGAACACTATATTGGAGGAATCCTGAAGTGGGTGAAGGGGTTGGCATGATGTGGGGCATTGTATGATGTACCTCATAGACATTTAGATTGATCAATGCGTTAATTGATAAGCATTATTTTATCACCACTGACCAACCGTCACTTTTTAGTGATATAAGTGCAATTAGCACATTAGCCCTCAAACCCATTGTTACCTAGTCAATCAGCCTCCTATACCTAACCTCAATTTTAATGTTGCTATCTAGACCTTGCTTTTAATGATTTATTAAAGGTTAAGTTTTATTATTTACTTCACTCAAGTTTCAGAACTATTGGATGGGAGGGTGCAGCTGGATGGGTCAGCTCTTTTTTCTCTTCCTTGTTGTACATTCTAATTATTTGACCCTGCACACCATCTTTTGTGTTTGATGGGTGGTGCTCCCCAACAATCTATTTTTGTCCCTATATTAACACAGTTGACACACAAACAAGTTGCTAGATTATCTTAGTTTATATCCGAGAGACCCCAGCATTGTTATACTTGATCTCCTGTTGTTGACCCGGCTATTCCTGACTTGCTTGAATGCTGCCTGCATCTGACCTCGGCCTGACATTACTACGAACCTGAGCTGCCTGCCTTTGACCCGGATCTGCTTGACCTCGTCCATCTTTACCCTTATTACTTCACCCGGACCATCCAACCTCTTTTCACAGCACATTCTACCTGTCTCACCTTCAGGTTAGTCTGTTGCTAGTGGAAGCTGCTTGTGAGCCCTCCTCTACAACTTGATCCGCACAAAGCCTAACATGTATGGAGCAAACTAACTCTCAGAGCACAACCACTCTAATAAAAGAGTGGGTGGAATTCTAGGCAGGTTGAAGTAAAAGGATTCAGTTTTGTAAATATTGTTAGGGTCATCTGTTGCAAGGACCCTGGATGCTGAGCTGTTGCCTTGTGATGAAGCTAGTAAACAGATTTTTGTCTGGTGAAACCCCCACTGTCCTGAAAAACATGGGTACCCTGAAAAAATTAGAAGAAAGTCTTTAAAAATGATTTTAAAAATCAAAAAGCGGAAGGCAGGTATTTTCCAGGTACTTATACTGTATTACTCATTTGAAATGCAACATTGGGGGGATAGGGAGAATTTATGGAGAAATTCAAAAAGTAAAGGCTAATCTTTGCAAGAAAATAAAGGAAATTTTATTAAAAATGCATTTGCTTGCGCTAAAAAGTATGAATCGGAAAAATTAACTTTCATAAATCGGCTCCTAAGAAGGAATATGAAAGGAAAGGATGATTGCAGCTTGTTTTGGCATTCTACAACACATAGGGGCACATTTGCTAAGGGTCAAATTTCGAAGTTAAAAAACTTCGAAATTCGACCATAGAATTTGATACTTCGATAGTCAAAGTATTTTTTCGATCAAAAACTTTTCATGCCATGTAAAAATTGTTTGATCGAACGATTTAATCCTTCGAATCGAATGATTTGAAGGATCCTACAAAAAAACCCTTCATTTTCTAAAAACTTAGCCAAGGTTGTAGGAGGTCCCCCATAGGCTAAACAGCAATTTGGCAGGTTTAAGGTGGACGAAGTGTCGAAGTCTAAGTTTTTTAAAGAGACAGTACTTTGATTTTCGAATGGTCGAATTTTTTCAATTCAAATCGAATTTTGGCCTATTCGAAGGTCGAAGTACCCAAAAATTACTTAAAAATTGGAAGTTTTTGAATTCGAAAATTAATTTCGACCCTTAGTAAATGGGCCCCTTACAGTAAGTATGACAAGCTTGTATCATCCAAGCAATAATTCTCTTTCAAACCATGCATTAGTTTATTGACCCATATATGAGGCCACCAAGCAGTATGCCTGATATGTATTATCTAGTTTAAGAAAATGTTATTACAAAAATATTGCTTTCTAGACACTATGCTGAATTTTTGAAAGTGCAGAAAAAGTAACTTTAAATGTAAATACAGATATTTCCTAGGTTTACTGGTCCCTTTTGAACAACTTTTTATAGCGTTGCTGTGAATTTAAAATACCATGCTACATTCAATAGGTAATCAGAACAGATGAATTTGTTTATCTTTTTTATTGAAATTTTCATTTTTACTGTATAGTCTATAATGAATTAACAAAATATAAGCCAAAGTGAATTACACTTGTCTAAAGCAAAGCTTTGGCTGACTTAAAAAGTGATTGGAGTTTCAATTGTAATTGCTTAAAATTGTACAACAAAATATATTTTGACTTTAAATTGTAGGAAAGTATCATTACAATCCAAATGATTCCTCATTACAAAGTGGTATCACTTAAAGCTATCCAGATAGGATTTCATGGTGCATTGCACAGTTACATTAATGCTTTGTAACTTTGAATATCTGGTAATTTCTGCTGAAAATGCCTTGTTACATAATGCAGAGTGATTAACATATAATGAAAAAGAACAAAACCAATTCACAAATATGATCGGTCTGTGGAACATCTCTAGCAATTATTTTATTTGTCCAAAGTATCAATACATGGGTTCTGTCTGGTGTAAAATAATTTTGTTTCCAGTTCTCACTGAAGGGGAATGGTGGAAGTTTTCATTTACACCTGGAATCCTAGAGGATTCTTTTTTCCTTAGATCTTATACACCAGTGAAATCATGATGTAGTATATTCTAGTGGTATTTTAAAAAAAAATCACAAGCCAGTGAATGTAGTGGCAGAAAACTTCCAGGAAATCATTCAGGTTTAAGAATAATGAAGTTCTCCTCAGTGCTTTTAGGCAAAATAGAAATTGTTGGGGTTCATTCATGACAGGATTAACACAGGAGGAGGTGGAACATTTTAAATGCATGGCAGCAGAAGAGAAGAATTACTGGGTTACTGGAGGAGGAGCAAGAACATATATGAGGTGGCACCTATCATTAGGAAAAATGCTAATATAAGGGAAACTACTGTTATATATGGGAAATGTGGATATCTGGCAAGCCACACAGATGTGAACAAGCAATAGTAATTGGATCCCATTTGTTACAAAGTCTCATGCATGTACTTTGCATTTCATACAATCCTACTTCAGGGAGCACAGCATTTGCTAGGAGCATTTTCTGGCAAAATAGTATTGCTTTTCCCCAACCAGAGTGCCATCTGAAAAAGGCAGAGGGTTATATAGCTGATAGCAGATACAGGAAATCTGAAAGGCACCAAAGTGGGTAACGAAGGGTGCCCAGGACTGTGGGGAGGTACTGGGAGCAGACAGAACCCTTGGAATGGCTACATGTGATCGAATAATTGGTTGATCGCACAAAGGAAGGGGAAGCTGCTTACCCTCCTCCTCTTGAGACATCACAGGCACCTGGAGTACTGTGCAGGCTGGCAGCGTGTCTGGTCTCCCCTAATAGTGGCCGATTATCCCCCCCACCCATTGCACTGTTACACTTGTATTGTTACATTTATGTGTTAAAGACATGTGTTAAGAATGTGTTAAGAATGTGTTAAAAAAAATATTATTATTGTCACAGCTGTTGATGGGTAATTGTTTTTGGTCCTTGCCATTTGGGTATGGCCAGTAGGTTTTTCCCTTTACATTCCCACCGCGCCTGCGGTGTCTGGCATATGTGGTAACCTGGGCTTGGTATAACATGGCAAGGACAGGGTTATCGGTTTTTTGGCAAATATGGTTTAAATAAAAGCTGCGGCCGAAAAATCACCCACGAAAAGGAAAAACTGAATCTTGTGATTTATTTAAATGTTAGCTCACAAGTGACTGCCTCCCATAGTCTTCCTGTGCATCAGCGATACATTTTTTATACTTTAATTATTTGATAACTTGTAGTGATGGGCGAATTTTGCCGGGAATAAATTTGCGAAACCGCCGCGAAAACTCGCCAGCGTAAAAAAAAACGGACGCCGGTGGCAAAAATGGACACAGGCCCCAAATTCACCCATCACTGGTAACTTGTGATTTTTTTGCCTGTCGTTACCCTTGTCTGTTTATTTATTTACAACAGTTAGTTTTTTCTGGTTGGGCTTTTTGGTGTGGAAAAAAGCTTGAACTTTTCAAAATGTATTATACCCTGATGCTGCAAAAAAAAGGATCTGAAAACCCAGCATCTCAAACCTGTCGAGGTCATGAATAAGTCAATGGCAGATTTCCCTATCTCAATTTGAAGACTTTGTGGTCTGCTCTGGGTTTAGCCCGATAATCTGAAAAATTTGGGGATTTTCTACCAGTAGTCTGCTACAATAAAGCCTTTTTCCGGAAGATCCATCCAATAACTGAGTTTGTTAAGTGGATACAGTGGGGACACTGAGGACTGAGCACCTGGCCAAGGGCATAGTGGTGAGCTGGAATAGTCTCCTACAATTTTTGTTTTACTGATAGATTTTGGGAAATAACCAGAAAAAAAATTGGCAATTCGGGAGAAAAATCCTCTGAAAATGTTAGGGAGTTTTGTCCCGATCCAGTTTTTTCGAGTTATTTTAATGATAAATAAAGCAAAATCGTGGATTTGAGTTTGGTCAAGCTACACTGCATTTTTGCATTACCATGATTGTTCCTGATCCCCATTCCCATCCCATTTGTCAAGCCATCCATGCCCAATTAGTCCAGCTGGGCTTATCAATGTATTTTAGGTCACATTAACCTGCAATCACCTGACCCATTCATTGTTTGGAAAGTTAAACTATTATATAACATGGAATTTGGCAACATTATTTACTAAGGATCAATACACTTTATTGCACATTAAAAGGGAAAGTCATCACTTAATAAAAAACAAATACATAACCATAATACAATAATCAAAGAAATCAACGTAACAAGTTTACATATAGGAGGTTATTTATTAAGTTTCAAGTTGTGTTTTCATTGAAAATTCAAGTTGATTTTCACTCACATTTTAGGCTAAAAAACCCTCACATTTTTTTTTTTTTTTTTTTAAATAAAATTTTTCAAGAGGGCATATTTATCAAGGGTCGAATTTCGAATTAAAAAAGCTTTGAAATTCGAATTCAGAAAGACCAACCAAAATGAAGTTGAAGCGAACGTTGAAGGAATAGCGCATTCGATTGAATTTGATTCAAAGTTTTTCCCAAAATAAAACTTCAATTTTTCAAAGTCCACCAATGGAGTCAAAATGGGTTCTAGGTGGTCCCCCATAGGCTAAACCAGTAATTTGGCATGTTTTAGACAGTAAAAAAAAAAGGAAAAAAAATATGATTTTTTTTCAAATTCGAATCGAATTTGGACTTTTCCCTAGTCAAAGTAAACAAAAAGTAGCTCAAAATTTGAATTTTTTTCATTCGAAAATTCATCTCAACCTTTGATAAATCTGCCCCTTAATAAACCCCAACCCTGAAATAGCTTGAATCAGAAAATGCACCATCTAAAACCTGTTGAGGCCATGTAGGAGTCAATGGCAGAGGTCCCTTGAACTAGATATTCATAGCCTGCATGATGTTTTTTTTGGAGTGTTTTGCCCAAAAACTGGAATAATTCAATCAATTCGAGTTTTTTCTCATGGTAAACTCGATTAATTGGAGTTTTTGGGTTTTTTAACTTGAACTCGCAGAATTAAGTTTTTTCCATTTGAGTTTTTTTAAATAAGATACTATTCGATTTGTGAGTTCCTTCGAGGTGTAAAAAATGCTAACATTCGACCTTTGATAAATAACCCCCTTAATATTCGTTAATACCTCCCCTATAACACTATAACCATGCCACATCTATATTTATTACCTCTTTAGAACATATATATATATAGATATATTTTTTTTTCTGCAGAGTGTACAGTAACTTCATGTTTGAAACCTGGAGCCCAGGACTGATTTAAGGGTCAACTTAGAGTCCACGTTGCATTCAATAATAAATAATTTAATAAAAAGTTTTATTTTTTTTATTCCTTTTTTTCCTTATTTTAATTATCATGCATGTTGGACCTTATTTTTAAATGTAAATGCCACTGCTTTAATTTGTACCTCTCTGATATGACCCTTTCTTTCATAAGCTGAAAAAAAGTTTAGATTTACATCCAATCCATGAAATTTCCTGTGATTTACTTGGGTCAAAGGCAAAGGGATGATGAATCATTTAATGAACAATTTAAACTAAGACTCTCTCCTTTACTGCAGATTTGTATTGCACTAAATATAAGATATTGTTGAAAATAATAAGCTTCTACAAGATTGCAGATTGTATGTATTTGCACATGACTTTGGAAAAACTTCATCATGTATTCCATTGTAGCCTAGTAATTACTAAGAAAAAAATAATAACAGCAGAAACACACAACAACACAATAGGTTTGATTGCCCATGAAACCCATAGAAACACAAAAGTGAGGGTCATATAATAAAGCATTTACTAAAAAATATATATATAAGACCCCAGAGAATAAAGCAGCAGTATAATGGACATATGCCTAATTCTAGGTTAATTGAATACAAAGATCCAATGCTTTTATAGAAGTTACTACTGAAATGCCTTAAGCTAAATTATATCCCTCCAGATAAGGGAAAAGGTGGTCATGGAATGCTCTTTTGACTACTTTTGAAAATAGCTTCCTTGTATTCAAAGCATTTACCTGTGCCAAACATTGATAATTGGATTGTTTATCCGTATTCGACTTATCTAAGAAATCATATAATAATAAAAAAACTAAACATCAAATAATACATTTTGTTTTCAATTTCTTCTCAGCAGCATGAAATTTGCGATACAAACGATGAACTGACTGAGCTTTTCACAGATGATCCACAGAATCAGCATTTAAATGCACAGTTTTGTGGTGCCAGATGATCTGCAGATTCTGTAAATGGTGAATTAAAAACATCAATTTGGTTTAATGCATTCAGCACTAGAGAAGTTTGAAACCAGGATAAACTTACAAAAAAGCAAAAATTTTGTAAGTAAAGTATAAAAACCATTGATAAGATAAAATTAGGGAATTATGGTGGAATAGCATTATTTTGGAAATTGCAGTCACTTGTTTGAGTTTTATTTTAAGGTAATTCAAAAGAAAACAACATACTATCAAATCCAATATCAAAACCAATTTGTTGAATAAATATCTTATTATAAAATCAGTTAATGACAAAGGAAAAAATCATCATGCCTTTCCAATATTTTTTAGGTGTTTTTTGAAAAAACTGGACTTGTTCTCATTAGAAGGACAGTTAATATGCACTATTAGTATGAAGATTGATCTGATTTACCTGTTAATTGTGCATGGGAGAAAACAAGATGTTCCATTGACATTAGAAAAGAGAATGTGTTTCCAACTCTACTATAAAGGTGTTTTTTTTGCCAGTTTTGACTGATTACTAACAAAAATGGTGTGTACATGATTATCATATAAAAGTTAGGAAACCTGCATTATTTCTGATATACATGAGTGCCTGCATCTACTTTTCATTATTGAGATGACTATAGCCACTGATATTAGGCCTGTAATTATCTATTCCCTCTTAAAAGTTTAAACGTTTAGGGGCCGATTCATCAAGCTCGAGTGAAGGATTCGAAGTAAAAAAACTTCGAATTTCGAAGTGTTTTTTGGGCTACTTCGACCATCGAATGGGCTACTTCGACCTTCGACTACGACTACGACTTCGAAACGAAGGATTCGAACTAAAAATCGTTCGACTATTCGACCATTCGATAGTCGAAGTACTGCCTCTTTAAAAAAAACTTCGACCCCCTACTTCGGCAGCTAAAAGCTACCGAAGTCAATGTTAGCCTATGGTGAAGGTCCCCATAGGCTTGCCTAAATTTTTTTGATCGAAGGATATTCCTTCGATCGTTGGATTAAAATCCTTCGAATCGTTCGATTCGAAGGATTTAATCGTTCGATTCGAAGGATTTAATCGTTCGATCGAAGGAATAATCCTTCGATCGTTCGATCGAATTTTCTGCGCTAAATCCTTCGACTTCGATATTCGAAGTCGAAGGATTTTAGTTCCTAGTCGAATATCGAGGGTTAATTAACCCTCGATATTCGACCCTTGATGAATCGGCCCCTTAAAGTTTAAAATCTGCACCTGGATTACTAAACTGGCAAACTGAAACACCACAGACACGAATCTTAAAACTTTAAGTCAAGAAAAATGGTCAAATATAAAACATGGAAAGCAACCAAAAAAAGTCTTTATTTCTGTGAACAATCTGAAAACAACTGAACTCAAAAAAAGTGTTTGGAAGGTGAACAACCAACAACCTTTAAAATTATGTCCAAGTTTAAAAGGGTGTCCTTTCCTGTTTGGAAAAAAATCCCCACTATCTGTCCATAATAATTGTGAAGAATAATTGTGTCCCCTGGCAAGCACTTTTTCAAAGCTTTATCTTTCCAATGTAAGACACACTGTATGTCAACAAATAAATATGATATTTCATGCTTAACAGTGTCTAGTAGGAATTTGAATATCTATGTACAGACATCTTCCTCACTGTCAAATATATTATCAGCATGGAGTAGAGTAACTGCATAAAAACCAGGAGAATTGAACTGAATAATAAGTAGAAACAGTTTTATGCAATATTCCTTTTGGTACTGAACATGTGTTGATTTTTGTTGTAAATGAAATACTATGTTTTACCCTTTCTTTTGCTCTGTATACATTTGGCAGCAAAAAATGTATAAAAAAAATTAAAAGGTTGGCAGGTTTTAAGTGGCAGGATTTTTAATTTGCTTAGGAAAACGAAAATGATCAGTAACAAGTTGAGATAATCGCATGCTGAAACCGCATGTGAGTTTAGGAACACAGGATTTTAGAACTTCAAAAGTACTGTACTGCTTAAGTACTATTAGTACAAATGCTATAGCTGTGATGCTCAAGTATTAGTAGGTCGGCCCTTAAGTGTGGTCCCAGTGTAGTGTGTATGCAATTAAATGTAAACAAAAAAGAAAATGCCGGCTCCAATCTCCTTTGGACTGATTATAATATATAAATAGAGCAAAACCACTTATAAAATTTTACGGGTCAAATCCCTTATTTTCATATATATATATATGCATATAATTGCTCAAATTGCTCAAATTTTACGTTGATGTAAACCGCTAGGCAATCCTTACCAAGCAGAAAAATCTGACCTGGGTGTCCAGACCCCAGGCCCTTCACTCCAATTGTTAGATAATAGAAAACAGCCAAAGAGCTTTACACTCACCAAGTTAGCCGAATGGTCTGGGTGCCGTGCCCCGAACCCGTAGCTTAGGCAAACTCTGTCTTCAAAATAAATCTGCACGCACTCCTGCAACCATGGCCATGGAGGTTAAAAATGTAACTTTATTCCATATTAGTTAAAAGATATGCGTCCTAACGCGTTTCGTATCAACAGATACGTAATCATAGGCACTTGTTAACAAAATAACCGTTACAACAATTTAAACCTAATTAGAGGAAATGACGTCCTGGATGACCCTGCTTAGGGTACTCCCATCGGACTTAGTACTTAAAAGCAGTTAACTCTTAACAAATTGGAATGTTACTACTACAAAAGTTCATCTTTTGAAAAAAATTACAATTAGAAGAAATTGTGATCTAGAAAAAATTGTGATCTAGAAAAAATTCATTCTTACTTTATACAAAGCATGCAAATCTTAATGAAACATTTCTATGTACATATCAAATTTAATATTTTGACTTAAATACTTCGAGCCCAACTTTATACTTTTTGGATTTCATACTTAAAAATTGATTTCATGCTT
The DNA here is from genome assembly GCF_017654675.1 of Xenopus laevis. Taxonomy (NCBI): domain Eukaryota; kingdom Metazoa; phylum Chordata; class Amphibia; order Anura; family Pipidae; genus Xenopus; species Xenopus laevis. Next base: position 74,321,009 of record NC_054377.1, read on the forward strand.
TTAGATTCTACAGAAAAACTTCTAAAGCGAAAAAGCTGAAGACCTACATCCATCACTTAAACACATGTATCATCACTTTTAAACTGAAACATTTTTGCTTCTTAACACAGACTCATATTGAAACCTTGTTACATGATCTCTGGTCATGTCTGTTGACTAAAGTGTCGCAAATCCATAAAAAATTCCTATTCCTACCTGCTACATTTGTTTAATACTAAGCTGAGGAACTGCAATTAAATGCCCTATTGAAAAAGCAGGAACAGGACCCACCGGCACAACATGGGTAATTTCAGCAGGTAAAACCTTGCTCGTTTATTGCGGATGCAACGTTTCGGGGCGTGACCCCTTTCTCAAGCATGAGCACCTGGGAGTCGCTGAAGTCTGGACGGCCAGGGTGTGCGAGTGTAAGTCTTTCTTTTTGCTATTGAAAAAGCAGTTATATTTCCGCCAAACTAACTATTTTGCCGGATGTCCTTAAAAAATGCACTATTCACATCAAAACTATAAAAAAACTGTCTAATGAAGAATATTGTATTGAAAATTGCTGATTTTTGTTCTTATATTTTAAATGTATGAATTACTAATACTCTAAGGCACGGACTCATACTTTGTCTGCACTATTGAAAAGTGCGCACCATTTCTGAAAAAAATTAAATTTTTATATAAATACTGTACCAGTGGTGGGGCAGTATGGTGCAGTTAATAAAAATGCATTAAAATGCATTCACGAAACGGCGAAAAATTCACGAAACGGTGCCGTCGTTTTTGACGCCGGCGCCCGGTTTTTGATGCCGGCGTCCATTTTTTCCCGACGCGCCGGAAAAAATATTTTTTGACGCCGGCAAATTTTCCTGGGCGTTTTGCAAATTTATTCGCTGGCGGCGAATCATGCAAATTCGCCACGAATTCGCGCCTGTCGAATAAATTCGCCCATCACTAATGACAAGCAAAATAATTTAATAGTTTCATACATTTTGATGTTATTGCCACTTTACTTTAAACATGTCTTCTTTGGGCACCCATTCGCTACATTTCTGACACTCCTTAGTATAGGTTCATTGTTGTATCATGACCTTTACATAGGAAGGAATAGTCCTGTTAATCAAAACTGTCATTTCAATTTATTAATTAAGAAAAATCCCCACAATAACAGGAATCTAATTATCACATATCTCTCGTATATAATCACGTGACTTGTACAACTTCATCTAGAGTAAATTTGGAAAATGAAGCACTTACAGACCAAGGAATAAAATAGAAATGGCATACATCTGAAGAGGTTAATACCAATTATGAACTCCACAGCTCATTATGTACTGCTTAAAACCTTAGTAAAACAGATACAACATGATTTAAAATCGGAAACTGTAGCTAAAGGAATTAGTCTGCTCTGCATGAAACTAGATGTATTTAATCAATATTGCTTCCACTAGAAAAGTGGATTAGTTTTTCTTTAAGCCAGAGTTAAAAGTTTAGCATCTAATTTATTTTAATAAGCATTCAGTCACTGGTTGCGACAGAAAAGAAGACTAAACTGTAATGAAGCGCCTGGAAAAAAAGAATGATTTAATTATTTTTCTGGGGTGGATAATGAATAAATTAGACACGCTGCAGGCTGAGAGTTTATGTAGAATTTATTGTTATTGCTTTAAGACACTATCATGACAATGTCAGTTTTTCTCCCCGTTGCAAACTGATTGATAGGAGCTTGCTGACTGCAAAAAAGACCTCTTCTTTATCAATGAGTAGCCAGTGAAGGTGAAATGCAGTCTGGCTCTAGAGTCCATAGAAGGGCATGAAATGCCAATTTGTCTTAGTACATTCACAGACTATAAACCTGACAGAAGTACAGTCACGTTCCACTAATAATAAATGTGTTATATAAATCACTTTAGGGAATCCCAAATAGAGAATGATGAACAAATTTGAATGATCATTATAGCGTACAAGTAATAAAATGCGTATAAATTGACTGTTTGCCGATGCCAGTTTATTAAAGGACAAGTAAGCCTTTTATTTTCCCATATCCCACAACATCCATAAAATAAACAGCCCCCAGAATAGCATATCTTTCTCCCTGCTTTAAATTTTTTTTTTCACTTAAGCTTGGCCCATTTTGCTTTCTGAGCAGTTCTCTCTTTGACTAAGACAAGGTACCTACTAGACAAGCTCACTGCCTCTGCTCCAATGGAAATTAATAAGGTATGTGCAGTAGGCACCTCTTTAAGGTCTTCATAGTCGGAAAGAGGAGGAGTGAAGTAACTAAAACAGCTGCAAGTGAATTGGCAGTAATAGAGAAACACAAGTGCAGGGGGAAAGGTAAATTATTCTGTGGGGTGTTTAGAGAAACTTAAAGGGATTGCTCTGCATAGCAAAACATGGATGTACCAATATATGAAAATAAGTTTTACTATTTCACAGATGCACTATTAACACACATACAAGTATGGTAATGATGTGCAAGTGAAGTTGCAGTATAATTCAGAATATGATTCTTTAATTTAGCATTGAAGAGTGGAGTTGTTGCAGTATAGGATAATAAAAATAGGACAGGGATTTGTGCAGTAAACCAAGTATTCTGTATATTCTACTTACTGTTTATAATAAAAAGAAGCATGCCCTCTTTTAAATAAATCCAAATAGTATACAGCAGACAAAATATTTTGCTTCTTCCACTGCTAATTTGAGCTATGTTCTGTAAGTGGAATTACTTCTCAGGATATCCAATATCTCCCCTAGTCAAGTCTTAATCCAGTTTTCATTCACTCATATGGTTCAAAGGATTTAGAACTATTTGCTGTGTAAATAAAGCAATCATTGGACAGTTATGGTGCTGAAAGTTGACAATGCACTAATACCAAGAAAATGGAACTCAAGATTAAGGTTCTTTTATGTGATTTATAATGTTTTACTGAAGAGCACTACAGTAAATTAGATATAGAATAATGTACCTGCAAAGGTCATTTCATAATACCATTTTTTTCTATGCTACCAACAGGATGATTTATAGCTTTCACTGTGCTGTTTTATTGTAAATCAAGTCACATATGATTTTCGTTGTTTCATGTAATTTCTTTACATGACATATCTCGCAATTTAAACAATTTCCGGAACCTCTCAGTAGTGAGATATGTTAGCTTATTTTTTTTGCAGATTGCCAGAGGTTACATTTCCCATTACATTTTTCTCTTTGACCTCCAAAACAAATATTCTTATTAATTAAAAGTGAGACCTTTACACATACACATGAATGGAAAAAAGTCGAGAACACATCATATACTATAAAAATTAATTACAAGCACTGCTATACATTTTCCATAAAATTCACATTCTCCATTCCCCTCCAACAACGTAGAAGTCAGTCTCAGCTTTATTGCTAATTGGCACTCCTCCACTATAAAATCAATGACATAATTACACTGAGTAAGAACTTCAACTGATTCTGTTTCTGTACCAGGCATAACACATGTTATTCCAATGAAAAGAGCTTTATGTAAAGCACTGAATTAATAATATTTTCTGTTTTTGCCCTTTCCCATAAAATTATATTAGCACATTATAAATAAGCATTCTATGTAACTACACACACATTTATAAATAAATAAATGTATATTGTGTTACTGTGTATAGAGTTGAAAGCAGATAACCTATACTGTATATATATATATATATATATATATATATATATATATATATATATATATATATATATATATAAATAAATATATATATATATATATATATATATATATGCCATGTGCATATGACTCACGATAAACAAGGCCCATAGCTTTGTAATTAATGATTCATGAGTTGATGTAAAAACACTCACTTTAAACACACTTTTGGCAATCTGGGTTTTTTATTAAAATAATTCAGGATAACACTTTTAGGGGGTTATTTATCAAAGTCCAAATTTATCTTAATATTTTCTGAAATATTCTGGGCTTATTTATTAATAAACTTTCCCTAAAATTTAGTTTGTTGGAAAAAATTATGAAAAATCTGATTTTTTCATCCAATTTTCACGTTTTTTTTCAGATTTTTCACCTGAAAACTCGGAATTTTGCCCGAAAAATCAGGGTATTGCCGAAAACCCTGCGCACATCAAAAAATCATTGGGACTTCTCCCATTGACTTATATGCAACCTCGACAGGTTTGAGATGCCGGATTTTCAGATTCTGACTTTTCCATCCTCAGGGTTTAATAAATACCAAAAAATTCTTGATTTTTTTAAAAGTCCAATTTTATTAAAAACAAAATTTCCTAAATTTTTCATTCAGAGTTTAGTAAATAACCCCCTAAAAGTTAACTAAAAGGGTATAAAGGTAGTTATTGCTAACTAAGATCTTAATCATAGCAAGTTTAAAGGCACTGAAATGTATTGTAAGCTTGTTGTGATTATCTTCTTGCTTTCGCCAGTCTTAGGGGCCCATTTACTAAGGGTCGAAGTGAATTCTAAGTGAATTTTTAATTCAAATACTTCAAAATTCAAAGTAATTTTTGGGTACTTCGACCATCGAATAGGCCAAAATTCAATTCAAATTGAAAAAACTTTGAATATTCGACCATTGGAAAATCAAAGTACTGTCTCTTTAAAAAACTTAAACTTCGACACTTCGTCACCTTTAACCTGCCGAATTGCTATGTTAGCCTATGGGGACCTACTAGAACCTATAGCCAGTATTTGGCTAAGTCAAAGGTTTTTTTTTGAAAATCGGTCGATTGATCGATTAAATCGTTAGAATCGTTCAATTCAATTCAATGGTCGAATTTCGAAGTTTTACCACTTAAAGTTGCAAGGAAACACACTTCTGAAATAGAGTAAAGTTGAAACCTTTCTTGGCTAACTAAAACAATAATCACAACAAGCTTTCACAACATTTCAGAGCAACTAAGTTCAGTTCAGATTATATTAGTTAGTCAATAAATGTATCACCTTTACGCTATTTTTATTTTTAATTTCATAAACTTAGTACACCATTTTCACAGTGGAAAAAATAATGCAGCTCCATCACAGTTGTAATAGACCCTACATAATGAACAGAAATTAAATGAAGATGAAGAAAAAAAACCTCAAAATCTTTATTAATAAATAAATTATATTGAGAAAGTACTGACATGAATAGAGAGAGACCTGTACCACACATGCCTAACATTTATATAAAATGCAACCAAAATAGGACAAAATGAATCACCTTTAGTTCTAAAAAAAAAACCTTTTCAAAGGTTATCTTAACATGAACTTTTCAATAGTCTGTATGCACAATATTTTTTTGATGTCCTAAATATATTGACATGGGTAAATGCACAGAGTTTCTTGCCTTTTCCCGCATTGGGGACAAGGCCCATAAAATATTAAACAGAATTTTTTTTTTATTAAAAAAAAGTATAGATGAGGTTGGCAGGGGAATACATTTAAAAACTTTGTTTTATATATTATTTTCTAAAACAAACATAATGTAAACTTTACATAAAATAGTTTTCAATAAAATATAAATATGGATTTGCATGTTGTCTATCTGTGATTGACACCAACTAAAGATCTCTACATAAAAGTACATTGAAAATATGTAATCTTTTTCAGCCTCTATAATGCAACATAATTATAATACGTGATTACAACTTATTTTAATCAATCAGCATAGTCTTATGTGTAGTTTATTTTGCAACAGATGTGAATATACTGCACTAAATTATTCTGAATATACTGCACTAAAGTATTCCATAAAATGGACTGTGTTTCCAAAAGCAGGAAGAGGAAAAATTACAGTCTTGCAATGAAATCAAACAGAAAACCAACACACTTTAAACAATGTTTGTATTTGACTCTTTTTCAAATACGCAGTCATCTACAAAATGTTCCATTGGTCGTAGATCATATTTCAGGCTTATGATTACAACTTTTTCAATGCATGTGGTGCTTAATCGTTTACAGGCTGGAATTCTCCAACATATGACATTTTACTGGAGAATTGTCCTGCTATATAACTATTAAGTACATAGAGTAAGTACATTACTACTGTATGCTAATACCCAACACAGAGAAAATGGGCTGGAAATATTCTAAGATCTTTCATGAACTCCAATTTTATTGACAATCAATTTAATCAAAAACATTTCTTTTTCTTGCTATAATATTTTTCTATATGTAATGACTGGCTCTTGTAGACATTATGACTCATCTTTCACATATGCAGATGAAAAGCATCATTATTCATAGTGTTTTCACCTTATAACCAAATCACACACAGTATATGAGCAATCGCAGCTATTCTTTTTAACTCAAAAAAATTCATATTCTTAATCTATTGAGGTCATCATTTTATGCTGCCCCTTCATGACTGAAGGTTTTCATATCCTATTCTTTTTCTTCAGATTATAATAAAACAGTATCTTTCTAAAGTGCCTTTCTACTAAAATATAGCAACTATTTGCAACGTCATTATTTATTTCCTCTAAATCATATCCCAGAATTATCTCTTACTTCACAGTGCCTTTTTTTCTAACCAAACAAAAATAAATGTTTCAAACACCTATATTACTTTTTAAATGCATACCTTTCTTCATCATTTCCCTTTCACCACTGTGTCAAGTACTAGTTCACACATTCTGTGTGGTTTGTTCCTTGAGAAAGGTCACAGTCAGTGACCAGAATGTTGGGCTTTTTAACCAATCTAAACATTTTTGGTGTGATGTAAAGACCTGTTGTGTGCTGTATATTGTGGGATTATTGCCTGTAGGCAGAAGCATGCAGTCTCCAAGGTAAAATAAACTAATCTGGAGCAAAGTGCCTACTTATGGAGGACCTGGCATTGATTGGCAGTCACTGGGGCTCATTTATTAAAGCAACGCAGTGCATAAGTGGACGCAAAAGATTGTCTGCGCCATCACAAGCGTGATCGCTAATATATTTGCGTGATATTGCGCATAACACAGAGCTTTTGCGATGGTTTTGTTTATGCGCATTGCGCAAAAGATTGGGCATTTATGTCGCAAACGATGCCGTGGTTGTTAGGGGCGTGGCTGTAGGCGTGGCTACAATGCGCTTGCACTGCGGCCGTCGCAGATTTGCGTCTGTATATGTGCAAAACTGCACCCGGGCAACAGCACCACAATTTTTACGACTGCCTCTTCGTGGCGTAATAGTAAAGCTCTTCAAAATGCGCATTCCTGCCCAGCTGCACTAGTATATTCATGTTGCTTAAAAGAGAATTTTATATATGTGTGCAGAGCCACACTGCTAAACTGGGTTCTGGCAAATACAATGGTGCTGCTGTTGGTGGGGATGTTTGTTAACTCAAAGTTAACTCAAAGATGAACAACCCCTGTAAAGTGCATATTAACCACGCCTTCCACCCAACATGTTTATATTGACCAAGGTTCCTTTAAGGGTATCAGGTAGGCTAAACACCTTTGCAACCAAACAAATATTAGCACAGAAACAAATGCAGATGCGTCTAAGTGAACGCAATATGCGCAATATGTGACGCAACTAATTAAAGCAGCGCATTCATACATGAGCACAACTAATCCTTACCTTTGCGGTATCTTCCTGTGCGCACAATTTATTATAAGCACTGCGACAGCTGATACGCAGTTTCACACGTCGCACCTGTCTGTGTCTACATTAGTGCACAAATTGCACTGTTAAGGTATCGTGCACTACATTATTAAATACTCGCATGCGCTGGGCAAATGTAAGGCCACTGCGCTCTTTTTAGCGCTGCGCTGCGTTAATAAATGAGCCCCACTGAGAACAGAGCTGTTGTTTTTGTAGGGAGCTACTATAGGCTTCTGCTTACAGAAGTACTTCACCCCTTAATCAAGAAAAAATATAATTTCAATGTTATTTATAACATTGAAATTATATTCTGATGAAGTGACTATCATAGTCATGAAACACATTGAGCCATGCACTCCCCTGCCCCATTTACTACTTTTGAAGTGTTACATGCTTTTAATCATAAACGTGGATTAAAACTATATGTCCTTGTGAAATATACCCTGAGATTGAACCGGTGACCTCCTGTGTTTTTCGTACACATATTTGCATACACAAGAGCCATGAATATCCTGTAAATTATATCCTTATAAACGGTGCTTAGTGATGTCATCAGTTATAATTGGAGCTTAGTGATGGCATTTGCTGTCACATGACTCACTGAAACTTGTGTATTACTATAAGTAAAGTACCCCTGTTGCAAAATATGAGGATATTAGAAGACACCTCGGAGTTCCATGACCTGTGTAAAAACACTCGGCCTTTTGCCTTGTGCTTTTATATGGTCATGCAACTCCTCGGTAACTACAGTCTTATATTTTACAATAGGGGGTACTTTATTCAATATATAGCCATATAAATATGGTTTATTGATGATGATTATATCCCTGGTCTGGCCAGTATTACACACAAAAGGCAGTAAAAAGCTGATTTTAGTAATAGAGCATCCAATTAGTAGAAATATTGATAGGGTAATTAGTTAAAAGGACCATACTAACTGTCTATTGCTTGCCTGGTGCTAGGGTTTGACATTTGATGGAGTGAATGAACAGATTATTGAGAGGATCTGTGAAAGACACAGTGACCAATAAAAGTTGTATGTATATATATATATATATATATATATATATATATATATATATATATATATATATATATATATATATATAACACCTATTTGGGCCATACGGGGTTAATTCACCAGCTAGAACACTAGAGCATGCGTTACACGCGAATTACACCCAGGGCAGGGCCTTCGCTAAGTGGAAGTGTTCCCTCTATGGTGTAGTGCAACTACATCCCCCCAGGCTACTGTGCACACAAAAACAACTTGGGCGCCAGGAGGTTCTTAACAACCAGGAACGGTTTATTATGCCAAAAAGGGCAAATGACCACAGGTTTCAGTACTCACGCAGGAGTTGAGGAAAACAGCATATTGAGAGTTCACACAGATCAAAGGCAGGCTCACACAGAGAGTACACAGGCAAATGCAGTACAACCTTTTCCTTCTGGAAGTTGTCAGGCAAGCAGCTTCTACCCTACAGTCCCTCTTCACTGAGGTCCCTGACTGGAGGCAACACACAGAGCCTCTGGGAAGCTACTCCCTTTCTGCAAATCCTTGCTGGAGCTCAGCTGCTCTTTCTCTCTATCCTATCTGCCTTTCTCTCCTAGAGAGACTATGACAAGTCTGCCCTAGTATATCTGTTCCTCATTCACGGGGTTTCCTGGTCCATGACTTGGACACATGCCTTCTTCTGGGCCTATTGCACTCAGTCCCCCTGAGCATATCCAGCTGAATCACATCCAGAGGCAAAAGAGGAAGTGGCCACTCCCTGCACACACTATATAGGAGTGTGTCAGAGCAGTGTCATCAAATCTCTCAGCCTATCACTGTAAAGGTTATTTTGTAACAGGGATTCTACTCAATAACCCAAGGAAATGGTGAAAAGATTAACTCTATAGGGCCTGTATCCCTATAGGGCCCTACATTTACGAAATATAAAAACTGCAACTAGTGATCTTTGACAAACCCAGTTACACTATTGGGCCCATATGCTAACAATCAAATTTGTATTTTTAGAGGTTTTCAAGAAATTAATATTTTTAGCCCATCGTTTTCCTTTTGTGCTTTTGTTTTTGGATCTTTTAATAAATGCCATGACATTCCTAGTTTTAGAGAAAGTGAGTTAAGTCATGGTTTCAAAAACCCCAAAACCACTAAAATCAGACCTTTGATAAATAGGCCTCAAAATATGTACTAGAACACCTGTGTAATAGTGACCATTTAATGTTTGTTGCGAAAAAAAAAATAATTCAAAGCAAAGTTTAGCTCCACAAAATCATTAGATCATTCATTAGATCATTAGATTCTGACATGAGGTTTAAAGCTAAAAACCCAAAAATATTAAAAATAGTCTGCATATTTTTTGAACAGAATCAATATTTGTATATTTTGTGTTTTGTCAAGAAAGTGAATTCAAATTTATTTCAGTAAATGTAAGCTGGGGTTTTTATATATTATTTGAGTATTACTGACCACAGCACTTATTCTCACAGACTCACCCTTAGCGTAACAGTTCAGGAAGGCCAGCCATAGGAATGTTCTTCAGGTGTATATGCTGCATAACTAAAATATGATCAAGGCAATGAGTTTTAAAATGCATCATTTCAAAGACTGAAATAGCTGTTTGAAATATCAAAGAAATGTAGCACACAATATCAAAGTGGAATATTTGAATAAAAACTCTCTGGCAGATGACTTTTACCTAAACAGGAAAAGAAACAGATGTATACCAATATCCACTGTTCAGAACACATACAGAAACTGTTAATGAAGGAAGACCACTGAATTATTTTTATACTGCCCACACTCTTCCAACAACGGGCAAGAGTTACTTCAGCCTTGTTTGGGAGAATATTGTTCAGACTTTGTTGTTTCTGTGAGACTGTGTTCTTGTTAGTATATTATTAAATTGGACAACAGTTGACTCAGATACACAACACTTTGAGCATTGCTGCTTAATTTATCTAGAGAGAGAGTAATTCCTTTAAAACATAATTAAAACATGTAACCCTTACTAAAAGATCACTAGCAACAGAGCAAAGGTACAAGTAACTTATAGCATATTGACACATCAGAAAAATATTATTCGGTGAAGAGAAACGGGGCAGATTCATTCATCACTAATCGTGCACTAAAATACAAGCAAAAAGAATCAAAACAATTGATAACATCACAGGGCTGAATTACTAAAACTTGTTTTCTGAACACAAAGTCGACATAAATGCCTTCCACAAATTGAACTCATTTATCAATAATTTTGTCTGCAAAGTGCGCCAAGTTAACTGGCCATTGGCTTTATGAATGAAAAGTAAATGCTTATAATGTATATTTAATATACTATATATGTCTTTAACTGTTTTAAATAAGAATACCATATCTTTCATTTAGTTGGTTGCTGGATTTTGCTGTTGTTTATCTATTTTTTGAATAATAACAGATGGAAAGGTATGTAATTTTTTTTCTGATTTATGCCACTACCATATTTAATCTGTTACATTTTTAAATATTAAAATATATATATATATATATATATTGTTTTTTTTTTAATTAACATTTTATGGTAGATTATGAAAGACTGAAAGATTACAATTATGCCAATTCATATTCTAGTGTTTATGTATGTAATCGATAAAACAGATCTAGTTTTGCCACACAGAACACATTTCCAAAACCTGTCCTGTTTTTGTATGTTGTATACAGATAATTATTGCAAGGTAGCAATGACAACCACACTAAGACAGTGCTAAAACACTTTAAAGCCCCATGGCAGCCAGGGCCATATCTACCACACACGGCCTGTGCCTAGGGTGGAAGCCCTCAGGTGTCTATATTGTAAATAAAAATGCAGGAAAAAAATCTCCCCAGTCCTTCACTGGATAGTCTCTGATAAATCCGAAATGATTTGGCAGACATGAAGAGGGAAGGTACCCTCTTCAGCAATTGGAGCATGCACAGTACAGCAGGACCATGTGAGCATGTGCCAATCATCAGGGAGGGGGCAGGCTGAGATTCAGTGCCTGGGACAGCACTAGACCTAAAAACAGACAAAACTGTAAAACATTGTAATGTACAAGACAACAGGGCTCATTCACATTGTCCCACACAATGTGCAAGTGCAATAAAATAAGCACTAAGGGCTCTTGTCAACCTGCGGTCATAATAAATAAATGTAGCACCCTTTCCTGTAAGCAGACTGTCTGAACATTAATTGAGGGACAATTATTAGTATAAATGGACAATGGATTACTAAATTGCTCATCTGATTTGATAAAACAGAGACTGCAAGCAGTTGATATTTCTTGAGGCAGCACTGTTGCTTGGGGTTATAGTAAGTCTATGAACTACATTTCCTACAAGCCCTTGCTACAGTAAGTGCATGGAGAAGGCCAATAGCAGCCCAACCCCCCAAAGAACCAGACGGGAAGAGGACAGGATGAACCAGTCAGGAGAGGGGTGCTGTGCTGGAAGACTTAGAAAGGTTTAGTGACCAGCCAGAGAGAGAGACTGCTACTAATCTGCAGAGGGAGACACTGCAGTGTGCAGCTTGATGGGAGTTGTTTCCTGTTATTCCTTGGAGGTAAAGGGCACAAGGTCCCAGAAGTCAGTGTGATCCTGGGTTATGGCCTACCAGACATTTTTGATCCGTTGAATGCTACTGTGAAAGGAGAGGCAGAGCTCCTTCTGAATTGTGAATCGCTGCTTTGTTTGGGAGATTATTGTTCAGCCTTTGTTGTTTCTGTGAGACTGTGTGGTTTCTATGGACTGTGGAGTACCTGAGTTGCTGTGTGCTCAGATATTTCTCCCTCTTTACCACAGTCACCATCTGAGAGGGTTGTTGTATATCCCATCTCATCCCCCTGCAAGTATTGTAAGTAAGGCTGACAGCATTGCTTTTACACATCCAACGTAATCAGAGGGAGCACCCTTTATACCTTCACCAAGTGATGCATCTGCATCTCGTGTTTTGTCTCCACATCCACAGACAGAATATAATTTCCAAGTTTGACGTTTAACATATAGTGGAGTCTATCTTTCTCCTTTTATTTAGGCTGTTGTGCCTTTTCCAGCCTATCCAATTCTTCACAAAGGGGGCCCCCCTTACCAGTACACACTATATCCAGCTGGCAATGTGCCGGGGGACTTAGGTGTGCACACCAGGGTTATGTGTTTGTTATTACCGTATAGCGATACATTTTCCTCTTCACGTTGTTCACAATATTTAACTATCTCTTCCTTACAGCTTCAGCTGCTTAATAAAGTAACGTTGTGCCTCTTGTGTGCGTGGTTACTGGATCTCTGGGGTGTCACCAGGGTGCTTTGGAGGAATATACCCATTAGCACAAGTTTAGGGCACACCTATGGTGGTGCTACGTAAATAACCCAGTTCTCGTCACAAACAACTCTGAACAAAGGTCTTAAACACATATAAGAATTTGTCCTTGTTTTTATGGATCAACAATATTGTGAACATATCACATAATTATTTACATATGCTGCCATATAAGGTATAATTTTTTTTAACAATACCTTATTTTTATATCATACTTAGTTTGGACTTATTCATTATATATAGGCCAATGTATGTTTCAGTTTCATTATTTAGAACTTTGTAAAAAAAAAATTCAATATTTTACTACAGCAAAATCAACAACAAAAAACATCCACCACACGCTTGCAAAGTTGGTCTTGAGGTTAGAACTGACATAATAATTATAATCTTTCAGAAAGTTGCAATAATGTGTTGCTGCAATAGGCTGTTAACCATGCACTGAAGCAATGTACAATCTGGTGAAAGAAATCTGTAAACTACAAATAATTATACATAGATAGATAAATACATAGATAGATATTGAAAGATGTGATTGATGAAAAAATATATTGGCCAATAGACAAAATAGAATAAAACATAACTAACATTTATCTGTTATCATATAAAAATAAATAAAAAGCAAAAATCACAGAAATGAAAATACGTAAGATATTTAGAGAACATAATATATTTGAAAAAAACTACAAATTTAATTTAAGTTTGTCAAAACTATTCACTGGCTTCCTGACTTAAAGCACATTCAATTTTATAGATATTATTTTTAAAGCAGGATAGGAGAGTTCAATTGAGCATTGTTATTCAAGTTATGGCCATGTTGTTATGTTGTTACACAGTTTTGTTTAAATCAGAGTGCTCAAACAACACAACTAGTTTAGTTGTAAGCTAATTGTTTATCTGGTTGAGTCCAATGGCGGAACTACCAGGGGTGTAGAAGGTGCAGCGGCACCAGGGACCATGCCCCTGCACCCCCGATGGGGCCCGCGTCCCTTTAAAGAAGTTACTTGTTTCTAAGTGTGCTGTTCTCATCAGCGCGTTGCGTGTGATGTCACTGACATCACTGACTCTGGGAGTCCTGGCTACGTGGCCCATCAGATCCGCATCCCTTTGCTTTGGCCTTATTGGTTTCTCGCCAGGTAAAGCTGATGATTGCTGATACATAGGTTTCTTTGGCCAGTTGGCTGAACTCTCAGGCTTGACTTCTCATTGCCCAGCCAGCAGCTAGCATTCTGTCTCACTGCCTACCTAAGTCTGACTTGCTCCTTGTTGCTGGGCTGTAACAAGAGGCCCCAAATGCACATACGCATCCAAGTAAGCTCCCTTTTTTTTCCCCCTTCAGTCACTTTCCAGGCCTGCTCATTAACGGTTAACAGACAAGTAGGAGCTAGTTCATTACTGTGCTCCGATATTTCTATGGACTACAGCGAATAACAGGCTCTTTGTCACTCTCAAGGATGACTGTGAGCTTGTATTCAAACGAACATAACCCAGCTGGAAAAGGGAGGGTTAATCTTGTTCCTGCCTGTCATACTTTGAGTGATGGCATCAGTGGGGGTTATTTATAATTCCAGCAAGCACCATGGCCAATAGAAATACAGTAAGATTACCAGTTCATCTAAAAAAATTAGCCACTCTTAATAAATGAAATAAAGTTAGTTCTGCCTAAATAATTGCATTAAGTATACATCATGTCAGTGTTTCTTCATCATTCATCAATAAATGTAAAATTGGCACTTTGATTTACTTCATCTTCAAAAAATGAAAATGAAGGCCAATGCAAATCTAGCTGTTATCCAGAATGCTCAAGACCTAGGGGGTTTCTAGATAACTGATCTTTCTGTAATGTGGATCTACATACCTTAAGTCTACTAGAAAATCATTTATACATGAAATAAACCAAAAGGCTGGTTTTGCTTCCAATAAGGATTAATTATATCTTAGTTGGGATCAAGTACAAGCTACTGTTTTATTACTACACAGAAAAAGGAAATTATTTTTAAAAAGTTGAACTATTGAAATATAATGGAGTCTATTATATTTCCATAATTCGGAGCTTTCTGGATAATGGGTTTCCGTGTCCCATACCTGTACTAAAAGACTAATTGTTTTAATTAATGTCTTTCTCAGATCGATTGCTTTTTCTCTATCCATATATATATTAAAATCCATTCCTATGGCTTTATGTCTATGCGTAGGGGGGGAGAGGGGCCCAGTTGTAAATTGCCGTACCAGGGCCCTTAGGGGTCTAGTTACATCACTGGTTGAGTCATCAAATTAACAGGAGATCATTTCTGTAGGTACACCACATTTTGTCAATCTACATAAATATATACTGTTTAAACAGCAACAATTATTTCTGTATGTAAAATACATATGGGGCATTTCCAGAGCAGAACACTAAGGGGCACATTTACTAAGGGTTGAATATCGAGGGTTAATTAACCCTCGATATTCGACCCTCAAAGTAAAATCCTTCGACTTCGAATATCGAAATCAAAGGATTTACCGCAAATACTTCAATTGATTGAAGGAAAAACGAACGATTCGAAGGATTTTAATCCATCGATCAAAGGATTTTCCTTTGATCAAAAAACCCTTAGAAAAGTAATGGGGAAGGTCCCCATAGGCTAACATTGTAGCTCGGTAGGTTTAAAGTGGTGAAGTATGTAGAAAAAGTTTTTTTTTAAAAGAGACAGTACTTTGACTATCGAATGGTCGAAAGTTTTTTAGTTTGAATCGTTCGAATCGAAGTCGTATATATATATATATGCAACAGACTTGCTCTTTATGAATCACACACTAATGCTGTTTCTGGTACCAGGAGCATTGCTGCATTGGAAATGCCTCAATATATGTCCACTTTGTTGACAGTGCGAAAGCTACTTGCATGGGATTTTCCAACGAGGACACACATTTGCATCTGCATAGCTATATCATTTACAAGTTGTGGTTCATTCTACTAAGCAGATATCTATAAGTACATACTGTTTAATTTGGTGAAAACTCTGTAGCGTTAGTAAAAAAACATGTTGATTTATGGGTCTGTTTTAGCCTGGTTGATTAATTTGAACATTGCATTCACATTACTAAATTTGGATTAGGAATTTAAACATAAGCATTCAAAAAAACATGAATAAAAATAGTAATACATGACATACAGGGGGAGTTTTTCTTTTGTTGGTCTATTACCAAACTGTGATAACTTTTAAGGGGTCATTTCCTAAAACTCTATTTTATTTCATATTTTTATTAAACCAAGTTCGACCAATTCCCATCCATGATTTTATCTTATTTATCAATAAAATAACTTGAAAAAGTTGGGTCAGGAAAAAACTCTAGATAATCAAAAACCCAAATCCATGTGGAATAAGGCATTGTAGCATTATTGATTTTTCCTAATGTTTTAAATATAATTTTTATATAACATAGTAAGTAGAAAAAGTTTTGTTATCAGGTTTGCATTTATTTTAGGTGTATGCACACTTTACTTGTGGGGTTACTCAAACTTTTGTTCTTTCTATTCCATTAATTCCATTAATAGTGACCCTAATATGATCTAATTAAATGTTTAGTGCAAAAAACAAATGTACACTGGGGCAGCAAAAACCCAGAAAATATTAGCTCCTTAAGGGCTGCCCTTCAGAGCATAGATTGGGGCATTATGTTTTCTGCTAAAAACACAGAACAGCAATTGCTTTCATTTAAAATTATATTAAAACTTTACTGTTCTCAAGTGTAGAAGCACCAAGAACCACCCTATGTGGTGTAATATAGAAGCAAAGAAGTTAATAGGAATGAAGAGAAGGGCATTTAGAACTACAAGTCTATGGGGACAGAAGCTATATTTAACGGATATAAACACTTAAATTAATGTTGTAAAACAGCAATCCAGAAGGCAAAGATTGAAAATGAGGAGGACATTGTGGCAAAGGCTAAGACTAACCCCAAAAAGCTTTTTATCAATAATAAAAAGATGCAGGTTGGGAGTTTAACTCCTTTAAATAACGGTTCCAGCATGGTTGTAATAGTTACAGAAAAGGCAAATGTGTTCTTTTCTTCAGTTTATACAATAGAGTTCGCAGACCCTCCTCATAGCTACGTTGTTGGCTAAGCTCAATCTAATCAGTGGCTGAATCAGGATATGGTTCATAAAGCTTTACTAAAAATTAAAGTGAACAAGGTGCCAGGGCCAGATGAAATACACCCTCAGGTTTTAAGAGAGCTAAGTTCAGTTTTAGACCAGACTCGCTTTCATCTTGTATGATATCTATGTATTGAAGGAAAGTTGATGTCATTCCTATATTTAAAAATGTATTACAATCTCAGCTTGGAATATATAGGTCAGTCAGCTTGACATCTGTGGTGGACAAATTATTCTTAAATTCTTGTTAAAGGAGAACTAAAGCATAAATAAAGAAGTAGGCTAGAAATGTTGTACATTATATTTTGGGCTTCTGTACCAACCCAAGGCAACCACAGCCCTTTAACAGTATTCAGCATCTTCTTTTTTGCTGATTCACTGCACATGCTCTGTGCTGTTTTCAGTTACTGAGCTTAGTGACCCACTCACAATATACAGAACTGTACATTTAGAATGTCACAATATAAGGCTGATTAGTAAGTGATACAGATTATTGGTAAATGGCAGCACAGTGCAATTAGCATCAGAATTTAATAATCATCTTTGTTGCATCAGCTTGTATTACAGGCCAATCTCATTTTCTGCTTGATAATTTGCGACCACCCCTAAGATTAGCTTCACAACAGATGCTCAGAGCCAACTGGGAATGTGAGTGTCACAGACACTTGCAAAGATTGTGACCCCCTGTGACAAGATTGAAGTCCTGGATCATCACTGCTATTGAGAAGCTGAAACTTTTGGCTGGTGTATATAAAATATTGTATTTTTAGTCATATTCCTTTTTAGGGTTCAGTTCTCCTTAAAGGGATCACATTCAAAGTTTTGTCCTAGTGAATGGCATTATTAGCAGCAATCAGCATGGCTTTATGAAGGATAGGTCATGTTAGACAAATTTGATTGCTTTTTATGATGAGGTAAGTAAGATTCTGGAGGTGGAGGAGCTGTAGTTGTGATCCTTTGGATTTTGCCAAAGCTTTTGATACAGTATCCCACAAATTACTGCTTTCTAAACTAAGGTATGTTGGGCTTAATTAAGTTGTTTGCACATGGATATGAAACTGGTTACAGGGCCGGGTACAGAGGGTTGTTGTTAATGGTACATTCTCTACTTGGAATAAGGTTCTTAGTGGGGTCCCTCAGGGCAGAGTACGGGGTCCACTTTTCTTTAACTTGTTCATTAATGACTTAGTGGAGGGTATTGTAAGTAATGTATCAGTGTTTGCAGATGACACAAAACTATGCAGCACAATTAATTCCATCCAAGATGCAACATCCTTGCAGCAGGATCTTGACAAAATGGGCGGCTAAGTGGCAGATGAGATTCAATGTTGATAAATGTCAAGTCATGCACTGGGATGTAAAAATATGCAGCCACTTATACACTTAATGGGACTGAACTAGGCAAATCCATTATGGAAAAGGTCCTTGAAGTCCTTGTAGATAATAATCTTGGCTGTAGCAACACTGCCAGTCAGCAGCTTCAAGGGCAAACAGGGGTTTGAGCTGTATTAAAAGGGGCATAAATTCACGGGAGGATGGGGTTATTCTTCCAATGTACAGAGCACGGGTAAGGTCCCATCTAGAATATATCATGCAGTTTTGGTCTCCAGTGCTCAAATTGGACATTATTGAATTAGAGAGGGTCCAGAGATGGGCATCTAAGCTGGTTAATAGGTATGGAAAATTTCCACTATGAGGAAAGACTGGCCAAGTTGTGGTTGTACATATTTTTTTTTGGAGAGGCTACACGTGGGTTTTTTTTATGGTTAGACAGGTTATATATAGTTGATATTGATGTACGTGTGTCTTTTTTCAACCTAACTTTCTATGTTACTATGTAGACAACATCAAATGACATATACTGAATAAACAAAAATATCTTCTGCTAATTTACTTTGCTTCCTTTTTATTTAGTACTTTTTTTTATTGTAAAACAAACCAACACGGGTAAAGAGACTGTAAGGGCTTTCCATAAAATATGGGAAAAGGTTTTGTTGTATTTATTTTTCTCATCCATGTTAAAAGTCCATTATATTTCAAATTATATATAATAATTTGTGAAATCTTCCATGGGTGTGTTTTTCAGTCTGATGTAATGCAAGGAAAAATAATTTTCTATTCCCAAAACTGGGAGGACTCCTTCCATGCAAACTCAAGTTGGATCTTTGAAAACTTTTGTGTTTTCCACCAAATTTTTTCAGTTACTATTGAGTTTTAAGCTTCCTTATAGCAAAATAAAGAAGCATTACAGCATTTGCTTTTTTGTTTTCCCTCCATTAAATTCACTACTTTCCAGTGTACTTGGGAGTATTGCTTTGCATATTTTTCTAGCACATGGCTCTCCACTTTTTTATAGTAAAATGTAGAGGTACAATATCTACTGCAATATTGAATGTTATTGCAAATGTGTAGAATAAAAAAGAACTGCAGTGAGGAAGGGGTGCAAAAGAAACAACTAGAAAAATTAAACAATAAGTTCAGAGAAAGAGGATACAACAATAGGATATTAAAAGAATCTCGGGTAAAAATAGACAAAATAGAGAGGAGTGAACTATTGACTGAAAGAAAAAAAGAAAAGACAGAAACAAAACAAGAAATAGTGTTCTCCACTACATATAACCCCTTAGCAGGGGATATAAGTAGAATTATTAAGAAACATTGGGGTATCTAACAATGTGATATAGGATTAAAAAAGATCATTCCAGACAAACCGAAAGTTGTTTTTAGAAGAGCAAACAATTTAAAACAAATTTTGACAAATAATCATTGCCGAGATAAAGATAAAAAATTAGACACTAGTGGACACCCATGGGCAGGTTTTTTTCCATGCTCCCTATGTACAGCATGTAAATATGACAAAAGAAGAAAAACTTTTATTTCAGAAGTGAACAAAAGAGAATTTAAAATTAAACAATGTATTAAGTGCACAACTAAGAATGTAATATATTGTTTACAATGTTCCTGTGGCCTACAGTATGTGGGAAAAACCAACAGAATATTGAAAGACAGAATCAGAGAACATGTGAACAATATAAAAAAAGGTAACGAAAAACAGTGTCTCAAAACATTTTAAAGAAGTCCACAATAAAAATCCAGCACATCTAACATACTGGGGTATAGAAGAGGTTAAGAGAAAGCGGAGAGGAGGTGATTTGGTTAATACAACTCTGCAAAGCGAGAGCAGATGGATCTATAATTTAGAAACATTTACCCCAAAAGGTCTAAATATAGATATCAACTTGAGGGCCTTTCTGTGAACCTAACCCCCCCCCCCCCATCAATATATAATGCTGGAATATCTAATTGATTTTAGGAGAAAATCCAACAATATTTTATTAGAGTAAATTATTATTATTAATATCAGGTATAGCTGGGAAAACCAAGATTCATCATGATGTAAAAAGAGGAAAGAAAAAAACTTTTTTTATGTCTGCATAGGAGCAATTTTAAGGAAAGATTTTTAAAGAAAAAATTTTTGTATATATAAAAAAAGTTTTTTTGACTGTATTTATTAATGTATAACTCTGTAAGTCAATATATTTAAATAATTCTGTAAAAGAAATTTATGTGAAATTTTCAAGAAGATTGTTAAAATTATGATGGTTGCTATGGACTGGGACTCCATGGCAACAGATTCGCCATAAGGAGTTAAAGAACAATAGAGATGAATATATGACAACCCAGCAGCTAGATAGTACAAAAAACAAGAGAGGAGAAAAAACGCCACCGGAATTATCGCCAGGACGTAAAAACGCATGCGCAAATTACAATTTGAAGCCTTTTGAAAAAGTCGAAGGACGAACAGGTCAAGGCTAATACGCCACGGTTAAGCGCCTGAGGTTTACACGTGGTGGGAAAAGACGCCGGCGAATTTTCGCACCGAAATATCAACAACTTGTAGACTCTTGGGGACGCTAAAGCGGTGATTGTGGGAGACAAAAACATTTTATGCGATTTTATTACTGGAACATTGTGAGTGCATTTTTTAACATTTGTTTATTAAAGATGTTTACAATTTTACACTAATTCAGTGAATTTCTATAGTGGGATGAAGCTTTGGAGCTGCATGTAAAATCCGCTGCTGATATCTACGCCTCTTTTCTGCACAGTATCTCTTAAACGTTCGTGAGTACCCCTCTATACAAATTCGTATGAGATAAAGTCTGGGATAATGCATTGGAGTGGATACAAGGGACACTTTTACTTATTTATTTATTAATTTAGTATATATGGTAATCACATAAAGGTGTGTGTACACATTTGGAAAATACTACACCATATTGGCGGAAATCTCTCTTTTCTCTTTTATTCTTTTTTTCTGTTTTTCGTGGATCTGACCATGTGCTGTGAGCGCCGGTTTTCCTTTGAAATTTTGAAATATTGAATGTAAAAACACACTGAATAATCTAAAAGTTCTAAGCTGTGGGCAAATAGAAGGATTAGGTGAATATAATGTAAGTACAATATATTTGACAAAGCAATTCAGAGCTATTGTGAATTTATTGTAATGGCACACTGTTTTAATTTGCAGTATGAAAACAGGTCAAACTTTGTAGCTGCTATAACTTTAGGACATTATAACCACAAGGGCTTATAAATTCAAAAAAATAAAACACAAAGAGAATAACATTGTGCTACTGTATTTCTACCAAATAAAAGATGCATGGAAATAAACTAAATCTGACATCTGTATAGATAGTCAAGAAAGCATGACAAACCATAAAACACAATACTTTTCTGTAATCCCCTAAATCCCTAAACACTAACTTGGATGCAGTTTTGATATGTAATTCATCACTTTCTGAATTATAATTGAAAAATGGCTAAAGAAAACAGTATAAAAGCTTAGAACAGATTGGAAGAACTTGAGGCAAATTATAAGGAACTTGAAATGTGTCTCTATTTGATCGGGCAGCACAAACAATACACATATAGTTTTTATTGCTTTTTTTATAATAAAAGTTTTTCTTTGTTGACCTGACATTTTCTTTTTAATGGTTTCATAATCAGTAATATCTTCTCATTGGTATGCATCTTCCTGCTTATACAAATGAAATGCCTTTGGCGCTATAGAATGAGATCTCAGAGTGTCTTGATGCTCCCATAAAGCATTAACATGGAAGTGGGACACATTAAAGTCTTATCACATTTTTTTCCTCTAATGTTATTCTTCAAAGAAAACAAAAAACAAATTAAGGACATACATTATTATATCTAGGGACTTATTTTTTACCTTGGTGGTTTTTGTGCTGCATGACAGTTAATAATGTTTAATTTTATTTAAATACTTTCAGTGTACACGTCATAAAAGAAGACAGCTTAACTGTTCTTGCTGTGAATGGAAATTGTAATATTTTCCTGTCAAATCTAAATTATGTCCTGGGAAAAGTTTAATAACATCCAGTTGAGATTTCATTTCCTTTAACTTCTTGAAATAAAGTCTTATATTTTTTACATATTCCTTTACATGTCAAAATGACAAAATTCTATTCACTGCAAAACAAATTGTACAAAGACGACTGATTGATTGATTGATAGTAAAATCGAAGGGATTTGCTGCTTATACTATGTCTATTCTATTACACAACCTGAAAACAGAATTTTATTAACATAGGCTAAAACAAATAAATAAATAAACAGCATAAGCTTTAAGACATATGGGCTTGCAGAACACTCCCTGACATGTAATCAACTGTCATGATGCAAGCTGAACAAAATGAATAATCAATGGATAATCAGCACACACACTTTATTCCAAATCGTTCGATTGAACAATTTTTATTTGATCGTTCGTTTAGCGCTAAAATCCTTTGAATTCGATATTCGAATTCAAAGGATTTTACTTAGAGGGTCGAATTAGAGGGTTTTTTAACCCTGATTTTTTCACTAATTTTTTAACCCTGATTTTTTCACTGATCAAGCAATCATGGGCCTTTATAAGCCTGCTTCCTGCAACTCCCAGTTGCTCAATTATTGATGCCCAAAAGCCTGATCCAGCCTGTTACTTTGTTGTTCCTGCTTGTCCCCCTCCTGGCTCCTGTTTTGTTCCTGCCTTGATTCCCATTCCTGGTTCCTGAGCTCATAACCCTTGCCTTGTTCCGGTGTTCTCGTTTCTCATCCTTGCCTGTTTACAACTGACCTCCAGGTACTGACCTTGGTCTGTTAACTGAACTTTCTTCAGCCTGCCCCTGACCTTGGTCTGCCTATCAGATTTTACTTGTTTGCTGCCTGTCCAGAACTTTTTCCTGTTTAATGGACTCTCCTTGCTAGCTACCTGTCTCTGACCACTTGCCTGGTAAAAGGACATACTTATTTCATTAACCTTGCATTGAACCTGTTACATTGTTTTCATTTTCAATAATAAATCGGCATTCTTCATAACATGTTCTTAGCTTACCATCAAGCCCCATTCCTGTATTACCCTCACTACTCAGCACAAAAGTTCCTACCTGGCAGCCATTTACCTGTAGCCTCACAGCAATTTGTAAGAAAAATAATGAATGATAGCCATAAAACATTAACAGTCAATAATTGTATATTGGAATGTATTTAAATCCAAAAAATATTGCATTAAAGTAAAGCACACACACACACAGCAAAAATGAAGCACAATGAGAAGAGAAAAAAAGGAACGATTACTGATACTTTACAAAGAGAATCTGCATCATAAAGCTATTAGTGTTAAATCAGGGGTAAAATCCAGATCCAGCTGCAGCAGAAAATATATGTGATTCATAATTCAAATAGAGAAGGCCCTTTTATGGTCTTCCGTGCTCCACAGTACATTCAAATGGGTTTAATCTTATGTCTGCTCTGTAGTTAACATTTGATTACTGTAAAAAAAATTATGATACTAAGTTCACCACTGCTCACTTTTACTGAGCTGTTGAGCATGCACTCTATTCTCCTTTAATGTATGCACCATTTTGTGTGACATGATTTATTGTGCTAATATAACATAAATGTGTATAAAGCCCTTGACTGCAAACTCATCCATTTAAATCAGATTACTTTGAAAAATATACTTCACAAATTTATTTATTTTAACTATACTCTATGGGGCAAATTTACTAAGGGGCAAAGTGACTAACGTTGGCGAAAAATTCACGTAACATCATTTCGGTACTTCACCGATTTACTAACAGTAAACTTGGCTGGCGTAACTTCGCTAGCAAAGGAGATACACTCTAGCGGGCAAATTTACTTACAGTAACTCCGAAAATTCGGCAGCGACGGCTTCGCTCACAGCGAAACACTTCGGCAGGCGTAGATTCGCCAGGACACCGCTAATTCACTAAAATCCAAAGTTGTGTCCAGGGTGCCGAACGCTGGTTAAGTTGCGTTAGCATTACTGCACCAAGCAAAGCAAAGTTGTGCTAACGTTGCCTAATTTGCTTACGGCGGGAAGTTAAAGTTCAATGGACTTGTATGTTGCAGCAAATACATTACCCTGGGGTTACCCCAAAACATTTTTAAGCTCTTTTGCAGCCTATCACCCCAAAAAAAGGAAAAGACGCCAGAGTTTTTTGGGAATTTTTCAACTAAATTTTGAGGAAGTCCTATCTACTCTATTGCACTTCGCCTGGTCTGAGTTGGCGAAGGCAAGTCTGGTGCAAGAGGTAACGTTCAGTAAAATCCGCATCTTAGTGAATTTGCATAGTTACGTCCATTCGCCAGAGCGCAAATTCGCCTGGTGTTAGGGAGTGAAGTAACGCTAGAGTCTATCTCCTTCGCTAGAGTTACGCCAAATTTTCGCCAGTGTTATTCACGAGGTCCCGAAAAATGCTGCCATCTTTTTCTTTTTTCAGGATGATAGGCTGCAAAGAGTGTAAACATTTTTGGGGTAACCCGCTACTCCCCTACATTTCTTAACATATGGCACATAAACTATAGACTTGGCTCATGTGTAAGGCAATATAACAACTTTATTTTATTTTATTAAGGTTTCCCGGCTTGTGTAGTGTAATGTATTTGCTGCAACATATACGTCCATTCAACTTTAACTTCCCACTGTATGCAAATTAGGCAACGCTAGCGCAACTTTGCTTTGCTTGGCGCAGTAGTGCTAGCGCAACTTTGCCAGTGTTCGTCGCCGTGGACGCAACTTTGGATTTTAGTGAATTACGGTGTCCTGGCGAATCTACGCCTGGCAAAGTGTTGCGCTGTGAGCGAAGCCGTCGATGTCAAATTTTCAGAGGCTAGTAAATTTGCCCCTATATAGCCCTGAATTAAGTATATATATATATATATATATACATATATATATATATATATATATATATATATATATATATATATATATATATATATATACACACCTGTATATACTTCAAATGAAGACCAGCAACACTTAAAAGGGGTAGATTTATCAAAGGTTGAGGTGAATTTTCGAATTAAAAAAATTTGAATTTTGAGCTATTTTTTGTGTACTTCGTCTAGAGAATAGTCCAAATTCAATTCAAATTTGGCCGAATACAGATCTATTCTATCAAAAATGGACCTATTCGACCCAAAAAACCTTTGACTTAATTTTGGTTGCTCTTTTTGAATTCGATTTTCGAAGTTTATTCAATTCGAAATTCGACCTTTGATAAATATGCCCATTCGATGATTTGCAAAAATTTCAAAGTGCATTCAAAACCGCATGGCTTTTCATGTGGTTTTGAATACACTTTGAATTTTTTGCAAATTATCTCATGTTGCTGGTCAAGTATCTGAATCATTTGCCGTGCACCCGAGGTAAGTAACATAGCGGAGTGCTGTTGTTCAAATTCAAAATTCAAATGCTTTTACATTTACATTTTCCATTCGTTATTTACTTTCTTCTTTATGTGATCCAATAGTTTTGATTAACTGAGGAGATGGTTTATCATCTCCAAATCTAAGGAATTTAAGAACTACTGTACAATTGTACTCATGTAAACATTAGTAAGTGCACTTTAACAAGTCAAATAGACTATTGAGCAGGTTCTGGAATATTTTTGGCCCATTTAAATTATTTTTATTATAGAAAAATCCGTTGCAGCACAATTTCATTCAAGTTAGGATAATATTAAAATGATAAGACCATTTTTGGACGAGTGTTTATTTCAAAGTAGGTTGCTGTGTCTAGCATAAATAACACAAATGACAAGTATGTGTTGTCTGAATGTGATATATATAATATGGATTTGATTCCAAACTGAACTAGGGGAAATTGGTACTACAAATGACAAAGCTTCTATCTACTCTAGTTTTTTTTAAGATGATAAATATAGCGGCATAATTACTGCAAAAAAACTTGAATGAAAGATACTTTTGCCTTAGAATCCTCTATGAAACAGCACAGAGGGCTGGGAAAATAGGTACCTGGTCAGGTGTGTTTGCTGATTAGTCGCACCTGTAGCAAGATGCAGTCTGACAGAGAGTAAGCTGGAACTGTGTAAAGAGCTGAAAACTGACAGACAACGCAAGTGTGGATTTTAGTTGCTCTTGTAATGTATTAAGTTGGCTAAATTGTGTCTGTGGGCCTGCAAAAGGTCCAAATGCTCTGTTGGCATGACTGACAATTGTTTGCTCCACTGAAGAGCCAGATATATGAAGTCTGATGTGTTTGTTTTTTTTTTGCAATATAATTTTTATTGATTTTTGAAGAAAAAAGAAAATTTACATGAAGAAAGAAATAATAATGAATAAATAATAGTCTGATGTGTTTTGTTTGAAATTTCTCAGTGAAAATACTGGGATTTCATCCGCCAATTGGATCAATGTAGTTGTAACATGCGATTTCTTCTTCACTTCCGTTTTCAGTAAACCATTCGACATGTCGCATGTGTTTAGTCGCATTACGACATGTCGGGTCAAAACACATCATCAATTCACTAACTTCGAGTGAAGGATTCGAAGTAAAAAAACTTCGAATTACGAAGTTTTTTTTGGGCTACTTCGACCATCGAATGGGCTACTTCGACCTTCGACTACGACTACGACTTCGAATCGAAGGATTCGTAGTAAAAATCGTTTGACTATTCGACCATTCGATAGTCGAAGTACTGTCTCTTTAAAAAAAACTTCGACCCCCTAGTTCACCATCTAAAAGCTACCGAAGTCAATGTTAGCCTAAGGGGAAGGTCCCCATTGGCTTGCCTAACTTTTTTTTGATCGAAGGATATTCCTTCGATCGTTGGATTAAAATCCTTCGTATCTTTCGATTCGAAGGATTTTATCGTTCGATCAAAAGAATTATACTTCGATCGTTCGATCAAACTATCTGCGCTGAATCCTTCGACTTCGATATTCGAAGTCGAAGGATTTTAATTCCTAGTCGAATATCGAGGGTTAATTAACCCTCGATATTCGACCCTTAGTGAATCGGCCCCTAAGAGGGTTATTTACTAAAATCCAAATTTTCTCATTATTTAAATAAAAAAAAAGTCCAACCAAACTAGAATCCACGATTTGAACTTATTTATTAGTAAAAAAGCTCAATTTAATTGGTTCAGGTAAAAACCTGATAAAAGCATGCATTATGCCGTGTAAAAAACAGCAGGATAATATACCACACATCGCTCAAAAAAACTGAATACAGTTTGTACTTGTTTTTTTCTTAGAGTGACTAGAGAAGCAATGTAAAATAATGGCAGAAAATCTGGCATTCGCATGGCGTAAAATTACATACACCTTTACACAGCTTTAGACACTGTTTTTTCAGTGAATTTCATTTTACGCAGCATAACAAATATGCCCCTAAGAGTTGATTGAGTTGTGTATGATTGATTTATGTCATTTTACAAAATAATTAACAGAGTAAGGATGTGTAAGGCTTGTATAATAGGCATTTTTGCTATATTGTAATGTGCTGACAGGAACTACAGTATTTTTTCTTTTGATATATGGAAGGTCATTTCTGATTCATTTTTAAATTTGTATGGCTTTTATGCTACACAGTTAGCTGCACATATGCAATTAATCAACTTGGTCTATTTAAATCCAAACTCTCCGCTTGTTAGTGTACCTATGAGTAGGTGCAATAGGAAATGAAATAAGCTACAAACGAAGGTGTTGCAAAAGTCATTTTTGTCACAGGGCAATGTTGTTTCCATATGCATGAAGTGTAATTTATTCATAAATTGGCCAACTTACAAAGACTCTGTCAAAGATATAGTAATGAGCCAAGGCGCAATGTAGTGAGGGTGTGCATCCGATTTGCATATTGATGAAGCCTATAATTTTAAAAAGGTGCAAAGAAATGTTTTATAAAGGTATCTGTCATATTTTATGAGGCTGAAGATGTGATAGGCATACTGATCTATCTGCACTGTCTGATTGTCACTGATCTGTACTCACCAATTGTATTGTTATTTAAATGAATGATTCTCCTTATTACATCTAAATAACATTTAATTGGAAACACCATGGGGCAGATTAGTCAAAGGTCAAGGTGAATTTTCAAATGAAAAAATTTTTTTGATCTTTTGTTTGTGAACTTCGACTAGGGAATAGTCCAAATTCGATTTGAATTTGTAAAAAATTAAAAAATGTGAATATCGAAATTTATTATGTATTGTCTCTTTAAAATTCGACTTGGACCATTCACCATCTAAAATCATCCAAATTGCTGTTTTAGTCTATGGGGGACCTCCTAGAACCTATTTGGAGTCAATTGGTGGACTTTGAAAAATCTAAGTTTTTTTGGGAAAAACTTCGAATCTAATTCGAACAAATGTGATATTCCTTCGATTGATGGACCTATTCGATCGAAAACCTACCTATTCGACCAAAAACTTTGACTTCATTTCAGTTGGTCTTTTTGAATTCGAATTTCGACGTTTTTGCAATTTGGAATTCAACCCTTGATAAATATGGCCCCATATCTTGCTTTTAAGAGCTTCTTCCTGTTGTTCTTCCTTGACTTCATTTAAACTACAGTATGGATGTTTATACATTAGATAAAATAACAATTAGGGGGGTAAAACTCAAATTTTTCTCCCTATATAAAAAAATTAAACCAAACTCCCATACCTGGATTAACTTAATTTACCAATAAAACCAAATGAAAAAACATGTGTAGGAAAAAGTTGTGAATCATGCAACTTTTTAGATTTGAAACTGAAAACAAAACTTTTACGGATTATCGAATGAAAACCAGCCTGAAACCCTCGAAGATCATGAAGGAAAGATCTTCAGATTGTAAAAGGGACATCTGCCATTGACTTTTACGTGATTTCGACAGGTTTTAGCTGGAGTATTTTTGGATTCGGATTTGTCACAGTTTTGATGCATGACGCTGTTTTTTTTTTGCCTGAAAAACTAGAGGTTTAATAAATGTGCCATTTAAACTCAGAAATATGCCTTTGAATCCTGAACTGAATCCTAGATTTGGTACAGTACATCTCTACAATTTATGTATTCTGATTCCAGTTATTAGTGGGGAAAGGGTCCCATCTATGACCTTTCTGGCAAACATTTTTGATATAAATAAAATTAGTACTTAAATTCCCATTGATGTGAAGTGTGACATTACAAAATTCAGAAGACGGCTTGAGTTAAGAGCCGAAACGTTGAAATAAACAAATATTTCTTTACACTTTAATCAAATTCAGAAGACGGCTTGAGTTAAAGGGGACCCGTCACCCAAAAAAATTATTCAAAATCCTATTTTATCACATCAGTCAAGCAAAATGAACTTTAATTACACTATATAAATTATTTGAATCCTGTTTCCTTCAGTCTGGGATTTCAAAATTATAGCAAGCAGGCAGCAGCCATTTTGTAGACACTGTTATTAAGACAAGCCTTGTATCATCTCAGAATCTTGTTTGTGCACCAGAATGTGGGACCTGATGTCCATCCCCATGCCCTGGTTACACAATTAAATGGTAAAAAGAACGGGGGAATGTGGGGAGAGCAGTGACATCTAAGAAGTGCTGAATGGAAAGTGAAAGTAATTGTCTGCCCCGCCTCTATGCCCATGGCATAGAGGTGGGGCAGACAATATTTGATTGACAGCTGAGACTTTTAAATGAGCTTAGAACAGCTATGAATGCTTTAATGAAAAATTGAAATTGGATTTCATGTTTAATTTGAAAAGGACTTTTATTATACAGATTTTTGTGTCTGGGTGACAGGTCCACTTTAAGAGCCGAAACATTGAAATAAACAAATATTTCTTTACACTTTAATCAAGTCCTGTGAGTGCGGTTCCTTTTTGAAGCTTTGCATTACACATTTAACAGCACCCAGGCAGTGACTACCTTTGGATTTTTGAGTGTACCAGTTTATAGTTATATATATATATATATATATATATATATATATATATATATATATATATATATATATATATATATATATATATATACACACAGAATATGCAGACAGATATTTTTAGAATGAGTAATAATGAAGTCAATCCATTTATATCCCTTATCTGCTATAGTTTTATCTTACATCTTACACCGTTCACTGCATACTTGAAGTAAAATATGCTCCTAATGAGATAAGCCTTTGCTTAGCCCTTTTGTGGCATAGGTTTAGAAATAATTCAGAAATAATGTAGTGACCCTTTTTTTTCATATTTTACTAGGTAGATTTTTCTTTTTAGTTAGTGAAGCCATTTCAGTAGTTACTGAGTAGCAGCCTGTTTCATGTGTGGAATAAAATGCATATTCTGTTGGATATTTAACAGAGACCATTAAGTACAATGAAGTAGTTCTATACTGTAAAGCTTTTATATGGCATGTACTGTACATTAAAAAATAATAAAATTAGTAAAAGGGTTCAGGAGAATAAATTATTTTGTTATAAAAGTAGCACGTTAAAATTCTAGAGTCCATATGGCATATGAGTGAAATTTAATAAAAACTAGCTCATTTTGCTTGGCAAAATTCATAAGGCTAAATGAGAGAAAATAAAGTTACATAATTCATGATTTTTATGGAAGACACGTTTGGGCTTTGCTCAGAAACAGTCTCAAATTTAACTCATAACCAGGATATACCATAATTTGAGTAATGAATAATGCAGGTAATGCATGTTGTCTTTGAACTGTCGAGCTAAAACATTGCTGACTATCCAAAACAGCTCATTAGAAAAGAAATGACAGGATTGAACAAGAAGCATTACCACTATGGAAAGAAGGTTACTTTTATGGTAAGGTGTAAAATGTATCTTTTTTTAAATTAAAGTGTCATATACAAGGTGGAATATACACATATATATATAATTTGAAAAAAATTGCCTTTTAAAGGGGTTCTTCAGCCAAAAAGTTTGGCAATTTCCATAATTTTCCCCAGACAGGCTGAACTTCAGCATCTTTATTAAGATTTTGGCCCAAAACCCAGCTCAAACACAGAAACTCATGCCAAGTTTCCATGACTATTGCTTGAGCTGAAAAGCTTGAGCAATCAGAAATATGCCTCTATGAATACACCTTATCTGCTGCAGAATCCATAGTCGATTACTGCAATGCCAATCATGACACTAACAAGTAGCAGAAATAATAACCTCTGGATAATGGTAGGTCTCCTCCCATTGCTATAAAAATGCATTGACCCATGGTAATGTCAAGCATTCTGACTGCTGCTAGGGATGGGAGATTTTTTTCGCCTTGTTTCGCCGCAAAAATGACGCCCAAAGACTTGTACACGCGACAAAAAAATTTTGACGCCCATAGACTTTAATGGGTGTCCGCTACAGTTCAACATTGTATATTTTTAGCAGTATCGTTTGCACCCCACAGTGCTACATTCTCCTTAGGAAAAAAATAACATCAATACCAATATTATGTTAATTAAATAATACAATATATAACTAACTAATTAAGCTAATACTCCTCCTTAGTTTTAGTCGCAGCATGTTGTAAGCCTGGAGCTTATGGAGAAAAAGTGCTTTTTTTGCTTAGCAAACCTTTTATATTCACTGATTTTCCACACTCTAGGGGCACAGATTAACAGATGTAGATTTAAAATGCTGCAGATGATATTTTGCTGTAGAAACATGATAGTGATAAAAGGCATTAGCAGGGAGTATTTTTTACTCCTTAAAGCTATCAGTATATTACAAGATGATCCTCTAAGTCTTAAAAAAAATAGATCCAATCTTTTCTACTGGAAATATCTTTTTCTTTTACCCTCAAGGCAGTTATGATCTAAAGTGTGTTCCCTGCTGTGGTTGTGCTGGCAACTTCAGTAAACATTGTTAACAATAAGTAACATTCATTTTTAGGGGAGACAGCAATTACTCTGAATGCAGACAATGTGATAAAAAATAAGACTTTTCTGTTCAAAGTTCCTATTTACTGGAGTGGTGTACTGTCTTTCTTCTTTTTTGGTCTATTTTAAATGTGTTTTTTTTCTTTATAAAAAATGAAAAACACTATTGTACATTAATTGATTCTTTTGAATCAGTTTAAAAAAAAATGAATATTCATTTAGAAATGCATTACATTAAAATATGTTAACATGAAAACAGTACAATATATATTTTTCTGCAGTATTATAACATTTTAAAAGCTTTAATGGACTTCAGGAATTGAAATGTAATAGAATTCCCACTGTAATTTTGTCATGTTTACATTGTTTTACAAAGTTAGTCAGAATAAAATCAATGGAGATTGTATATAACAGTTCTGAAATTCTGCTCCTGACTGTGCAGCATCAATCTGCTAAATCTCCTTACTAAAATCCCCTTTAATTTCCAGTTCTCCCTCCCCATTTTTTACCACTTTAACAATAAAGACATCCAGGATGAAATGTAAACAGGCCAGAGCTTTTATTAGACAGTAAAGTGAAACAATACCACATGTTACACCCCAAAGAAATGTTTGCCAACAGTGGCTGCCTGGCAGCATCAGGAGAGTAGGTGAACTCTATTACACCAACCTTCTGGGACCCTTGTCCCAGGAGATTACCATTCACCCTTTATACCCATGTGCCAAACACTGGAGCCTAGCCCCCATCCCTTAGCAAGCATCCTCTGCAAGCTGTGACAACTATTATCCCAATCCTCCTTCTTCCTACTAAAATCTTTCCCTATTGAAACCTCACTTCCTGATTCTGATTCTCCTACCAATCCCCTTCCTATTATTATTAACCCTCTGCTTTTTCAGCCTGCCCTTCCTAGCACTGTCAAAGCTTTTGCCCTTAAAGTTATGGAGTCCCTCTTCATCAAGTTTTTCAGCAAAACTATCAAATAATTAAGAAAAGCAGTTGAGAAGACTCCTTTTCTTCTGCCTCTCCACAAGCAAAGTCAAAACATGACATTTTTGTGTGAAAATTAGATTAATAAAAGAGTTAAGAAGTTTATAGTCAATAATGCTGCCCCTTCGGCAAAGAAGGAAGGGGGGATTTGATATTTTTCTCTGAAAGAAAGACAGTAGTGTTTCCCTGACAACTATCTATAAAACACTTGATGGCTTTTGAGCAGCAGAT
Organism: Xenopus laevis; assembly: GCF_017654675.1. Lineage (NCBI taxonomy): Eukaryota > Metazoa > Chordata > Amphibia > Anura > Pipidae > Xenopus > Xenopus laevis. The sequence goes on from NC_054377.1 coordinate 74,354,454, forward strand.
TCTAGGGAAGAAGTCACCTAAAAGACTTTAGCAATGGGAGGAATCCCCAAAAGTAGATGTTTCAGTAGCTATGCTACCCAAACATACAACTATTCTGGTTATGGAGTCAGCAATTAAGGACAAGATGGATTGCAGAGAGTGTTCCCTGAAAAAGGAATACATCATACAACTTTAGCAGTTGTCTCAGTGTCCAGATGCTTTAAATTTTGGCTAAACTCCTTTAGAAGAGAAGATTTCTAGAACTTCAATGGATGATCTCCTACTTGGCTATAGATTTTCTTTGTGATGTAGTTGTTGACATAGTGAAATTGTGTTCCAGATCTATGGGTGGGTGAGAGTGAATGGGAAAACTCTCTGGGTGAAGGCTTGATCAGTGGAAAAAACACTGATCTCTATGCTCTTTAAGCCTGGAAGACTGTTTATTTCATCCTTGGATAAACTGCAAAATAACCTTGCCATTGGAAAGGATAAGACCCTTTTTTCATGTTTACTGGAAAAAGTCTCCCAGTTCAGTTCCTCAGTTCAGTTCCTACAAAAGATATTTCAGTGATTGTGATGGAGGGAAAATTAGTAACAGCAACTTTACCAACAAAGCTGGCCAAAATTGGGACTCCTCCCATGTGTCAATGGTGTTCTAGCACCAGGTGTGAAGTGGGCGTTAGCAGAGGAATAGCCTTTTTTCCTGTTTGGTTAAAGGATTCTTGGGTGCTCAACATAATAAAATAATGATACTACAATGTCCTCCTGTTCAGAGTTTCTGTATTAGTCACTAAGGGTTTGAGCACATTTCCCAGACATTAGGAGGTATTTGGGGTTTCCTACCTGGATGACTGGCTTCTCAAAGCTGCTCTTGCCATTAAATGAATTGCCACCTAAATCTAGCAATGGTAGTGCTGTCAACACATGGCTAGATTTTAAACAGAGAAAAATCCAACTAGCTTCCTTCTACCTCTGTAAAGTTCTTGAGTCTACTGTTGGATTTAGAACAAATGCATGCTTTCATTCCACAAGTACAGATGAAAGCCCTCTCTTCTGCAGTAAAGGAACTCAGAAACACATAGTTCCAATTCTCCAGATCGCTTATGACCACAGCAGTCTAAGCCTTTCCCTGGGTGACATTTCAACTGGAGATGATTTGCCCAGTTGGCAAAGAGGTGAACTCTATAAACAAAACCTTCAAAGTTTTGCAGAGGAAACTTGTCTGGTGGTTAATTCTTTTTGCATCTGCTTTGGGGGTGGGTTGCTCATCCTGCAGATCATGTCAGTCAGGTCAAGAAAAAGCAACCTTCAAGGATATCAGGGTAGTTCTTCATGCTCTGCTGAAATTCATTCATCTGAATTGGTCAATTGATTCAGTCAGACAGTTTCATCATGGTAACTTTTCTGAATCTTCAAGAGTCAAAGGATTATGCTCTGTGCAGAGCACAATCTGCATCTCCTGAAAGCGGTTTGCATCAAAGAAATGAATACCTAGCAGATGCTTTGAGCAGGACTGTTTTGGATCAGGGTGAATGAAAGCTGAATCCTCAAGTCTTTAGTCTAGTGGTATAGACACAGAGTCTGCCTCAGATAGACTAAATGGCCTCCCACAGCAACACATAGTTCTACTTGAGGTTCTTGAGGAAAGTGGACACCAAAAATAACCTGGATGCCAAGTCAATTCTTTAGTCTTCAGGCTAGCTTACATTTTTCTCCTCTATTGATAATTCAGAAGGTCCTTCAAAAAATCAGGAGAGATCTTAATTCTGGCTAAGGAGAACCTGTCCAGAGGTCATTTTAGTCTCTTACCCAGTTTACTTCCCCTAAATATCATTCTTCACTGCCAGTGGAAAATTAAGGTCCATCCTGATTGAACTTGAACAGTGTGGGACTTGACAAACAGATTTTGCTAGACCACAGTATGTCAGGTGAGTATTTTCAGACTTCTTTCTTCAAGAAACATATCCAAAATCTATAGTAGAATTTGGATTTTTCTTCAGAAACGGTGTGCTGCTAAATGGTTCTTTCCAAGAGTTTGTTCTATGGTTATTATTCTTCAATTTTTGCTGTAGGCTTTTGCAAAGGATTAAGTTCTAATACACTGACAATGCACACTTTAGCCTTATCTGTTATATTACATTACATATTGTATAACTTTCCCTTAAAGGAACAGTAATGTCAAAAAATAAAAGTGTTTTAAAGTTATGAAAATATAATGCAGTGTTCTCCTGCACTGGTAAAACTACTGTGTTTGCTTCAGAAACACTACTATTGTTTATATAAATAAGCTGCTGTGTAGCAATGGGGGCAGCCATTCAAAGGAGAAAAAGCTCAAGTTACACAGCAGATAACAGATAAGCTTTGTCTCTCTAATAGTGTTATCTGTTATCCATTAGTTAACCTGTGCCATATATCTGTTTTTCAATTTCCGCCATTGCTCCACAGCAGCTTGTTTATATGAACTATAGTAGTGTTTCTGAAGCAAACAGATCAGTTTTACCAGTGCAGGGCAACACTACATGATATTTTCATTACTTTTAACACTTACATTTTTTGGTGTTACTGTTTCTTTAATAAGGCTACTCTTAAACTGAGGCCATTGTTATCAGTGTTGACTCCTCTTTGGGATTTGAATATGGTATTGTCATTTCTCTCTAAAGTGCCTTTGAACTACTGCTTTTTGTTTCTATTACTCAATTTTTTCTGGAAAAAGTGATCCTTAAAACTTTGGCATTTTCTTCTCCAAAAGTTTCTTCTTGAAAGAAGGAGAAGACTAGAGATGTCGCGAACTGTTCGCCGGCGAACTTGTTCGCGCGAACATCGGGTGTTCGCGCTCGCCGGAAGTTCGCGAACGTCGCGCGACGTTCGCCATTGTTGGCGCTTTTTTTTGCCCTCTCACCCCAGACCAGCAGGTACATGGCAGCCAATCAGGAAGCTCTCCCCTGGACCACTCCCCTTCCCTATAAAAACCGAAGCCCTGCAGCGTTTTTTCACTCTGCCTGTGTGTGCTGAAGAGATAGTGTAGGGAGAGAGCTGCTGCCTGTTAGTGATTTCAGGGACAGTTGAAAGTTTGCTGGCTAGTAATCGTTTTGATACTGCTCTGTTATTGGAGGGACAGAAGTCTGCAGGGGTTTGAGGGACATTTAAGCTTAGGTAGCTTTGCTGGCTAGTAATCTACCTTCTACTGCAGTGCTCTGTATGTAGCTGCAGTGGGCAGCTGTCCTGCTTCTGATCTCATCTGCTGACTGCTGCAATAACAGTAGTCCTTGTAAGGACTGCTTTTATTTATTTTTTTGTTGTTTTACTACTACTACTACTACTACTACTATAAGAGCCCAGTGCTATTAGTCTAGCAGTGTTGGGGAGTGGGACTGGTGTGCTAATCTGCTGCTCCTAGTAGTTCAGCAGCACCAACTTTAATTTTTTTTTTTAATATTCATTTTTTTTTATTTTACTTTTTTTTATTTTACTACCGCTGTAGTAGTGTATAAGTTGACCTTTTAGGCATTATTTGCCCTGTAGGCATTATTTGCACACTGTTTTCTTCAACCCGCCATCGAGCTGTGTGACCTTGTTCACATTCTGTCTAAATATCCATAATATTACCGTCTCCAGAAAAAACACCGGAGTCACTTTTTTCAAGCAGCCATAATATATTTTACGTAATCCGTATCCACCGCTGTAGTAGTGTATACGTTGGCCTTGTAGGCATTATTTGCACACTGTTTTCTTCAACCCGCCATCGAGCTGTGTGACCTTGTTCACATTCTGTCTAAATATCTATAATATTACCGTCTCCAGAAAAAACACCGGAGTCACTTTTTTCAAGCAGCCATAATATATTTTACGTAATCCGTATCCACCGCTGTAGTAGTGTATACGTTGGCCTTGTAGGCATTATTTGCACACTGTTTTCTTCAACCCGCCATCGAGCTGTGTGACCTTGTTCATATTCTGTCTAAATATCCATAATATTACCGTCTCCAGAAAAAACACCGGAGTCACTTTTTTCAAGCAGCATTCATATATTTTACGTAATCCGTATCCACCGCTGTAGTAGTGTATACGTTGGCCTTGTAGGCATTATTTGCACACTGTTTTCTTCAACCCGCCATCGAGCTGTGTGACCTTGTTCACATTCTGTCTAAATATCCATAATATTACCGTCTCCAGAAAAAACACCGGAGTGACTTTTTTCAAGCAGCCATAATATATTTTACGTAATCCGTATCCACCGCTGTAGTAGTGTATACGTTGACCTTGTAGGCATTGTTTGCCCAGTTTTTTTGGCCGCAGCCACTGAAGCACAGAGGCCAGAAAAAATATGCCATATAAATGCTGAAAATAGTCATTTTTTGCCATACGTTGACTCAACGTATATGGCAAAAAATGACTATTTTCAGCATTTATATGGCATATTTTTTCTGGCAACTGTGCTTCAGTGGCTGCGACCAAAAAAACTGGGCAAACAATGCCTACAAGGTCAACGTATGGCAAAAAATGACTATTTTCAGCATTTATATGGCATATTTTTTCTGGCAACTGTGCTTCAGTGGCTGCAACCAAAAAAACTGGGCAAACAATGTCTACAAGGTCAACGTATGGCGAAAAATGACTATTTTCAGCATTTATATGGCATATTTTTTCTGGCAACTGTGCTTCAGTGGCTGCGTCCAAAAAAACTGGGCAAACAATGCCTACAAGGTCAACGTATGGCAGTTGTTTAAAGAGAACAGTAGATTACTAGCCAGCAAAGCTACCTAAGCTAAAATGTCCCTCAAATCCCTGCAGACTTCTGTCCCTCCAATACAGAGCAGTATCAAGCAGATTACTAGCCAGCAAACTTACTATCATCTGTCCCTGAAATCACTAACAGCTCTCCCCCTACACTATCTCTTCCAAGCACACACAGGCAGATTTTTCAGATACATTTTTGCCCTTGATCCCCCTCTGGCATGCCACTGTCCAGGTCGTTGCACCCTTTAAACAACTTTAAAATCATTTTTCTGGCCAGAAATGTCTTTTCTAGATGTTAAAGTTCGCCTTCCCATTGAAGTCTATGGGGTTCGCGAACCGCTCGCATTTTTGCGCAAGTTCGCGAATATGTTCGCGAACTTTTTTTCCGACGTTCGCTACATCCCTATGAAAGACACTACTGATCCCCATCACAGTTATTCATAGATATAAATTATATGTGTGTGTGGTGTGTGTAAATGGATAAAAAATAAGTTGTTTATAGAGTAGCTGTCAATAATACAATCTCTTACTAGATTAGGGTTCTTACAAACTTACATTTAGGGGCAGATTTATTAAGGTTAAAGTTGTGTTTTTCCTGATCTTAGAAGAAAGAAGCATATTGTGTATCCAGTCATACAAATTATACTCAAAAACTGAACTGCATTCAAATTACAACCCACTTTTACCATTAGTGATCAGAAGATAATGGGTGGTCACTTTTCAGCAGGAAGAAATTGTGCACAGGGAAAAGAATAGCTAAGCAAGGGCCAAAAGAGTTGGATCTTGGCCTATGATGGCCGAGAATCCGCTCCTCCACTGCTTCCCCTCTGCCCAATTTGCATTCACCTGGAAACATAACCTCCCCTTGGGAGCAGGAAGACAAGGCAGATTTCAGCACACAATGCAAAATCTCACAATGGCATGGCAGTGGATTCTTGGCCTGCATTTCTCCGTTGACCAATATCTGACTTGCCTGGCACTAGTCGTAAACTTGCACTTTTCTGCTTTGAAAAGTCTTGTCTGCACTCTGAAATGGTCCTGCATCTGTCCCTATGAATGTAGCACTGTCTTGGCAATACTGTACTCATGAATGGCTTGTGAAGGGCGCCTATTCATATAGATTAAATTAATATAACAGTAAATTGATAGTTTTGTCCTGTGCAACTGTCATGGTCGGCACACTAAATTCAGAACCAATGCTAAGCACCCTGTTCTCGGCTCTTGCTTCTGCCTTTAACAGCCTCCTTTCACCTCGGGAGGAGCCCTTGGCTAATCGGATGCCGCCAGGGAGGGGTTCTGAACGAGCAAAGGGGCACGACGGTAGTGTAAGTCTTTTGGGCAGATGGTCACGGTACAAGGCGTAGACAGAAATCGTAGTTAGATCAGGCCAGGTTGGTGCAGGCAGAGTACAAGCGGAGTCAGGCAGGCAAGGGTCAAACCAGGAGATCAATCAAGAAGAGTCAAGACAGGCATGGGTCAGATTACAGAGAGAAGAATAGTCCATTTACCAGGCAAGGGGTCAGAATCACAGAAGACAGCAGAATCAAGACAGGGGTCAAAACACGAATCAGATCACAAACAGGATACAGAATAGCTCCCAGGAACTCACCATGAGGAAACCTATAACGGGCAAAGAACACAGCACTGAAGCTCCTTTAAATCCGGTTTGAATTTGGCACCATGAGTGCCTCTAAGAAGGGATGTGCACACCGCGTGCCCATAGGAACTGGCACTGTAGCAGAGGAACGGCAAGGCGTGCGTCCCCACCTGGAGTGCGGCGGGCGTCCCTGCTGACCCCTACGAACCCCACCAGGGTAAATTCTTATAGCAACATTATGGAAAATAAAATTTAATTTATACAAAATGGGTAACAGCATTGATATGGTAACTGATAAAAGAGATGAGAGACATTTACTGAGATTTATTAACATTGAACATTTAGTTTTGCAGAAATTTGGGCAAAAAATAAACATTTGCAGGCGTTGTCCCACTATTGGTTTTTTAGAACTTTCGACCAGTTGTAGATGGCAAGATTTCTATATTGTTTTAAACATGATAGCAGAAATATTTGTAATTAAGTCTGTGTTAAAATTTAAGAAATCAGCTCCTTAAAATCATATTTATAAGCTGTGTAAAAAAATGTCATTAAAATACAGGACACTTGTTAACACAAAGATTCAAAATGTAAAATCATGTCTATTTATAAAGCTGTGTAATAAAGTTTTGTGTATGTAAATCCAAGTATAAAATTGTAATTTAAAAAGAGATGTTAGCTTGAATAAAGCTGTTTTAAAAAGTATTACGTTTTGATTTTAACAGCAGTAACTCTTTAGATTTTTTACAAGGTTACCAGAAATCTACCAGTTTCAGGTTTTTGCTTCCCTGGTAGAGGGTTCAAGAAACATATTAAATGAAATACTGAAGAGAGAAGCGGAAAGGTGAACACCTTTAATACCAGCCGTGGATGTTTAGAAATAGCACTTTGTCCTGTCTGGGCTTGTTCTACTAATGTAACCAATTTTGGAAAATTGGTATATAGTCTATTTTTTTTAATTAATATATGGGTTTTAAAAAGTCCTTTATAAAGAACTGCTTGCTTGGTACTCCTGTGGCATAACAATTTTTAATTCAAACATTTTGCATTCAGCTAGTGTTTGGGCCCTTTTGTATGGTTCATCAATAATATTTACATACTGAGCTAAGCTAAATGTTACTTTTGCCATTACAAAATGATGGCGTATTATTGTTTAAATATACATTTACTTATTTTTCAATTGTTTATTGAAGTTTTGATATACTGTATATTTGATACATATTTGATTCTCAGTAAAGGAACCAAAAAAATCAATACAGTTGAGGAAGAAAAAGATTTATTTCAAATATCAAGAAATATTTAAACTAGAATTTATAATGACCAAGCCTATTTAACTACATACATTTCGGAATGTATTCCCTTTCTTTTACTGATATATTAACTAAGTACATAGACCAATAATCTAAGAAATGTTTTTCTATTTTAGATCACCAAATATGAATCGAATTGCTTCCTGCAGGCAAAGAAATCTAGAATCATCTTTAATCCTTTCAGAAATATAAACTTGTGGAAATATATATTTCTAATTTTGCTCATTAGTGAAGTATAAACATCGGAGTTTAGTGCTCTTTTGTTGATAAAAGGGCTCACAACAGCCACAACCTTGAACATTGGCTCTATTTCAGAGCACAGAGATCCATGGCTTCTTTCACTAATACAGAACTGTATTAGTTAGTGCTGTATTTGTGCTGGTTGGCGGGGGGGTGGGTCACATAGGTTTTCAACCCCCTAATTTGTACATCATTTACATGTCACGTCAGGAAGTGTGGCACTCATCAGGGCCTTATTCTGGCAGTAAGAACAGGGCTCCATCTCTTGATGCTGCTCTCTGTACCAAGCACCACATTCCAGCAACCCCATTGTGCCCATTAGCTTTCCTGTAGTTATGCCCCTGGGGATAAATAAAAAACAGATATGTATCAACTAAAAGGTCTGTTATAGCTTAATGGGGCAAACATTTCAACAAGGAATAAACATTAAGCAAACAGCAATATATGACCAGATATTTTTTTGTGGCTTGCTTGTTAAACAGCAAAGGCAACAGTCAATAAATATACTTGGTCATTAGATTTCTTAGATGGGTTACTGTAGTCTCTGGATCATTCGTTTCTTGGTGTGGGCAAAGTGTGCTTAGGACTATTCATTTTTATCCATTCTTCCTGCAGAGTTGTCAGGCTCTGCTGGGATTCAAACCAGGAACCTTGGGTTTCTGATGCGATGCTTTAACCGTTGGGCCAGGTGAGCAGCCTGCAGGGTTGCTCACTATGTTACCTGGCCTTTGCAGCCCTCTCCCAGCAGCAGCCTGATTGGTTTGCAATCAGCCAATCTGGGCTGACTCTGCCTTCTCACATGCCTTGCCTGAGCATTGGCTACCTATACTAGCACCGTGGCATCGCCCCTAGATAAAGGTTCCTGCTCTAGCCTCCTTCCTAATCTTCCTAATTGTCTGAATCCTTCCCTGTCTTGTCCTGCCTTGCTCTGAACCTTGTCTTGTTTACCTTGCCTTGATCTGCCTTGCCTTCCCCTCCCCGTTCTGCTTCAGTCCTGCTGTTTACCTTGCCCTAACCATATTCTGCCTTGACCTGACCTTGCCTTGCCAGTTCTTGCTTCCTGTCCTGTTCTGACTTGTACCATGTACCCTCTGCATCTTCCTCTGCCTTTTCCTCCCTTTCCTGTTATCCAGTCCTCTCCTGCTATCCACTCTGTCCTGCTCTGCACCTGTTCCACTCTGACAGACTACACCCTTGTCTCCCTGTTCCTGCCTTTCCTTTTGTGTTCCATAGGTAAAAAACTCACCTTCCTCCTCTACCTCCACAGCGCCCCCTTCCTACCCTTGACAGAATGCTCAGGCCACAAGAGTCTGCAAGGGTTGTTCCTGTGCCTTCCAGCCTGATTGAAAATTGATGCAGCAGAGCTGCTAATTTAAGATGCATATTTCTTGTTACCCATATATTGGATGGGGTAGGAAAATAGGGCAAACACTTGCTACAATACTGTATTGCTTTAAAAAAAATGCAAAATTATTCTGCACTCCAAAAAATGTTTGTTGAAAAGCAGAAACATATTTATTTTAACATAATTGAAATATATACTAACCCAAAAGTCTATGTCCTTACGCATTTTATGCCCAATCAAAGGCAATATGCTTACCTAAATATCCTAATGTAAATTTCTTTGCAACAAAAAGTGTTTGTGTGTGAGTGGATATGTTTTAGTTAATCTTTATTTGCTTGAAACTTTGAAAAGCAAACTCAGTAGCTGTCATGTTCAATTTAAAATAAACTGTTTGGCTCTGAGTACATTTTTAATGCCACACTATAGATCTAAGAGCAGTGCAGTAGGTCATGATGTATTTTCCTAACATGGAATATATTTAAGTCAAAACTGACATGATGTAATGGGTAATCTATCTGATTCAAGAGACTGTTCTAAATGCTGTCTATGTAATGCCTTAATTAATAGTTGCTATATCTGATTAAGTGAATAATGCATGTGATTTAATGGGATTGTTCAGTATTAAGTTCAAAACTGAGGAAGCGATCTGTCTTTTTTTTTGGCAGAGAATATTTTTTTTTATATGAAATAAATTATCTGTTTCAATATAAATGAAATCAAGTGCACATTACAGTAGCTTTCAGCTCATTTTATATTGTGACACATTTGCCCTCTAGTAAGCCTTTTAACCTTCTTGTTGTGAAAATTACTTTCTAAATAAAATAAAACTGACAGTATGAACAGTATGAACATATATACAGTATATATGTATGTATATATATATATATATATATAATATATATATATATATATAAATATATATATATATATATATATATATATATATATACACATACATATATATATATATATATATATATATATATATATATATATATATATATATAACCCGTTTTGATAGCATTGCTGTGCCCATTGGAATTGCCTGTGGACTTGACTAATAGCTGCATGAAAGAGATATATGAAAAGTTGGACAACTAGTCTAAAGAGAATGGAGCTCTGGTAGGCCAATGCACAAGAAAATGTAGGTAGATCTTGTTCAATGATATAAATTTTGTTAATTCAACAAATGATCAATGATTTTATTGGAGGACTGAGCTGCTGTCTGTTACTTAAATCAGAGTAAATCATCTGACTTTTTGGGGTAAAAACTAATATTTTTTGTTAACAAAAACTAGAATATTTTAAGATTTCTTATACCCCTATGCTGCAAAAAGCCTTGATCCCAAAATCTGCCATCTTAAACCTGTCAAGGCCAAGTAAAAGTCAATGGCAGATCATTATCCCAATTTGAAGATATTATAGTCTGCTCTTGGTTTAGTCCAATAATCCGATAAATTTGAGGTTTTCAGGCAGAAACCTGAAATATTCTAGCGATTCGGGAAAAAAGTCTGAAACAATCGTACTATTCGGGTTTTCACTTAATCTTATTTATTTTTTTACCCCGAACTGATTTTAGTAATAAATAAGGTTGCATTCAAGTTTGGTCAAGCTTTTTTTTTATTAAAATAATGAGATATATTCAGATTTTAGTAAATAACACCCTAAATATTCTTAAAATCTGTCCAACACCAGTAGGCCTATCAAATCAAATACAAAATAGAGGTAATAAACCTATACGCCAGACATGTCATTTATGAAACAAAGTATAATAATTGTATCATACTAAGATACACATTTTGTATATATATTGCAACTGAATATTTTTAGTCACCACTCTATGACTATAGGGGAAGCAGACCCTGGAGACTGGGCCCCTTGTCCCGAGCCCCTTGTGATCGCGGAGGTCTGCTTCCTGTTACACCAGTGTGTGTAACTTAATTAATTAGTTGAGACTTGAAAGCTTCCTTGGTCTCACTAGAGTTTATGAGCAAATGGTGAGTGAACATGCTTCCACCACTCAGTTGCACATAATGAACATTGTTGCTTGATGCTCAGTGATTGAAAATGCCCCTTCCCTGCTGGTCTCACTAGAGTTTCAGAGCAAATGGTAAGTGAACTCAGTTCTACCACTCAGGCAAATATAATGCACATTGTTGCTAGGGGTTTAATGTTTTTAAATGCACCACAAAATGTGGTATACAGTAGGCAGTGTTGGGGCTGCGTAAAATAAGGGGCCTTGATGTGGCACACAAGCTTACATATTTTGGCCAAAATGTGGTACTAACGCCTCCATTTTTATAAAATGTATTTATAAGGATTCCCACAGGCTGAATTTGAGTGCTCAGTCCATACGACCATAGCACACTGACAAACAGGTTTCTGTTGCGTTTCAAGTGTTTTATTGGCTCATTACAGTAGAAAAAGGCAACGTTTCGGGCCGCACAGGGCCCTTTATTATGAGTGCTGTCAATTTTTTTTTTTTTCTCAATATTTTTATTTTGTTTTACAAAGAAAAAGAAACAGAAGAAAATCAAATTACAGCCATTACACCTATTTTCCATGAAAAGTCTTACAGAAAGTAATGCATTGCATGTAAAAAACAGCTTCTATAATGCAAAGATACAGATTACAATTATTGCAGTCAACAATGAGGAAAATAGGACACCAACCTTAGTTAGACAGGAAAGAATAGACAGAAGTGGTAAAACAGAAACCAAAGAACGTATCCATAGGGGGTGCATATTCAGTGAAGAATATGATCACATAAGAATATAGGTGTGTCTTGGGGAAAAAAGGCAAATGGCAAATCCAGGGTAGAAGCCACCTAACGTACCCATAGCTAACCTAGTGCTGATAGCCCTCTATATTGAACCCAGGGGCCCCAGAGCTTGTGAAAAGAGCGCAAGTCACCCCTGGCAAGTGAGGAAAGCCTTTCCATAGACATATAGTTATCTAGTCTGTGTTTCACCTCCTGTAAATTTAAAGAGTTGGTTTTCCAAGCCTTGGCAATAGTCTGTTTGGCCGCCGTAAATATACGGCCTACTAGCTGCCGAACCCATTTGTTCCCACCTGGCACTCGTCCATGTAGCAGAGCTTCCAGAGGGGATTTCCTAAGTATAAGCCCAGTGATGCTAGTTACCATTGTATAGACCCTGGTCCAAAACCGGACAGCCTTAGGACAATGCCACCAAATATGAATAAAGGAACCAGTCTGCCCGCAACCCCTAAAGCACACCGGAGAGGAGGTGGGGTACCAGTTCGCAAGCTTTTCGGGAACTAAATACCACCTAGTGACCACCTTTTGAGAAGTTTCCTGTACCAAAATACTAGGGGAACACCTAGACATGTCCCGCAACATGTCCAGCCAAGCATCCTCCTCCAAGCAGAGACGAAGGTCTTGCTCCCACTTCTTAACAAAAATCAAATCTTTAACAGGCGTCTGGTGTATTAAGACATCATAAATTCTAGATATGGCCCCTTTATATGGGATGGAGTGCAGGCATAAGTGTTCAAACATTGTGGGTGCAGGCAAGTCCCGCAAAATGTTCCCCGTTAGGGAGAGAAAATAGTGGCGTATTTGGGCATATCTAAATGATTCAGTGACATATTCAGTGGCATATGGAATTTCTCTTGGAGTGTTTGGCAAGACAGAAACACATGATCTCTGGTGAGCTGATGCAGAGCTAAAAGGCCATTGTCCTGCCACCAAGAGAAGGCGCCCCCCTCCCTGCCTGGAGGGAAGTCAGGATTGTTCAGGAAAGATAACACAGGACGGTGGGCCGACCCTAATGGGTATTTGGTAGAAGCCGACTTCCACACTTGCAGGGAATGGTTCACCGTGGGGGCAATAAGTGGGGTCAGAGGAGGCCCCAATCCACATTAAATTGCTGAGAAGAGTGCCCCCCACCGAGCTTTGCTCTAACTGTGTCCAAAGAGGGGAAGTACTCTGGGTATGCCATTCCACCATTTGAGCCAGCTGAGCCGCAATATAATAGGCCCTAAGACTAGGAATCCCCAAGCCACCCTTAGTCCGATTCCGGTAGGCTATGCTTGCCCTCAGCCTAGACCGTTTACCACCCCATACAAATTTTAGGCATTGAGACTGCAGTTTAAGTAGAGTAGTCATAGGGAGTGATCTGAACCCCCAAATATTTTATGCTTTTAGGTTGCCAGTGAAATCCAAAGTTAATCTCCAGCAGCTTTTGAGTATGGGGAGGGAGATTAATGTTCAGCGCTTCGGATTTTTGGGAATTAACCTTCAGACCAGAGACCGAGCCAAACTCAGAGAGTAAAGTATATAAATATGGGAGAGATGTCATAGGCTTGGAAACCAACAGTAATAAGTCATCCGCATAGAGGACACATTTATGATGAATCTCACCTATCTGAAGACCATGGATGTCTACATGTTGCCGAATATGAATTGCCAGGGGTTCAATAATGAGGGCAAACAAGAGAGGGGAAAGAGGACACCCCTGACGGGTGCCCCTCTTAATAGGAAATGGTGCGGACAGAAAGCCTAAGTGTCGTACACGTGCTCTGGGGGAGTGATATAGGGCTTGGATAACATTAAGAAATTCAGGTGGGAAGCTATATGATTGGATAGTCTGGACCAAATAACGCCAGGAGACTGTATCGAAGGCCTTTTCTAGGTCCAACGATAGGAGCATGGAAGGAGTAGCGGTCGTTTTGCTAAAGTGAACCAGGTCAATGACCCTGCGGATGTTATCGGTCACCTGCCTATGCGGAATGAACCCGGCCTGGTCCTTATGAATCAGATCACTAATAAACAGGCTTACCCTGTTTGCCACAATTTTGGCCAACAGTTTAAGATCAATGTTTAGCACTGAAATGGGCCGAAAGTTTTTACATTGGGTGAAATCTTTGTTGGGCTTAGGGATTACCGCTATGTGGGCAAATTGGGAGTCATGATCGAACAGATCTTTACCAGACATAACATCATTGTAAAGGGGCAACAGCATGGGGGCGAGAGTCTGGGCATACATTCTGTAATATTTGGCCGTGAACCCGTCCGGTCCCGGCGATTTAGCCAACTTTAAGCCCTTAATAGCTTCCAGCAATTCCTCCAACCCTATCGGTGAAGAAATTGTCTCCTGTTGTATTTGGGATAATTGGGGAAGGGAGGTCTTACCAAGGAAGCTACCAATCGCCGTGAGGGAGGGCTCAACGTTAGGGTCATACAATGCTTTGTAAAACTGAGCAAACACATCAACTATCTTAACCAGATTTGCAGTTAAGGCCCCCTCTTTAGTACGAATTTGCGTGAAAGGGGAATGGAAATATTTGTTACTTAGTTTACGTGCAAGCATTGTATCAGCCTTATTAGCCTTTTGAAAATACTTCTGCTTCACCCATTGCAATTTTTTCAATTCCTGCTCAGTCATTAACAAGTTCAAATCAGTCCTCAACTTATCTATTGCACCCCTAAGCGTGGCAGTAGACCTGGTCTTGTTGGCAGCCTCCAATTGCGAAAGTTGTGACATCAGCGAGGAGAATTTCTCTCTGTTAGCCTTCCGTCTTCTTGCCTGGGATTGGATCAGCAGACCACGAACATAGGCTTTGTGGGCTGCCCACAGAGTAGAGTTCTTAACATCGTGTCCGTTATTTAGCTGGAAATAAGTCTTTATTTCAAGACCTATGTAGTCGGCAATTTCCTTCTGGGACAGGAGAGTGTCGTCCAACCGCCAAGAAAAGTCCAATGGTCTGGGTGCGATGTTCCTGAGTTGAAGTTTGACAATGGAGTGGTCTGACCAAGGACAAACATGTATCGAGGCATGGACTATGACCGAGGTCAGGGATTTGTTAAGCAGGAACATGGAGTGCTGTCAATTTTTATCTGTTTTGTGTATGAAAATAATGACTGTATATATTTGTAGTAGCTGGTCAACTACCAGCTGGTCTGGTCCACACTACAGCATGGGTCAGACCAAGTGCTCATGATTTCTCTTTGTTAAGATACAGAACTAGGGGCAAATTCATTATTGGCCGAAAATGTGCTAGCGACGGTTCGTCGCAATTCGCCACACTTCGACATGCATAGTTTCACCAGAGCTACCCAAATTCACGAAGATCCAAAGTTGCACACAGGTTACCAAACGGTTGCGACTACATTACACTACAAAAGGCCAGGTAAACTTAATAAAATTAAATAGAGGTCTTATATTGCCCTACACATGTGCCCACTGTATAGTTTAGGTGCCAAATGTAATGGGGAAGGAGGATACCCCAAAAAAAATTCACAATCTTTTTCAGCCATCACCTAGTAAAAAGTAAAAAACGCCAGCAAATATTCAACTATATTTGATGAAACTCCTATCTACTCTATTGCACTTCACCTGGTCTGAGCTGGCAAAGTCAAGTCTGGCGCAAGAGGTAACGTTCAGTAAAATCCGCAAGTTAGTGAATTATCGTAGTTACGTCCCTTCGCCAGAGCGCAACTTCGCCCAGCGTTAGGGTGTGAAGTAGCGCTAGAGTTTGTCTACTTTGCTAGTGAATTTACGTCAGCACCCATAAGTAAATCGGCAAAATGGCAAAATGAAGTCACGCTGGCTAACTTCAATTTGGAATAGGTTCCCCTCCTATTGACTTATACAGGACCTTGACAGGTCTGAGATGGGGGGTTTTCTGCACTTTTCCTATAAATACAGTTTTAACTTTGTGTAAATGTTGGACTGGGATATTGAAAATGCATATACTTACCTCTATTGGCTGCAATTATAAAAAATTGTAGGAACAAAGTTGGGTTCGGTACTTGTGTTTGCCAATTGTTATAATTAGAGATTCCGATGAATAGAAACATTTAATAAGAACCATGAGACAGGTGATAGTATTGCGCTGGACCCTGTATATCTATGTATACCATATGATTGGTTTGAAGTAGAAAAATAACCTCATCTCCAGCGCTAATCATCCTATTTTACAGAATCTAGCTTCTACACACAATGACAATATTCATGCCTGGGGGCAGACACCAACTTTATTGGTAAATGGCAATCTAAATCTAGTGCAGGCTACAGTCCCCTAAAGAATAACGATGCCCTTAGCCTAAAACTCAATAGTATCATAATATGACCTAAATCTTTGGCAGCAGCAGGCAGCTCTACGGGGCTCCCAATTAGCACAACAGGCTTGAGAGGAAATGGGAAAGGGAAGCATGGGTAGAAAACTATTCCTTGTTGCTGCAGGGCAGTGCACATGTTTTATTTTTCTGTAAAATGTTTTCCCTCAGTACAAAATGTGTTTGATGGGTGCTGTGCTAATATTTCCAGTATAGCACTGCTACATAGTTAATTTTCCTCTAAGCAAAAGTGTACAGTGAATTATCCAGATATTCTGGTAAGTTTGCAGGAGTTCTTGAAATCAACATATTTTATTCCAATTGACTATAAATGGCAATGAAAAGATAATTATGAAAGATTGTATGTTGATTGTTGTTAAAAATCTTAGATTTTATAGTGTCATACACAATACTACCATATTATTTTTTTAAAAGATTTTATTTTTCAATTTTCAAAAACACAAATACAAAATTAACAATAAGAAAGAAAAGGACAGGGAGGGGAAGAGAGGAAAAGAGAAGAGGTGATAAAGGGAGGCAAGGGTTTCAGATATTTTGTTCCAAGATAGCACTCAGGTATCATCAAATATTTTGTAGATCAAGCCAAGTTCCCCATATAGCTTCAAATTTCTCTTGGCAACCTCTCACTAAGTAAGTAAGTTTCTGTCATGGGAGGGAGCAATTTATAATTTTCAGCCAGAACTGCAACATGTTAAGATAAACAAATGTCTGGGGCCAGATGGTATTGATCCCAGGGTACTTATGGAGCTTAGCTCTGTGATTGCCAAACCACTTTACTTAATTTTTCAGGATTCTTTTAGGTCTGGCACAATGCTGAGAGACTGGCGAATTGCTAATGTGGTGCCGCTATTCAAAAAGGGATCCCGTTATCAGCCTCAAAACTATAGGCCAGTTAGTCTGACGTCAGTGGTAGGAAAGCTTTTCAAAGAATTAATAAAGGATAAGATACTGGACTTCATAGCAAATCATAATACTATGAGTTTGTGCCAGCATGGTTTTATGTATAATAGATCTTGCCAGACTAACTTAATTTCTTTTTATGAGATGGTAAGTAGGGACCTCGATTCTGGGATGGCAGTGGATGTGATTTACTTAGACTTTGCTAAAGCATTTGATACAGTGCCACAAAGAAGGTTACTGGTTAAATTAAGGAATGTTGGCCTGGAACATAGTATTTGTACCTGGATAGAGAACTGGCTAAAAGATAGACTACAAAGAGTGGTGGTAAATGGAACATTTTCTAATTGGAACAGTGTTGTTAGTGGAGTACCGCAGGGCTCTGTACTAGGTCCTTGCTTTTCAAATTGTTTATTAATGACCTGGAGATGGGCATTGAAAGTACTGTTGCAGATGATACTAAATTGTGCAGAACTATAGGTTGCATGCAGGATGCTGCCACTTTGCAGAGTGATTAGTCTAACATGGGAAACTGAACAGCAAACTGGTAAAATGAGGTTCAATGTTGATAAATGCAAGGGATATAAATGAGCTGGAGAGAGTGCAGAGATGTGTAACTAAACTGGTTAGAGGGATGGAAGACTTAAATAATGATGGTAGACTGCCAAGGTTGGGGTTGTTTTCCCTGGAAAAAAGGCGCTTGCGAGGGGACATGATTACACTTTACAAGTACATTAGAGGACATTATAGACAAATAGCAGGGGACCTTTTTACCCATAAAGTGGATCACCGTACCAGATGCCATCCCTTCAGACTAGAAGAAAATAACTTTCATTTGAAGCAACATAGGTGGTTCTTTACAGTGAGGACAGCGAGGTTGTGGAATGCACTGTCGGGTGATGTTGTGATGGCTAATTCTGTTAATGCCTTTAAGAGTGGATGATTTCTTGGATAGACATAATATCAAAGGCTATTGTGATACTAAATTCTATAGTAAGTTTAGATATGGGTATGTATAATTTATGTGAAAGTAGGGAAGGGTGTGTTTATGGATACTGGGTTTTCATGTGGAGAGGTTGAACCTGATTTAACTATGTAACTATATAACTTTGTTACTCAATTTTTTCTGGTCGAGGATTGAAAAGGGAAAATTAGAATTTTTAGAGGAAAAAAAAAAGTTTTCAAAGATTTATTATATTCCGAAGCTGCTAAACGTCAGAGTCTGAAATTACTCTATCTCAAACATGTAGAAGTCAATGGCAGATGCCCCTTTTACAATTTGAAGATGTCATGATTTGTGTTTCATACAATAATCAGAAAAATGCAGGTTTTTCGGGCGATCACCCAAAAAATCGAGTGATTCAGGAGTCAAATCCGAAAAATTTCTTATGATTCGAGTTTTTGCTGGATTTTATTGAGTCTTTTCACACACCAAATTTTTTGAGCTATTTTATATAAAAATATGTTAAAATTGTGGATGGGAGTGTTGTCTTTCTGTATGCAACACTTGTTACTGACGGTTTGTCTGATTTATGATGAAGTGAGCTAGCATTTCAGTTTTTGTAAAATTATATATATATTATATTTTACTTTGCACTTTGCTTGCCTCCAACCTTTGCTTGCCTCCAACTCCTTTTTGTCCTGCTATATATTCACTGCTCTGCAACTCCATGCACCACATAATCAACAAATGTCCACACTGTAGCTTTTCCATTATCTTGCAGATTAAGAATGCAGCTGTTGTACAGTGGATAAAGGTTCCATCTTCTTGCAATTATAACCCTAATTTGGTTACTGACTCTTGAAATAGCACCAAAAAATTGTGTGTAACCCGAGCGGGTTAGATCGGAGTTTGTAGCAGCCGATACTGAGATAAATTTCGGACCTTGATAAATAACCCCAAAAATGTTAAAACATTTGAATGTACTAAAAGAATGTCACTATTCTACAATGGACCACAACAGATTTTTAAAATATTTATTTTTTTCATGAATGCCGAGATTTAGATGTCAAGATGTAGTTATATTTGGCAGTATCCCATAACATGTTACGATTCTTACTAAATATTTCTCAAAAGTTATAGTAATCTTTCACTTCTTAAAAGCAAAATAATGTAGTTTGAAAGCAATACCTACAATTACCCTGGTTTTTCAAATTAGTTTCCTTGGAAACAATTCTCCATCAAAAATAGTTATTTTCCTTGTTCACTTTATCTATATATTGTTGACTTGCTTGATGCCAAGATAAAATAAAGCAAAACATTAATTAATGTGAAAAAATGTTGTAAAAAAAGCACAGCAAAATGTTTTCTTACTACACGTTTTAGCTTTTGTTTTTTTCTGTAAAATGCATTTTGAAAAGTATATACTGTAATTGTACAATATTATTTTTTAATTAGAAAACTCTGTAGAATTTTCATACGCTAGCTTTAACTTCTAATTAATCTTATATATGATTTGATTATCAGCTGAAATTACAATCATTAAAATACTATTCATGTAAAAGGTGGAGGACCGTTTATTAAATGCCAAATTTTAGTTGTATTAGAGGTTTTTAAAACCACGATTAAAATCTAATGGGGGAATGTAATAACAGAAAAACTACTTTAAAAAATGTATGCCTTTGTGTGAACAAATTTTGCTTTGCACAAATTTAATATAACTTTGGTGAACCTGGAAATGATTTAGCAACCTCTTCTAACAGTGGAAGAAAGTTTATAGTTTGCACCAGTGCTCAGTGAACGTAATAAAACTGCTTGCTGAAAAAGTTATGTTTGCCCCAAAAGATTACAACACCTTCAAGCTTTTTTTAAAAGCATTCAATTAAAATTTGATTCATTAAAGAAATCTAAATGTTAATAAATAGGCCCCTAACACTTTATCAGTACTCCCAGCAAAGAGAGAGCTATGCACTTTTGCAAGTTACATGGGAAGGTCACATTTTGAAAATAGTGTGAATTTTGAAAATACACCACCCATAGATGTAGCCAGAAGTTTGGCAGGTTTTAGCTGATGTTTTTTTAATTTGAGTATGAGTATCCGATGCTGTGACTCTGCTCCGAGGGGTAAGTAAAAAGTTAGGGACATTTCCCCGGGGGGCAGCTTGGCTGGGGGCGAGGAGGGAGGGTGGTTTACGTGGGGTGGGGGGCAGGGGTTTTTTTGGTAAAGGGTTTGTTTCTCCTTTAATTTATATGATAATTCCTCCATCTTTATGTAGGTGATAAAGGTCCTCTTAAAGTAGTTTTGGAATAAGTTGGTTGCAATAGTCTAAATGATGTAGGGTAAAAGCTTAGTTTTTTCAATCACTTGTGAAAGAAACTATCTTGTAAATGCTGAGAACTAAAAATAGCAGATTATGGCAGTGCCATAAATATCATTTGAGAAGTATAGGGTCTAGTCAAGTATAACCCTCAGATAGCATTAATGGTCAAGCAGTCAGTACTCATGGTAAAAGGAGGAGAAGGACCAGGTTTGGGCAGAAAGACAATATTTTAGCTTTGTTCTGTTTAGGAGACATGGGAGGCCAAAGCCTGAATGCATGGTGAATATCTTAGGGGTTTATTTATCAAAGTCCGAATTTATCTCATTATTTTCTGCTACAAACTCCGATCAAATCCACTCAGGTTTTTTACACTTATTTATTATTACATTTTCCCGAACAAAAAATCAGATCTTCACGATTTTTTCGGATTTTTTCATCCAATTTTCATGATTTTTTTGAATTTTCACCCGAAAACTTTGGGGTATTGCATGAAACTCATGCACTTCAATGGACTTATCCCATTGATTGATATATATACAACCTCGACAGGTCTGATTTTCAGATTCTGACTTTTCCATGCTCAGGGTTTAATAAATTCTGAAAAATTCATGATTTCAGATTATAAAATTATAAAACAGTTTTGCTACTCTTAATTGATTGAGAATATTGAACAATTTTCTTATTTTCATTATACAGTAAGCTTCGTAATACTATTGTTTCCAGTTAGCATTCCACAAATCATATTTTCTGCTTTTCAAATGATGAAGAAAAATACTGGCATGCATGTTTTAAATTTGGCAGTAGTTTCAGTATCATGCTTAGTTTATCTACCTCTGTTGAATACACATTTATATGGTGATATGTGCTACATATCTACTAATAAGTATCTGAGGAAAGATGAAGGCGTTCCCTCAGCTCAGCAGAACTATGAACCACAACTAATTTTACACGCTCAAATGTTTTATTACCCATTTCATTACAATCTGTATTCTCCAACATTCACCCTTACATACTCACATTATCCAGTCTTAACTTTCTATACACTGTATTTTTAGGGATGCAATAGTTTTATTTATTTATTCATAACAAATAGACTTCAGGGATAAAAGTTTTTCTGCATATTTAAGTGCAATACACAATTCCATTACAATATCCAGAACATTTGCTTAGACAATATCTTGTTAATTTTTACAACTGTTAAGGCATTTACAGTTTAAAAGTGAAAAATATTTTGACCTTGAAAACACATATAATAATAACCTATTCATGAAAAATTCCAGTGTTGCTGGTCTTCTTTTGTTTATGGATTCCTTTACCGTGCACCTGGGTTAACATAAGAAATTGAGAGCTGTTCTCTCATACGATATATATATATATATATATATATATATATAGACACATAAAAGAGTTCTCTGCACTCAACCCATTATCAATATATTTAAGGCAGAGACATTTTGTGCATACTGCTACTGAAAAAAAAATGCTTTACCCTTTAAACAAAACAGGGATTGTTTGTCCATATATTGCAATATATTTAAGCTGGCCAACTACGTCAAAGTCATCCCATATCTGGCCAGTCCTACGCTTCATTTTCATCTGATTCATTAAGAATTCTATTGCTTCATTATACATTTTACAAAAGGGACTAAGTTTTACCTGCAACTTACTTGCTACTTTCAAAGTAAAACACCCAAACTTGGCTGCCCTTTTATTAGACACCAGTGGGATCACCTGACTATAGCTGGGAAGGGTGGGAGCTACAACATGGAGCTGGTCACTGCTCCTGTATAACTATATATATATATATATATATATATATATATATATATATATATATATATTTTTTTTTTTATTTTTTTTTTCCATGGCCTATACATATTTAGCAAGTTTATGTTTAGTATAACATACTAAAGAGAATCTCTTGCCTCTGTTTATTTGACACATTTTTTTTGTAAAAAGTGAACCTCATATTCTAGCATCTTTAGGGCAATGACACATGGGGTGCTTTGTAGTCCACAGCATATCTCCTCACCAACAAACTTAGAAAAAATTTCCTCCAGATCTATTAACATCACAACATGAAAATCAAGTTAAATATGGCAGCCTGGTGTATGCCCCATGTCCAAACTATCCAGTGTTATATTACACAAAAGACTTACAGACAAATTTATCAAATGCGAGATTAGAGCTCACCACAGAAAAACTGTCCCACTTTCTATTTAAACCTATGGGAATTTTAGAAGTGTAATTATCAAATTGAGTAAGTCATCCATTACACATGGAATGAATTGAAAGTGGGTGATTTTTTCTGTGTTAAACTCTAATCTCACATACAGTATAATAATGATTTATCAATGTTCGAATTTTAATTTTTGCCACAATTTGATTTTTTACTTTGCTTATTTTTTTTCCTTTGTGCAATTTATTAATACATTGGTACACTGAGCCTGCAAAAATCATACTTTTCATGGAAGGTACCATGAATGACTGCTTACCAACAACCACAATTGCAAGTTAATAACTCTTTTATTAATATCCAAGCCTATCTCTAACTGAAAAAACTACAAGACTTCAAAGACCCCTTCACTTTTATGGTAGGCACTGTCACACAATGCCTTTTAGATATTAACGTATGATGATTGCAACCAAAGTGCTCACATATTACATTAATGTTTTATATTTATTTAGGTTAATTGTATTACAATTTTTGTTTTTTCACTGAGGAGTCAAATAATTGGTCAACTGCATTTTTTCTCACCCTGGGAAAAGCCGGGAAAACTAGTCAGGGCTATTCGTATTAAGTGTAGGGCCCAATTGGGACCATTCTGACGGGCCTCTTAGACTGCATGTTACTGGCTGAAATGCCACAGAGGTAAAAGGTAGACATGACAACAAGACAGGCTTTCACAATTATACGACTGTGCCACTGCTGTATTGTCAAGTACACAAGAAACCCAGGAAACAGATGCAAAATCATCACAACAGATGCTTTCCCACAATGCCAAACACTTTTCTGTGCCCTTTTTTCACTTTTTCACACAAGTCTCAGTCCTGTTCCTTATCATGTGCTTTCTGTTTCTTCTCTGTCATTCTTTGGCTTTTTTTTTCATTTGTTTTTCTCATTGCTTACTTTACATTTTCCTTTTTTTATTTAAATCACTTTCCATTTATTTTATTCTTCAACTATGATTTCCTTTCTTTTACAATAATTTTCCTAATTTTTATTTTCTTTTCTCTCTGTTTATATTGCCTTATCATCTGCTGAGGTGTATCCATCACACTATTTTGCAAATAACACTATTTACTTAAAGGCTTACTCTAGCATTTTTCTAGTTTTCTTATTCTACATTCCACTCTCTTCCAAGTCTCTCTCCACAGGCCTCTCTCTCATTCCCTTCTCTTTTCCTCAATCTCCACAGCTCTGCCCCTTACCACTCATCCAAATGGTACTCCTTCTTCCTTACTCTTTCTTTTCTTACTCCTTCCCATTTAAATTTTTTATTTCCTTTCCTCATTCATATATACCATTCTCCCCTCATGTGCCATTCTTTCTTCCTTTCCCTGTGTAACATCTTCTCCCTCTTTTTCCTGCATAAGAAGTGTTGCTTTCTCTCTTGCTTCCCCACAAGCCAATCTGTCCTTTTTTTCCCCACGAGCGAATCTATAATTTCTCGTCTCCTTTTCTCTTTCTTCCATGCACCGTCCTCTCTCCAACCAGCAAGTTTTATATTTCTTCTATTCTAACTCACTCCCACATGTCAGACACTCCCACGTGTCAGAACTTTTCCCTTAACCCAATTTGATAAGGCCGTCATTCAAGCAGGCAGTTTTGGAGCCATGCAGAATTGGTGGGTCCTCAAACAGCAGAAAGTAATGGGGATACAACTGTTCATACTTTAGCAGGCAGCCTCTTATATTATTCAGCAGCTGAACTAGGGCTTATACTTTAAGATAATTTTTCTCTCAGCTGCACTGGTGTTGGGCCCCTATGAGATGGGAACCATTCATAGGCCCAATCGGACTAAGGCCAGCCCTGACTCTGCTCTTATATTGAATACCTATTTAAGCATGTCTCTACATGTTTGTGTGTGTCTACACTTCTTCATCGACATTTTACTGACAATTAGGAAAGTGTTGGTAATAAGAACGTAAGAACAAACTACTGGGAATCCTTCTGGATTTTCCAATATGAATCTTTACAAAAGATTTTGATAGCCATGAGTTGCTTATTTACATAGACACGTAATTTGCTTAATCTCTGACATGCTAGGCACCCATATGTAAGAGGCCCATTTATTAAAGGTCAAATTTTATTGGTGAAGCTTTTTGAAACCTATAAACACCAATAAACCAATAAACTCATTGCTGTGAATGTCAGTCATTTATCAAATGATCCAAACTGAAAAGGCACAGGAAAAAGTAGCATAAAAGTTATGAAAACTGCTACTTTTTCAACTTGTTGAACGATAGTTATGACATTTTCATATATTTGTACACATGCCAGTGTCAAAAACACCCTAAAACCTCCAAAACCATGAAGCAAAGAAAGATCTTCTAAGATCTGAAAGGGACATCTGCCATTTGACAGGTTTTAGATGGAGTATTTCCAGATTCAGAATTGTATCAGTTTTGTCAGATAATAATTCTCAGAAAAGTTTTTTTTTTCTGCAACATTTTAAGGTTTTTGGTGCAAAAAGTCCAACCTGAAAAAGTCATGGTTAAGTAATCCGGTCCCTTAGGGGCAGATTCACTAACTTCGAGTGAAGGATTCGAATGAAAAAAATTCGAATTTCGAAGTATTTTTTGGGTACTTCGACCATCAAATTGGTTAAATTCGTTCGAATTCGAACGAAATCGAACGATTCGAAGTAAAAATCGTTCGACTATTCGACCATTCGATAGTCGAAGTACTTTCCCTTTAAAAAAAACTTCGACCCCCTACTTCGGCAGATAAAACCTACCGAAGTCAATGTTAGCCTATGGGGAAGGTCCCCATAGGTTTGCTAACCTTTTTTTGATCGAAGGATTTTCCTTCGATCGTTGGATTAAAATCGTTCGAATCGTTCGATTCGAAGGATTTAATCGTTCGATCGAACGAAAAATCCTTTGATCGATCGATCGCAGGATTAGCGCTAAATCCTTCGACTTCGATATTCGAAGTCGAAGGATTTCAATTCGAGGGTCGAATTTCGAAGTATTTTTAACTTCGAAATTCGACCCTTAGTGAATCTGCCCCTTAATGTCAGATACTTCCTGGGAAGAACACCTTTTGATTCTCCATACTATGGTAGGAGAGTACATTCTTCTTCAAAACCTTCATCCAATGAAAAGGGTATGCTTTGCTCTCACAAGGGTTATCTTTCATGTATGGCCATGTCCTGCAACAAAATACTAAGTGCTTGCTCTATTAACCTGCACCTCCAGTGGGGAAAAACAATTTTAGTATTATAGTTGCCCTATAATAATCCTTACATTCTAGATAAAAAAAATTATATCATACTCCAGAAATAATTGTAATTTCACATATTTACAGTGCTTTAGGATATGTTTTTTGCTTTAGGTATGTTAAAATGTTTGATTGATTTCAATTAAGAAAAAAGAAACATACTGTATATATTATAGAACCAGGGAGCTTTGCTGCACCTAATTATTCAATATATTGGAGGATTGGCTAAATACAGTATGTTATTTCACATCTTGTAAAGGGATACAAAATGAACAAGCTTTATTAATACAAAATATATATATTGCCCTCAGTGTATATAATTTATGTCATACAATGTATGCCTTTAAGATACATAGCATCCAGTCAGACTATGTTAACAATGTGAAAACATTCATAGTTCAAATAGATAGCACCTCATCCTTTTATTAAGTATCTTCACAAAGCTTCAAATATATGCTGTGTGTCACAGTAAGGTACAGCCAACAATAAGGGGGTTATTTACTAAACCTAGATTTTTTGTGGTCTGGGTTTTATGGGCAAAAATTAAAATTTTTAGTGGAAAGAAAACCTCAATTTTTTCCGAGATTTATCAAACCCCAAAGCTGCAAAAAATCCAAATCCAAAAATACACCATCCTAAACCTGTCAAGTCGGAAGATGGAAGATGTCTCTTTTAAGGTAGATGTCTCTTTTAAGGTAGAACTACATGGGCAATTTTCAGTGTGCGTCCATCCATTCTGACACGATGCAAGGAAGCACAGGCGTCACGTTGGATGCGCCGAATCTAATGTAAGTTATACAAATGTCGCATGTACAAGCTAATTGTACGACTGTCAGATGCGAACGCTGCATGTTGAAGATATTGAAGATATTGTGGTCTGTGCTGGGTTTCGTCTGATAATACCAAAAATTGTGGGTTTTTCGGGTGATAACCCAAAAAAGACTAATGAATTGGGTGCCAAATCCAAAAAAATAGTATGATTTGGATTTTCACTAGATTTTTTCAAGTTTTTTCCCGACCTGACTTTTTAGAGTTATTTTATTTATAAATACAAGAAAAATTTTGGCTTGGAGTTTGCTCAAGCTTAGTTTAATTAAAATAATTAAACCAAAAAGTAGAGTTTTACTAAATAACCCCCTAAGATTCAAAGTATACTTTATTGATCTAGTCAACAATATTATAAAACCCACATTTTTTTGTCATGCTGTATAATTCTGTAGGCCATAGCTATTACCAACCCTGATACAGAATATGGTTATCTCAAAAGCAGGTTGAAAATTCTGAAAAACAAGGAAAAACAATAAAGCATGCCATTGATTAGGGCAGTGTTTTCCTAGACTTTTATACCTTGACCTTGTTTAATCATGTGAGTGCTAGCTGATTTTCCATAAATGTTTTCACAAAATGTTGAGCAATTTTTAGGATTTAATAACTTTTTTTGAGGAAATCCTTTACGAAATAAAGGAAATGAATACATTTTTTATGCATAACTTGGGCTAAACATATACACTATATTTGTAATTTTTCTTGAGGTGTAAGCAAGATTTTAGGTAAAAATATTTTTTTATATGATAAATCAAATTATTTGAAAAATCTTGCCATATGAAACCTGCCATGGTACCATACAAGTCAATTGGAAGGTTGAAATGTATTAACATTCATATTAAGATCACTATTTTACAATGGTTTGAGAAAACAACGTGAAAAACAAGATGGTGATATTATTTGTAATATAAGTTACGACTTCAAAAATAAGAGTGTTTGATTATAGAAGAAGAAAGCAAACCAAGCTCTTGTACATATATGCAGTGGGACTACTAATTTTGAAAACATTTTCTCAACTATGCCTTTTTTGTTGTGTAATATTACAATTTTCTTTATATCAAATATCAAATAGCTTTCCAGAAGGATCACTTTGTCCAACATCTGTATAATGGTGCAGCCCTGTATATTATAACTGTATAGTATTATATCTAAGTGCTTACTGCTTGCAAACTTAAAATCTTGAAATATGGGCGAATTTATTCAGCAGGTGCGAATTCGTGGCAAATTTGTGGTGTCCAAAAACGGATGCTGGCGTCAAAAATGAGACGGCTGTGCCGTTTCGCAAATTTTCCGCCACTTTGCGAATTTCGCAGGAAATTTGCAAATTTTCTGGCGAAGCAAAATGCCCCAAATTCGCCCATTACTAGTTTTATTGTGATGTGTTTTCCATTTTTCCATTCACATGCATCTTTTATATATTGTCTAAGCAAAACTTCATCTACTCTATAACATTCAACTGTGCCTTAGATAATTGATGTGCCTTGAAAGCCCTGCCACATGAAATGACAGGTATTTTAAGTCAACATTTTAAATAAGAATATTGTTCTATTTGGGTATGGGACAGTTTTAAAATCCAACAAGCTTTCTTGTTTTTCTCAAAGGAATAATGTTTTAGTGTTTTACATCACAATGTTTCTCACACTCATTATTTCTTACTATCACACTTAAATGGAATTACTAACCCAGCTCAAAAATTCTTAATTAATGCAAGTGATAGAATTGATCCATAAATTAAGGGGCAGATTCACTAAGAGTCGAATTTCGAAGTAAAAAATACTTCGAAATTCGACCCTCGAATTGAAATCCTTCGACTTCGAATATCGAAGTCGAAGGATTTAGCGCTAAACGTTCGTTCGATCGATCGAACGATTTTTCATTCGATCGAACGATTAAATCCTTCGAATCGAACGATTCGAAGGATTTTAATCCAACGATCGAAGGAAAATCCTTCGATCAAAAAAAGGTTAGCAAACCTATGGGGACCTTCCCCATAGGCTTACATTGACTTCGGTAGGTTTTATCTGCCGAAGTAGGGGGTCGAAGTTTTTTTTAAAGGGAAAGTACTTCGACTATCGAATGGTCGAATAGTCGAACGATTTTTCGTTCGATTCATTCGATTTCGTTCGTATTCGAACGAATTTAACCAATTCGATGGTCGAAGTACCAAAAAAATACTTCGAAATTCGAATTTTTTTCATTCGAATCCTTCACTCGAGCTTAGTGAATCGGCCCCTAAATGTTGGTATGGTGCATAGGATAGATAGGAACTATGCCTGTGTTTCAGACAAGAAAACCTATGGGTAAAAGCATATAATAAAATTGAATGAATGTCATAAAATTATTGATCTGAGTATTTTCTTTTTCTCACAATCTTTATTAAATTGTCCCATAAGTGAACATTATGTCTGAATGCCTTTAAGGCAATTACTTTTCATGTTACTGGTCCTGAGATAAGCTACAGTATATTAAAATCTAAAGGTAATGCAACACTGGCTTATGTACTCCTTAAGATTTTAACGGACAAAAATATGTATTTTATGTCTGATGATATATGAAAGCATATGAAAAATCCAACAATTCAGTTCAAGATTTCCCCATAGACTTCAATAGAAATTTCATGATAACAACGTGATCATTGTTTCTGTTTAATTAAATTTGCCACATAAAGATATACATGTGAAAGGTCACCAAACCTATTTTTCACTAAAATTATTTTCTAGATTCTAAAAATCTCATGCCTCGTATGGAAGACATACCTTTGTGATGCAGGTGAACATTAAATGCTCCCTGGCTACTACAGGTGACTAGTAGTAAACTTACACATGCATACAGAGTGTCAGGTACATGTATTTCAAATTGCTCTTAAATGTCCATATTACTATACATTATTGCAGAAGGTCGTACCTGCATGACATCATCGTAAAATGCTGCTTTACATATTTACATTGTCCAAAAACAATTTTTATGAAGCATTTTTTACTGAAGATAAAAAAAAAACAAAGTATTATAAAGCTCAATTATTTCCAACTAGGTTATTGATGCTGCTTGGTACAAAACTGACCAGAAATCACAACCAATCCTTTAATTGTCAAACACCATTTTAGGGGGTGTTGCTTTTCATTTGACACTATGCTACACCTTCAATTCTTGTTCAGTCATTAAACATTTTTCAAATCGTTACATTAGGGTTTTCTGTGTCTACATTCTAGTAGAAGTTATAGTAGACATATAAATCAGTAGTCACTCTTGCACAATGTTCAAGGTAATTTACCTAATATGGGTAGTTAAAAATGTAACAAGCACTGATCCATGTTAAGCAATGGCAATTGCTTACATTTGGCTTATACTAAGTTTGTATTATAAATATTTTACCATATCTTATATAATACTATAATTACCATAATAAACAAAAACATGCATCATTATAACTGTTTATTTGAAATGTGGTAAGTTATGTGGCAAGTTATGCAAAGTTTTACAATATTATATAATTTTGGGTCTTAACATAAATAAACAAATAATGGTTACAAAATGAAATGCAAGTCAATGAAACTCTTGTATGTACTCCTTTACCGAACCTTCTGATGCAACACTGTCAACACCAGTGTTGTCTTGTAATTAAAATACAGTAAATTGCAGACTTTCCTTGATTGATAATGAAACACTGTGTGGCAATATTTGTTAAGTGCAAAAAAACTTGAAAACTCATTGTCAGTGGGAAGTATATTCAAGTTATTTTATTAGTATTTCAACTAAGTTGTATTTTTGTGGATTCATTGAAAAGATAGGTAGAATGTTATTTTACTGTGTTCAGGTTGTTTGGTTTTAAGCAATCAAGTTTCTGTTTCTTCAAGATTTGCGCAACCATGATTTTAAAATGTTTTAATTTTTTTTGTTTTTGGAAAATGACTGCCTCCCCGTGTGTGCTATGTGAAGTCTATTCTAGGGGATGGTGGTCTAATATAGGTTGGTTATTTGTTACATTGCAGTAAAGAGTAAAACTGTGCTTTTCCAAATTGTTTATCCACAGTACATGAACAATATGGTAGGGTATTTACATATATATGTAAATATATATATATATCTATATATATATATATATATATATATATATCTATATATATATATATATCTATATATATATATATATAGTCCAGCAAATGAAAGCACTCACAGCTCCATCATAAAGTTGAAATTTAAAAGGTTTCTTTATTAAACCCACATCAGATCAACGCGTTTCAACCCCCACAGGGCCGTCATCAGGATGTGCATCCTGATGACGGCCCTGTGGGGGTTGAAACGTGTTGATCTGATGTGGGTTTAATAAAGAAACCTTTTAAATTTCAACTTTATGATGGAGCTGTGAGTGCTTTCATTTGCTGGACTTTATAATTTTCTGGTTAGCACCCAGCCTCGATGCTAATGAGTGGTGAGTGCAATGACGGCAAGAATTTTTATATATATATATATATATATATATATATATATATATATATATATATATATATATATATATATATATATATATATATATATATATATATATATATATATATATATATATATATATATATATATATAAAAGAAAAGCAGGTATGGTCTTTCTCCCCCCAAAGATAACACTTTTTTCACTTAGGATAGGACTGACGCTTGGACACTGCCTTGAGGGGCGCGTCAGCTTATGCCTGCTTTGTACAAACTTTGTAACTAAAAGTGCCTTTTTTAAGAAACTTACTGTTCAGTTGTGCAAGAATATTTTTTTCAGAGGGTTATATATTGAGAGTGCTGGGGTTACCTTGTTTAGTATATAAATTAAGCCTTGCCCACGTGCACCCAATAAGAAAGGTGAGGAGCGGCATTTCAGCTTGTTTCATTTAAAAAAAAAAAAAACAAACAAAAAAAAAATATAATATATATATATAAAATATGGGCTGAACAAAGACAATTAAGTTGTACCCTTCCATTTTATCCCTCAGTGCTAATAGAGAGAAAGAAATGATAGATGTTACAGTAGATGATAGATACTGTATATAGAAATATACATTTACTTAAAATGCAACTAACTGTGGCCCTTGAAATAACTATAGCTCTAAATATTTAACCTGTCCAAGAAGTCACCCATGCCTCTCTTAAAAGCATAGCAAGAATCCGCAGGGTATTCCACAGCCTCACAATCCTCACATTGATTAACCATTTGTGTTGCTTCATTTAAGAATTTTGTCTGAAGGAGGGTCACTTGTCCATGTTCTTTCCTAATTGTAGAAGGATCCTATGACATGCCTTGGAACAGAATAGTGTTGAACATAATCCATTCTCTGTGAGTGCACTAGCATGAGGGGGGGGTGTAAGAAATCTGTGTGTGTGTTCAAATGCATACTTTCTACTTCTGATTTGTTCTTGAGTCTCAAGGTGTATCTGGAGCCATGGGGTTAGAACTATTGTTAAATAAGGACTTCCTAAAGCTATCTTCTGCTGTGCATTTTGTCAGGCTTGCCAAAGAGTGCAAGCAAAGTAAGCCAAAAAGTCAGAAAATTTTAACCCTTGTGTCCAGCTTTAGAGTGGACATATAGATTTTTAATTGGTATTTTATATGAAAAGTGATGATAATGAACTGAAATATATTTAGAAATATAGAATACTATATGTCTAAAGAAACTACTTGATAATGATTGCCTATCTTGCAGGAAATTGGAAGGATGATTGTTTAACAATGAAAGTGATTGGAGAACCTAAACAACACATTATGGATTTATATTGTTTCATAGAGATACACATACTGTATAATTTTCTTTGTTTTTTTCAAACTAGTATAATCTACAATAAATGAGGGCTTTAATGAGACTGTAATGATGCATTCCATAATTGGGAATTGTGTTAATTTTCAATATATGTATAGTACTAGAACAACTGTTACAGATTATTTAACATTATCATTACCAGTAATAAAACTATTAGTGTATCCATTTAAGAAAAAATAAAATATCTGAAAAGAATATCAAAATAAACTCCTTTTTTCTTACTATTAGTAAATTCAGCACTATAATAATCCCGTTATATAATTATGTTTGGTTTTTTTTCCAAATTGTTAAATTTCCTTCATGAGAACTGTTTTTGAAGAAAATATTCTTGAGCATGAAAAATCATTAGATTCTCACGTGATGAAAATACCTTAATCCAAATAAATAATGTGTCCACTGGTTTGAATGAATGTCCGCATCCATCCATTAGTCTATTCTGTTTGGAGCATAGTTAGATATGTTTAGCTTAGCATTTATTCTATGTTCAACAGCTACATGAACACTGACTTAGGTCTTGTGCCATTCTCTGAAGACTCTTAAAACTTGGGAGAGTGTCACATCCGGCCAGGAATTGAACTGGAGACTGCTGTGTTCTGTGCAGCCTAATTGCCACTGCTCTATCTGAGCAGGTGGGAGGATACTTAGTTCATGCTTTGATCACCTTTATTTTTCAGGTAGGCATTCTGAGTTTGCCATCAGCATGGCTATAAAAAAAAACCCTGCTCTGCACTCTCACATTGCCCATTGTAGGCCAAGCTTGCTTGTTCCTCTGTGCTGATTCCCTGTTTCTGATTCCTGCTCCTGAAATCTGCTTTTGTGATTTTCTGGTTCTGACCCTGGCCTGTTCCTGACCCTGCATTTGCCTCATGCCTCAGTGGTTGATTTTTTTGGCTCTGACCCAGCCTGCGTGACTGCAATTATTTTGTCTCTATTGGCTCTTTCCCTGCTGTTCTTTTGGCTCCCTTGCTTGCCTCTTTGGAAGTTCTATAACTCACTAATACTTAACTCATCTTGTTAAGTGTTCTGCTTCTTTCCTCTCTAACCATTTCTTCTATTTAATCTTAGTACAAGTAAAGGATCTATTATCCAGAATGCTTGAGACCTGGGATTTTTGGGTATAAGGGACCTTTCTGTAATTTTGGTCACCATACCTTAAGCATGCTTCAAATAATTTCAACTGTTAATTAACCCAATAGGATTATTTTGCCACCAATATGGAATATGGCAGTTTAGTTACCACAAAGTATAATATACTGTTTTATTATTACAGGTAAAATAGAAAATCACATTTAAAAATGAGTATAATTGGGAGGCGCATTCGCGCACTGACCAAGATGGCTGCATACTAAGTCAGCTCCGCACCAGCCATGCAGTTTTACGCTTTTGGACACTACAATCGGTCCAGTTTCGGTCTACAACTGACACAGGGACCAGGGGATACCTTTTCCCATATGCATGGCCAGTCAGCAAAACAGGAGAGTGAGTAGACGGAGAACTAAAAACTATTCTTCCTCGATCTTGGAGTCACGGCCCTGTCACAGACTTTCTTCTAAGGCCGGGGAGAACTGCGTCATCTACAGAAACTCCTCCAATGGGTCTCCAAGCAGACTCTTTGGGAGCCAGACGTCTGCCACTTCAGATCCGGGAGAAGCTCCACTGGTACTCCTAGGGAAGTTTAAAATTCTATTGCAGCAGTAATTAGACCCAATGGGTAATAAAATTACCACTGATCTCACTAAGCAAGTAGCTGAGCTAGGCCAGCATATTAATGACGCGGAAGCTAAAATAGATGATATAATTACAGTAATAGACTCTCATGAACAAGATATTATTTCTCTCCAAACCCAGCTTAAAGAGGCGCCGTAATAATCTGTGGATCCGCGGTTTACTGGAATCCATAGTAGACCTCCAGCAAGCGATTACTCCAGACCTACCTGTATTTCACTTAGGAGACCCGATGACCCACCAAGAGATGTTTTTTTACGCATGCATTACCACCAGACTCAGGTAGCTACCTTAGCTGCTGCCAGTAAACTGGAATTTCAAACGTACCCATATCAAGTATTTATTGATCTTTCTCCCACAACACTTCAGAAACGGAGGTATATGGAGCCTATCATGAAGGTACTCCAGCAGCGTAAAATTTTCTACAGGTGGCTTTTTCCATTCCAACTAGTATTCACTTTCAATAACAAACAATATATGATTACTTCTCCGGAGAAAGGTCTGGATACTCAGGTGAAACTAGGATTCCAAGATGCACCTTTATGAGATCTCCTGTCCTTAAGTGGATCCCAAAGGAAAAAAGTAAGCCCACTATGGGAAAAGGTGAAATCGCACTCACAAAGGTCTCACTCAGGTACGACCTGAAGATATGGGCCTATTTATCTGAATAACTATTCCTATGGATACTGGCTAATAAGAAACTTGACAGGGATTTATTCTACACGGATTTTGCGCCACAAAGAGATTAATATAACATTTAAGTTCCAACTTTATGTCCCTTTGGGAAAGGTTCATCAGTTGATTGTTATCACCCTGGTATTTCATATGGACTGAGTTATGCACAAAGATACCTGTGGGCTGGACTATGCCTCCCCCTTTGGAAGTGAGTCCTCTAACGCCTTCTGTGGCCAACCCAGGAGGCTAAGGAAGACTCATCATTCCCAGGCAGCAAACAGGCAAATTTGGTTGCATTATTATTGTTTTTTGTTCAGTTGTATATTGTGTATCACTTTGACAGAACCTTTTTACACTTTAGAATATGGTTTGTAACTAGTCATGGGTATCTCAATTTTCATTTGTTTATATTTGACGGTATGCTACAAAACAGTTTGATGGTTCGAGGTAATAAGCAACAGGGCATTACATACGCTAAAGTCATGATTATGTTAAATGGCGCTTAAGGTACTGAGTTTAAATGCCCAGGGGCTTAACTCCCAATGAAACGGTCTAAAGCTTTCTCATATTTCTCCTCCCTGAGGGCAGATATTGTTTGCTTGCAAGAGACACACTTTTTGCACTCTTCCTATCCTAAATACTTGCATAAGAGATACCCAAATGTGCTGTTAGCTACCAGTCCTACTAAAACAAAAGGGGTTGCTGTATGCTTTCACTCCCATCTGGCTATTTTGGTTGATCATACAATAATTGACCAGAAGGCCGCTATATTATTGCTCTGGTCCATATAAGGGATATACCATTCACTATTGTTTCCTATTATGCATCGAATAAGTATCAGCTACAATTTTTATCCGCCCTATTTGACCTCTGCTCCCATGGGCAAATGATCATTTGTGGGGATTCAAATTAAGTCTGGGACCAGCATCTAGATCATTTATTCATTGCTAAACCCCAGAATGTTATTAGGCTTAGTAAGGACCCCATTTCATACGAGAAGCTTTTGGCATCCCATGGATTAATTGACTCGTGGAGAGAACATAACCCCAATTTTCTTGCTACTCATCTTCACATAAATTATCATCTAGGATTGAACATATTTTACCATCTCTCCGCTCAGCCAAAATGTATAATGTTAGTTGGTCAGATCACTGTCCTATATGTATTATATTCTCAGACATTTTTTAACATTCTGGCCCAAGAGTATGGAGACTTAACAAATCCCTTTGGAGTAGGCCTGCAGTAGTAAAATAGGTCAAAGAATCTCTTATTAACTGTTTAATATGTTTCAGACCCTTCCGATTCCCATTCTTGTAACGGATCTTGATAAGTTCATTACTAAGTTAGTACGTTTTGTATGGGCTGGGAAACACTCCCGTGTTTACAAAGTAACTCTGGGGTTACCTAAGGACAAAGGTGGCTTGGGATTTCCTAATCTTCTATTTTGTTATAAAGCTACCCAACTCTCTCAGATTTTAAGGCTTCATGCAGCAGTAGATAACCCCCATTGGGTACAATTGGAAGCTTTATTTTCATTACCATACCAACAGGCAGCTTTAATCTGGTGTCCCTCTAGGTCTAGACCTAAAATAGATAGCTTCTGTTTACAATTTACATTGAAAATACGGGATGTGACCGATTTAGCCATTATTGGGTAATCCCATGTTTCCTCCAGACCAACTCTGTTTACCTTTTCAGTGTTGGATTGAACAGAACATCCTGACAACTGGACAATTGCTTTCATTATCAGGTCCTTGTACTCCCCAGGAATTGATAGATAAATATAAGATTCCACTAAGTGAAAGGATTAGCATATGCCAGATATTGCACTACATCCAAGCACTATGGGATTCCGCTAAAGGAACAAATCAAACCCAAACCTTTTCTGAATTTTGGTGCTGTAAAGCTCCCAAAGCTCGAAAAGTAATTTCAATCCTGTACAGTAATCTTTTTAAAATAGCTGACAGCCAATAAATTTCTTATGTACAAGCATGGCAAAGGGATATGGACCATCAAATGAGTCTTGAAGACTGGGAAATTATATGGAATAACATGAGAAGATCTTCTAGGAACATTTCATTACTAGAAGCCAACTATAAGGTCTTATTTAGGTGGTACCTGGTCCCAGCCCGTATAGCAAAAATTATACCTAGAGCAAACGACAGAAGCTTTAGAGACTGTATTCACAAAGGGACTATGTATCACGTATGGTGGCAATGTCCAATAGTCCAAAGATATTAGACCAGGATATATAATATGATCTTTTCAATGTTTAATGTCTCAATCCCTAAACATCCAAGTACTGCTCTCTTGTGTAGAAAACCAGACACATTAACATATAGCCAATTTCAATTATTTTTCTCTATCATGACTGCTGCGAAACAGACTATTGCAAGAGCATGGAAAACAAAACCAATTCCCTTTGATGCTACCAAAACTAAGTTAGATTGGATTATGGTTCAAGAGAAAAAATCCAGTATTCTAATGGATTCCCACCAAAAAATTTTAAGGGAGCCTTGGGATACTCTGGATAACCAAACAATCAGGTGATTGCCCATGCGGCCCTCAGAATCCTTAGAGCCTGGTTCTTCATATCCATAGGGTCCCTGTACTTTCTACCCTAGATAAGACAAGAACACTTTTAAAGAGAACTGTCCATACAGTATGTTAACCGGAGAAAAGTTTGGTTGACATTGTTGTGGTGTTGCTCTGTTCCAGGGTACAGCACTGATCGCTCAAACAAATGCTGTGGTCTGATGAAGTATAAATTGAATTTTTAGCTACAGGTTTGTTTGGACATATTTCAGAGCTATAAAAGAACAAAGCTAAATGTCAGCATAAACTATCACCCCAGTTACACAAAACTGAGTGGGTGGGGCATATGATTGGCCAGTGGAAAATAAGACTGCACCAGAACGCTTTACTTTGGATTGTGTGTCAAAGGACCCCCAGTGGTAGTTATGCTCTTTCTTAAAGGAATAGTAACACCAAAAGATAAAAGTGTTTAAAGTAATGACCATATAATGTACTGTTACCCTGCACTGGTACAACTGGTGTATTTGCTTCAGAAACACTACTTTAGTTTATATAAACAAGCTGCTGTGTAGCCATGGGGGAAGTCATTCAAAGCTGAAAAAGGAGAAAAGGCACACGATACACAGCACATAACAGATAAGCTCTATAGTAAACAATGTGATTCTTCTGTGCTTGAATGACTGCCCCCATGGCTACACAGCAGCTTGTTATATAAATTGTGTTTGTGAAGCAAACACACCAGTTTTACCAGTACAGAGCAACAGTACATTCAGCGAATAAGGGGCCGATTCACTAACTTCGAGTGAAGGATTCAAAGGTAAAAAACTTCGAATTTCGAAGATTTTTTTGGGCTACTTCGACCATCGAATGGGCTACTTCGACTACGACTTCGAATCAAAGGATTCGAAGTAAAAATCGTTCGACTATTCGACCATTCGATAGTCGAAGTACTGTCTCTTTAAAAAAAACTTTGACCCCCTAGTTCACCATCTAAAAGCTACCGAAGTCAATGTTAGCCTATGGGGAAGGTCCCCATAGGCTTGGCTTACTTTTTTTGATCGAAGGATATTCCTTCGATCGTTGGATGAAAATCCTTCGAATCGTTCGATTCGAAGGATCTTATCGTTCGATCGAAGGAATTATCCTTCGATCATTCGATCGAACCATCTGCGCTAAATCCTTCAATATTCGAAGTCGAAGGATTTTAATTCCTAGTCGAATATCGAGGGTTAATTAACCCTCGATATTCGACCCTTAGTGAATCGGCCCCCAAGTGTAGCGTCGAAAATTTGCACCTTGCATAATTGTATAATATGCTTCAGATATATTTTCATTTTAAACTATATATCATTATACATTTTTGTGTATATTGCATCCTAACTCATAAATACTGGAAAATGTAAAGGAACCATGTTCAGTTTATTTGCTATGTGTTACAATGATATTTGCATAGGAAAAAAAAAAGAATTTTTTAAAGGGATCTATGATTGTTTTCTTACATATGGGTTTGTATATATTGGACCACATGGACAGATTAGATACCAATAATATTAGGCACCGCTCCAGAGTAAAATTAATTGCTACGTTTTTTTCCCCAAGTCGCCACGAATTCGCGCTACACTACAGATATTTAGTGCTAATTATGAATATTACATCACTCATTATCGCTAAACAAAGGTAAGTGTTAATACCTGCTCTGGACTTTTGTTGCGCGTCGGCGTCAAAAACGGGCATCGGCGTCGAAAAACGGGTGTCAGCGTCAAAAAATGGACGCCGGCGTCAAAAACTAGACGCCGGCGCAGTTTCACAAATTTTTCGCCGTTTCGCGATACGACACAAATTCGCCCATCACTAAACATCTGCAAAAATGCCATTTAAACAATGCTCGCGATTTTAATTACATTCCCCCTATATCCTCTAATGTGTAAAAGCATGGACTTTTTTAAAGTGAAAATATACCCCACTTTCTGGCATGAACACATTCAGTTTGGTGAAAAAACTAATATAAATAAAATGTTATATTATATATATTTATACAGTATATCCAATGCCACAGATTGAAAGAAAACAATGACACTTTCAATGCACAATTTCTCAAAATCCCTTGGACACAGGGGGTTATTTATCAAAGTCCGAATTTATCTCAATATTTTCTGCTACAAACTCTGATCAAATCCTCTCAGGTTTTTTACGATGATTTATTATTAAATTTTCCCGAAAATTTGCTTTGCGGAAATTTTTTTCCCGGAATTTTCACCCAAAAACTCTGAGGTATTGCTCGAAACCCAGCGCACATCAAAAAATCATTGGCACTTCTCCCATTGACTTATATGCAACCTCAACAGGTTTGAGATGCCAGATTTTCAGATTCTGACTTTTCCATCCTCGGAAATAAATTCCGAAAAATTTGTGATTTTTTAAAAAGTCCAATTTTAAAAAAAAAATGACAAATTTTTCATGATTTTTGCATTCGGAGTTTAGTAAAAAAAAAAAAACACAATGTAATGAAACTCCCCCCCCCCTTACCTTGCTCCATTGAGATGGATTCTGAGACTTGACATCCCTCTCAATCTGAGTAATTGGGTATGTGTAGAAAAAAATATACATTTAGATATTATTTCTATAAACCCAACTAAATGTGTTCATGTCAAAGAGGGAGGTATATTTTCTCTTTAATCTCTGAATTATCTCTGATGCAACACTACATTAAATATACAACTGAAATGAATAATTTCTACAAAAATGAACCTGATAAACCATATGTGAAAACATAATGCATTTTTTATTGAAAAGCTTTGCTGGAATATGTTTTCATGAACTGAACTATGAACTTGTACAAAGATAAATCTACAACAATAGGTTTTGCTTTATGCAATGAGAAGGCTTTAAAAGCATATCAGTCCCATCAGTATTCATTAGATAATTTATAGGTGCAGGCTTATGATCCGTGGAATCTTTGATCATTTAAAAATCAAAATAGCTGGTTATGTGACTGAAGTGACAGCAGAAACATATGCCTCTGTCAGATTTCAATATGATGACCATTCTGATCTTCATTTAATTGACATGTGGCAGCATGAGAAAGAGTCATAGCCCAAGACAGAGGTCAGCCTTTCTTTGTTTGCAGTACAATTGTTGGTTGCCTGATTAACTTTCATTTACATTGGATTCTAGAACAGGCATTTCAGCAATGGAACTCCATTATTATAACTAGCATTCATAGGCTTGTATTTCAGAACATTATCCAGTCAGTTACTACCTACATACTGATAAATTATTAAATGTAAAAAAAAACAAAAAGGGATTTCTGAGCCTTCTGTCATTCTGTGATTTGTAACTGAACAAAATGGTTGGAATCACCTCTCCATTAAAATTAATGGCTGTTATCTGGAACCGACCTGCGGGTGCACTGGTTGAGTGATAATTGGCTGGTTCAAAAGTGCAGCCATTCTATTAAACTGAGGGGCAATTGCAACTATTTTGTCCAGTTACAAAATCACC
The DNA here is from genome assembly GCF_017654675.1 of Xenopus laevis. NCBI lineage: Eukaryota > Metazoa > Chordata > Amphibia > Anura > Pipidae > Xenopus > Xenopus laevis. Next base: position 74,395,424 of record NC_054377.1, read on the forward strand.
AAGCAATAAAATGCTTGAAATATACAGTGTGTGCAATTACCCTAAAACTGAATCATTGTGTAAATACTGATTAACTTAATGAGTAAGTCCAATGGTAGATGCCAATATACCTTAGGGAAGAAGTACTTAGTTTCATAATTTTAGTTAATGTATTACATTAATTAAGATTGGTAAGTGTGTGATTGCTAATGGTTATGCAATTTAATCTCTTTTCCAACTCTTTTCTCATCTCTTCTTTCCAAGCATGATTTGAACTGGATTTTTATAAATGATATACATATCTCACTAGCTTCAATAGCAATTGTATGTTTTTGTTTGTATTTATGTTATTTTATGTATGTTTGATAGGGGACTATATACAATAAGGGATTCAATTATGATCTGTTTGCAGCATAGACTTTTATAATATGAAGTATAACTGTGAAATGTCTAATTTGATTTAATTTTGTGAAATTACATTTTATTTGGAATTTTATTTTAAAGGACTTAATGGTAAGAAAACAAAAGAAATGCTGTTTTTTCTTTGCACAAACTGCTATTGACAAAATGTTTTATAATTGTTAACCAACCCCCTCATTCTAAATAAAAGTGTATACATGCAGACAGTGTAATATTCATTTTAAAATAAACTTTATATAGTTTAGGCTTCATGGCAAGCCACTAATAATTTTCAATAATTGCTTAATCTATTAGTGTAATGGTAACTTGTCATATGCAATGTTAATCTATTGAACAGTAAAAGCACTAAATATAACAGTGTATACAAAAGAATACTGTATCATGGTGTGACTTTATAATATGCTTCTCAGTATAGGAAATGTTGCTTGTTTTATTTCTGCAAAATACTGTAATTAAACTGACAAATATATGTGTCTAAAGAGCAGTATTACAAATATATTGAAAAGGTTTGCCCTATCTTTATTCAATGCAAAAGAACATGTTGTTCAATAAAATACTTATTTTATCATATTTAATCTGTAATTTTGAATAAAGGTTTGCATTTTAATTCCATAGTATCTCCAGGGCTCCTAAAACCATATACCTGTCCATTATGTCCTGTTATAATATATATGGATATGGAATATGTTGATATTTGCAAGCCACTGCAGAGCACTCATGCCTCACTGCTATTCTATTCCTTGTTCCTCGTTTTTTCCATGCAAAAACCATAATCTTGTGCAATGAAAGGGCTGCTTCTGTATATTAGACTGAATTTTGTGATGGAGTAAAGATATCATCTTAGCATGGCCCTGGTTTATGAGTCAAATGAAAAGTCAAAAGACTTTGGTTGGGAGTCAGGACAAAAAAGAATCAATTGTCATACTGGTTATTGATCAGAACAGCTTCAGAAAAAATCAGTTTTCATAAAGAAATTAAAAAATGTATGTGAGATTTTACCTGTGCTCTGCTTGTTATTGCGATTTTCCATATGGGTGCCCAATTACATGCATGTGTACAATACCATCTTGTGTGTGTTGGACCTGCACTTGTGCCTATTCAGCCCATGGCTAATTTAAAAACAAGTCTGAAATTACAGACCACAGTCCGTTAGAGTGAAATACCATCTCTCTCCATTCATTTCTATGGGAATTTTTAAGACATTTTTATAATAGGGAAAGTGAAAATTCACACTTTGATAAATACACCTTGCAAAATCCCATAGAAATAAATGCTGAGGCAGTATTTCACTCTAGACTGTGGTGATGTCTAACTTCACTTTTTGATAAATATACCCCCAAGTGAGTTGATCAATGCTTGGTTTGTATTTCCTTTTGTAGCCTGGCTTATTACTTTGGAATTGCCCTTTCCTGATGAGACCTTGCCTGAACCTATATAGTCTGCCTTAATCTCAGATCTCCCTGACTTTGACTGTGCTTAACCCTTACCTCACTTTATATACCTCAGCAGCATGCCTTCATTTCACCAGCTTCATTTTCCAACTTTGGGCAAGCTTGGGGATGGTATGAACTGCTTTTGAGTCATTTTCTACACTTAATTCAAATGGGTTTACTAAACAGAGATTTCAATGGGAAAATAATGTCTTATAGTACAGTATTCTATTATCTCAAAGGTTAAAAAGTACAGTATAATTGCTGCAATGAAAAAATGTAAAAAGCAAGGTTGGTTTATAGGACCTTTAACAGTGGATGTGATCTACTTAGATACAGCTACAGCACAGAAGGCTACTGATTGTGTTATGGAAAATTGACCAAAGGATAGATTACAAAGAGTGGTGGTAAGTAGAACTTTTTTCATTGGACCAGTGTTGGTGGTGAAGTGCCGCAAGGGTCTGTCTTTTTTAATTTGTTTATTTATGACCTTGAAGTTGACATTGTAAACACTATTTCTATTTTTGCTGATGATACTAAATTGTGCATAACTATAAGTTCCAGTCAGGATGTTGTCACTTTGCAGAGAGACTAACTAGATTTCATTAGATTGGGCAACAAATTGACAAATGAAGTTCCATGTAGATAAATACAGAAAAATAACAACAAATAAAATAATGCATTAAAAAGTGCACTAACTTGAGGGATGAAAACATGGCATGATTTTGCCTCTTTATAGATCCTTGATAATGCCTTACAGTACCTTGAGTATGCAGTGCAGTTTTGGACCCTAGTCCTTAAGAAGGATATTAAACAGCTGGAGAGAGCAGAAAGTGCAGTCTATGAGGAAAAGCTGTAATGGTTGTGGTTTCTCTGGAGAAAAGGTGCATGTGATAGGTTGTGGTGAGGACAGGGAGCTTGTGCAATATCCTGCAAAGCAATATTTGTATGGTAGATTCTATTAATGCTTTTAAGAATGGTTATTGAACAAGTATAATATCTAAGAATATTGGTATCTTAAGACCTACGGCTAGTATAGCTATCACTATATACTAACCGTAGTATATATAACAGTATATTTGTGTATAGATAGGCCTGTATGTGCTGTATTATTATTTATTACATTGTGAAAAGTGCATAGTGTTCACAATGTTTTAAGGGGTCCCACCTCCCTCCCTCAAGTGAAAAACTCAGATCTACAACAGGTTTAAGATTTCACTACACTTTTTTAACATTTACTTTACATAGCATCTGGAGATGTTTACCTTCCCTGGAATCCTTGCAAGATGAAACAGCCTATTAATAACCTTCATTATGGAATGCTGAAGACCAACATGGGCACATTTATTAATCAGGATGTAGGTGAAAAATGCTAAAAAGCCATAATGCACAATGTGTTTGCCTACAATGCACCTGTCCTCCTGTCTGCTAGAATGGAGAACAAAGTGTTAAATTTAGTACCCCATAGCAACATATCAGATGTGTATTTCAAACAGGTGACCAGTAAATACTACATGCTTCTTAGTTACCAAACAAATAGCAAACCTTTTGGCTTTGTAATGGGTGCTATTTTACACTGGGTGGATGGAATGGTACATCTTTTTGTACACAGCACCACTTATTAATCCTATGGTTTTAAATTAAAATGTTCTAAGAAATGGAAATCGTTTTGTTAAATGTCTATGCCTATAAATGTAGAAAAGTATTTTTGTGGTGCCTCCATGAAATGACAACAACCTCAAATACATGTTACCTTCATAAGGGGAGATGTTTTGCAGTAAAGAGGAAAATTACTTTCTGAAATTTCAATGAATTCAGTACTATGTTATCATGGAAAGCTATGCACCTCATTGCACAAAAGTATTAAAAGAATACAATACCACACAAATTTCTACCCTGTAGAAAAATCCATGTAAAAATGTACCGTGAATATATTTCTCTATACAAAAAGCATGGGCAAACTTAATGACTTGCATCTGTACTTACTGCACTTAAAATTGCCTTTATAATTCAGCCAGGTGTTATTGATGTCGCTAGCCTTTGAACTATAAAGACTTTTAGAAAGCCAACATGCCAAATGTCTGCCTTTCTTAAACACAAATAATACAGGAATAATGGGTTATGTCTGTGGTTGAAATCCTTATTGTTGACAATGGTGTTGATCAGGAGGCATGCATTGTGGCATGCTGCAGGATTTTAGGTTCTATGTAATTTGGATGTGTTGGAGTTTTTTCAGACTTATTAGCTGGTGTTTGGAAAACTATAGGTTACATTCAGGTCAATGTGCTTTACAGAAAATTGTCCTGTGGAGAATATTCTTTTTTGGACCAAGGTGTTGGTGTTGGCCTTTAGGTACATAGTTACATAGTTAAATTGGGTTGAAAAAAGACAAAGTCCATCAAGTTCAACCCCTCCAAATGAAAACCCAGCATCCATACACACACCCCTCCCTACTTTTAATTAAAATTCTATATACCCATACCTATACTAACTATAGAGTTTAGTATCACAATAGCCTTTGATATTATGCATGTCCAAAAAATCATCCAAGCCATTCTTAAAGGCATTAACTGAATCAGCCATCACAACATCACCCGGCAGTGCATTCCCCAACCTCACTGTCCTGACTGTGAAGAACCCTCTATGTTGCTTCAAATGAAAGTTCTTTTCTTCTAGTCTAAAGGGGTGGCCTCTGGTACGGTGATCCTCTTTATGGGTAAAAAGGTCCCCTGCCATTTGTCTATAATGTCCTCTAATGTACTTGTAAAGTGTAATCATGTCCCCTCACAAGCGCCTTTTTTCCAGAGAAAACAACCCCAACCTTGACAGTCTACCCTCATAATTTAGGTCTTCCGTCCCTCTAACCAATTTAGTTGCAAGTCTCTGCACTCTCTCCAGCTCATTTATATCCCTCTTAAGGACTGGAGTCCAAAACTGAACTGCATACTCCAGATGAGGCCTTACCAGGGACCTATAAAGAGGCATAATTATGTTTTCATCCCTTGAGTTAATGCCCTTTTTTATGCAAGACAGAACTTTATTTGCTTTAGTAGCCACAGAATGACACTGCCCAGAATTAGACACGTGTTATCTACAAAGACCCCTAGATCCTTTTCATTTAAGGAAACTCCCAACACATTGCCATTTAGTGTATAACTTGCATTTATATTATTTTTGCCAAAGTGCATAACCTTGCATTTATCAACATTGAACCTCATTTTCCAGTTTGCTGCCCAGTTTTCCAGTTTAGACAAATCACTTTGCAAAGTGGCAGCATCCTGCATGGAACCTATAGTTCTGCACAATTTAGTATCATCTGCAAAAATAGAAACAGTACTTTCAATGCCCACCTCCAGGTCATTAATAAACAAGTTGAAAAGCAAGGGACCTAGTACAGAGCCCTGCGGTACTCCACTAACAACACTGGTCCAATTAGAAAATGTTCCATTTACCACCACTCTTTGTAGTCTATCTTTTAGCCAGTTCTCTATCCAGGTACAAATACTATGTTCCAGGCCAACATTCCTTAATTTAACCAGTAACCTTTTGTGTGGCACTGTATCAAATGCTTTAGCAAAGTCTAAGTAAATCACATCCACTGCCATCCCAGAATCGAGGTCTCTACTTACATTCTCGTAAAAAGAAATTAAGTTAGTCTGGCAAGATCTATTATGCATAAAACCATGCTGGCACAAACTCATAGTATTATGATTTGCTATGAAGTCCAGTATCTTATCCTTTATTAACCCTTCGAAAAGCTTTCCTACCACTGACGTCAGACTAACTGGCCTATAGTTTTGAGGCTGAGAACGGGATCCTTTTTTGAATAGAGGCACCACATTAGCAATTCGCCAGTCTCTCGGCACTATGCCAGATCTCAATGAATCCTGAAAAATTAAGTAAAGAGGTTTGGCAATCACAGAGCTAAGTTTGCTAATTACCCTGGGATGAATACCATCTGGCCCTGGACCTTTGTTAATCTTAACATGTTCAAGTCTCTTTTGAATTTCTTCATGTGTGAACCATGCATCATTAGTTGTATTACTAGAATTGGGACTGTTAAGAAGGAAACCTTCACTTACTGGTTCCTCATTTGTGTAGACAGATGAAAAATATGAGTTCAGAATCGGCGCTTTTATTTTGTTTTCATCAACCAGCTGACCCCCCCTCTGATAGTAGGCCCCTGATCATGACAGGACTGCCTTTGGACTGGGACATTATGGTATAGGTAGTAGGAGTGATTCCCTTCCAGAACAGCAGGTGGATAACTTTTTCCCCATGCCTAGATTCATTTTTTTATTCATCTTGGATGCTTGTTAAAGTTTGATCCCAGTGAATCTGTAAATATTTTGGGCCAGAGCCCTAGGCTACGGAAGTAGCTTTCTAACTCTATAAGTAAAAAATAGTTTGTCTCGAAAGTAATTATGTGGATTAGACTTCAGTGTCAGTCTTTACACTTCCTAGTCGGTACTCATATTTCAGCAAACCAATTACATATTTGCTTTAATGCCCAATCTACAGGGTAGGAAGACTTGTTTACTACCAGGTCACTTCCTTGTAGGCTCAAGAGGACAGTAATTGGGCAAATGCTATGCATGTCTTTATGTATGTCTGTTAGGATGCCCATTCCAGATGGCATGCAGATACTATAGTACTATCCAAAGTTGTTTTGGTCTAGGATGTTGTATGCTCCTGGGTATCTCACAGAGCATGTAATGTATGCTCCCAGTGGGTGTAGTCAGTCAAACTCTGCAAGCCTTTCATGTTTCATGTATGTTGTGCATCCACCTGGGTACTCAGCAGGATTTGAGTGCAGGATATGATCTCCAATTCAGTATGAGTCTGAGGAATCATTGGAGGTATGGCTGGCTGGGATATTGTCCTTCATTTGTCTGTCCAGTTTATCCGGGTTTTATATAGCAGGTTATTTCCATGTAGGCCTGGCCATTCTGATTACAAACTAGGTTGTTTACTGTGCAACAGGGGTTTATCCTTGCGGTTGCTCTAGTATTAGCATGTGGTGTTCCTGACTTGAAAAAAGTCACCAAGACAAAAAGTCACTGCAAGAAAAAAAAAAAAACACGCATTGACTTTAATGCATTTGGAGTAAGAAAAAAAAGTTGCGTATATAAAAAAATTGTAAAAAAAGTGTAAATTAACACACAAAAACAAACCACATACTTTGAATAGTCTTGGAGCATGCTTATACTGTACCACTTCAGATAGGAAAAGAAAGCCATACTTGTTTATTTTGATAACCATGATTACATGCTTGCTGATGGCACATACTATAGATGCAATATAATGGTTGTAAAGTATATGGTAAATTTTTGTTCCAAATGCATTGACCAGTTAATTTAAGGATCATTTAGCAGTTCCCAAGTTAGTGCATTGTTGATTTCTGATCTTAATTGTTCCATATTCAATCTGATCTGTGCTAATTTAGGTTCAGGGAGTCTGTTGTGTTCATGATAGACCCATACAATATTTGTGTGTATTGGCTAATTATTTGGAATTCTTGTTGGTATCTGGATGCTTTCCACTTAAACACATTGATATAGCTGCTCTCTTTGACTGGGGAATGAATTTTGCTCTGGATTTGCAATGAAGGGTCCAATTTAGGGATGAGCAAAATATTTCACCTTGTTTCGCTGAGAAAAATATGCCTAACTATAAGGGATAGTACAAATAAATGTTGCATGGTTTGAAAAAGGGTGTAGTGGTTTGATGCCAATTAACTAGTGATGGATGAATTAGTTCCCTGGAAATTCAAGAAATAGGCAAAAAATTCTTCAAACGCGACACCGCGTAATTCAAAGTAATTTGACGCCGATGACAATTCCGACACCAGCAAAATTTCGACAATTTAGTTAGCAAATGTTTATGCCAATTTCGCTAGCGGCGAAAAATGGAAATTCGTCGCAAATTTGCGCCTGCCGAATAAATCCCCCATTACTTCAATTAACTTCTATACATTTGGCAAATGTTTGGCAAAACAGAACAGGTCAGATTCACTCATCACTAATTCATCTACACCGAAAAAGGGTTATCATAAATTAACAGTCATGAATTATGTCATAGAAACAAAAAGTGCTCGCTAAAGCATCACTAGAAAGTAGATGAATTCCATTGTGTCCTATGATCATGAATGTTTAGTAATATTTTCCCAATGGATATCTGGCACAATAAACGTTTGACTTCTGTCTTTTAATATTTTAAAATGATTTTCTTTAATATTATCAAAATATTGCCATTTAAACTTCAGGCAGGAGCTTCAAATTATAAACGTAGATAAAAAGTAGTTTAGGGCCTTTAATTTTAAAAAATTATGTATTGCATATGCTTGTATCACAAAAGGATTCGCATATGTATTTGGTTTCTCGAATTCACTTTTTTTCTGAACTGCAACTCAATAAAATAAATTAACAATGAAATGTAATTTATTATCACTCAGATATGAGAAACTCTGATTTACAGCCATCATTTACTAAAATAAATAAAGTAATTCTCTTAATGTCAAAGCTTTTCAAAGCAAAATGTTATTTCTATGGAAAAACTTTTGCATACGGGAACTTCTCCTTTTGTTCCTGAGAAATTTACAATTGACTGTACTGGGACAGCTGTGCTCCACAACTGCAATTTTTAATATCAGAGGGCAGAAATATGGCAAAAATTATAGTTATATATAGTAAATTATGTTTGGTTAGTATTATGAATGAGCAAATATTTTTTGCCTGATAAAAATTTGCAGCAAAATTCACATTTTTGCAAGTGGTAAAAACTTCAGCAAATCTGTACTAGAATTTTGGTGTGTATTTTATTCTGCTGGTAAAAATTTTGTGTTTTTTTGCACGTGAAAAAAGTGAGTAAAACTGGCCATTGACTCCATTGTGGCATTTGGTGCAAGAAAAAACAGCCATTGATTTCAATGCATTTGGCGATTATTTGGCAACTAATTAATTAAGAATACTTAATATAAAATATTTATTATAAAAATCGTGTATGATTTGCCACAGACACTGTATTGTTAGTATGTTAACTTTTTCAGTACAGGTTTTGGACCCAGAATGCTTTCTGTGTAAGTGTTTTTCTGTAATTTGGATCTCCATACTTTAAGGGGCATATTTATCAAGGGTCAAACTTCGAATTGAAAATACTTTAAAATTAAAATTCAAAAAGACCAACCGAAATTAAGTCACATTTTTTTTGGGGTTGAAGAGATCCATATTCGGCCGAACTCAAATCGTACGATCCAAGGAATAGTGCATTCGATCGAATTCGATAAGACTGCTTAAATAAACTGTAGACATTTTAAAAAAAAAAAGATTGTATTGCCTCCAGTATCTTTGCCTTACTTGTCTACTTACATGGTTGCCAAAAACAAGGTATCCCAAATTTCTGCTATTCAGACTAAAGATCACCTCGGAGCCAAGGAATTATCTTTTAGCCAAAGACCAAAGAATTGAGTTTATGTGACTCACAAACTAACAGAATTTCCACCTGGACCAGCTGTCAATTTGGAAGGGAATTTTCTTTCTGTATATACAGTAGATAGTTATTCTATCTCAGAGTTTAGTGCAACATTTTGTGTAGCAGATTCCCTTTGTCAGGTGTACCCTTTTAAATTAAATGCAAGTGTTCTTTGCTAGTTTCATTCATTTGGGCATTTATCACTTACTTTTTAAAAGAGTAATATAATAACAGGCATAAACATAAACTAAAGTAGATAAACAAATCTTGTTTCAACCCAACCATAATATACCTGACTCAGATGCCATAAAAAATGTACTGAAATAAATAACCTTTAACCGATACACAGAGAGTTTTCACTGGCCCTTGTTGAACTATCCTATTCAGTGTTATTTAATCTCCCACTAAGCTGTTATTTATCACTTTGATAGCATCTGTTTGTACTCACACATTTCACTGTATGATCCTTACACCTCCCGCACATCATATCCTTTATATTTGCCTGTTTTATAAAAGGTGAATTAATCAGATTCTGAGATCAGAATAAATGGTGTTTAATTTTGCATCTGTGTATTGGTTAAAGTAGTGAGAATTAGGGGGAAAAGTTGCACATATTTTCTGGAAAAGTCAATCTCCTGTTATGAGAGAAATTAGATGAATTCTACCTGGATCAGAGCAAGTCACCCACAGGAAAAAGCTGGACCAATCACCCTTTATCTTTTCTAAAAGACTTCCTAGGACTTTGTACACTGTCCAAAAATATTGAAAGTAATAAGCTAAGAAAGCTAGGACACTCACACCGGGAGGGAGCTTCCAGTGCAAACAGCCATGTTGTGCAGATTGCATGAGCATAATGAGCTTCTGATGTCATGCACATGCACATAATGAGCGGCATTCGCTCTTTATGCACATGCATGTGCTCCAACATGGCCGCTCCCTCCAGGTGCAAGTGTCCTAGCCCTGGTGGGGGGCAATTTATTTTTAAAAAAAAAACTAATTCTACTGGAGTGCAGGCTCTATTAGCCCACACCTTTGGTTGGTAGTGTTGGGTCTGCTGGGCTGTAGTGTGCTGCTTCAATTTACACTGATGCAATTGTGTCCTAGTTATTGATAGTAGGCTAAGCTGTACTGTACTGACCCATGTTAATTTTAAACTAGGGATGCACTGAAATAAGTATAGCCATACCCCCACATGAAAATTTCATTAGAAATAAATTAAAAATAGCATAATCTGTAGACAAGACTTTAACAGGCAAGTCAATTAAAAAATGAGATTGTATATTTCTTTCCAATTTGAGAAATTCTTGCCAACATTTTTTGTTTTAATTTGTACATTCACATTTTTTAAACACAAATGTTGAGATTTTAACAATCTTAACCCTTTAAGTGCCACAGAATGTAGAATCTACGTTCTGAGGCAAAGTAACTTGAAATGCCACAGAACGTAGATTCCTTACTGTTTTTTGGCCATTTTCATCATTGGTTTGTGATTTTATTGCACTTTTATTGCACTATTACTTTTTTTGTTCTCATCCGTTTCTGTTTGCAGTGACGCTGGTGGATCTAGATTTCTGACCACCGATTTCACTCCAATAACTTCATTTTATTGCTTTTAGTGATTTTATTACGTTTATTCTTTATATTTTTCTTTACTGCTGGTTTAGTTTTCTAGAAAAGTTTCCCCTACCCAAATAACTGTTCATTGTATTGCTTTTGGTGGTTTTATTACGTTTACCCTTTGCATTGTTCTTTGCTGCTAGTTTAGTTCCCCAAAAAACTTTCCATTTGCAGTGACGCTGGTGGATCTATAGTTCTGACCACCAATTTCACTCCAATAACAGTTTTTTTTATTGCTTTAGCTGTTTTTACTGCTTGCTTAGTTCCCCCGAAAAAGTTCCCTTTGTAGGACACTAGTGAATCTAGGACCCTTGACCGCTGATTTTAGTGTATTCGCTGTTCTTTTATTGCTTTGAGTAATGTTGCATTTTAGTGATTTTTTCAGGAGTTTTCTTTGCACTGTTTATTGCACACTTTATTGCTTGTTTAGTGCGCCAAAAGAAAGTTCCCTTTGCTGTGACACCATTTAGTGGTCTTATTCTGTTTTCTGATTTTAGGTGATTGTTCCAGAAAGTCAGGGATTACGTGGATTGTAAACTGTGCCATATCTTTATTCCATAGCATTCCATAAGGGTTCATTTGTTCAAGCTCAAGGTTTTTTCTGTTGGTCATATCTTGCTGCCTTGCTTTTTTTTCTTCTTCTGGTTGTTTCTGTTAGCAGGGGTTAACTGTTGGTCATATCTTGCAGCCTTGCTTTTTTTTTTATTCTGGTTGTTTATATTAGCAGGGGTTAACTTTTGGTCATATCTTGCTGCCTTGCTTTTTTTTCTTCTTCTGGTTGTTTCTGTTAGCAGGGGTTAACTTTTGGTCATATCTTGCAGCCTTGCTTTTTTTTTTTATTCTGGTTGTTTATATTAGCAGGGGTTAACTTTTGGTCATATCTTGCAGCCTTGCTTTTTTTTTTCTTCTGGTTGTTTCTGTTAGCAGGGGTTAACTGTTGGTCATATCTTGCAGCCTTGATTTTTTTTTCTTCTTGTTGTTTATATTAGCAGGGGTCTCAGTCATCTTGCTGGCTTGCTTTTTTTTTCTTTTCTTGTGGTTGATTGTATTAGCTTTTTTTTTTATTTGTTTGACTTGCCTATTGATTCTTAGCTTTGTAGTTGTCTGTAAATTTCTGGCACAATGGCCAAACGGTTTTATACCGCTGAGGAAGCGGCTAGGTATTGCGAGGACTCCAGCTCAGAGGAATTTAGCAATTCCGATTCTGAGTATGTCCCATCTGATGACTCTAGTGAGGAATCAGAGATTGGTGATAGCAGCACTATTAGCGCAGAGGCTAGTAGTGGCGGCACGCTTACTGCTGAAGAAGCAGAGGAAGAGGCAGAGGCAGAGGCTGGTGGCAGTGTGCCAGATGCACCCATGGAGGTAGAAGAGGGTGAGGGTAGTGATGATGCAGCAGTTGGAGCGCCTATGTGGGGGTGTCCCTGTAATTATGCCCCCAAAATTCCCCCATTCACTGCAGTCGCGGGCGTCAAGGTGGACACCACTAACTTTCAAATCATAGATTTCTTCAATCTTTTTATCACAGAGGCCATACTACAGGACATGGTCCAGTACACAAATTTATACGCTGAGCAGTATCTTGCCAGCCACCCTTTACCAGGGTATTCAAGAGCCCAGGCATGGTATCCCACTACTGTAAATGAAATCAAAAGATTCCTGGCGCTCACATTGGCAATGGGACTCGTAGAACGCAATACCTTAGCTTCATACTGGGATACCACTACAGTCCTTTCCATCCCTCTATTTCAGCCGTTATGCCAAGAAACCGCTACCAAATTTTACTGCGGTTTCTTCATTTTAGCAACAACGCAGCGGCTGTTCCCCCTAATGAGCCCGGTCACGACAGGCTTTACAAATTGAGGCCCCTTATAGATAGCCTGTCTCAGCGCTTCACAGAGGTCTACACCCCCTCCCAAAATATATGTGTGGACGAGTCCCTTTTGCTCTTCAAAGGGCGCCTAAGATTCCGCCAATACATCCCTAGTAAGCGTTCTCGCTATGGGATGAAATTTTACAAACTCTGTGAAAGCAGCACAGGCTATACTAATTCTTTCATGTTCTATGAGGGAAAGGACACTAATTTGGACCCCCCCGGTTGTCCCCTTGATTTGACTGCCAGTGGTAAAATTGTCTGGGAGCTCATATCTCCACTGTTGGGCCGAGGTTACCACTTATACGTGGATAACTTTTACACTAGCATCCCCTTATTTAGAACCCTTTACTGGTTGGACACCCCAGCCTGTGGCACCGTTAGGCAAAACCGCAAAGGACTGCCTAAGGAACTGGTGCAAAAGAAATTAAAACGTGGAGAAGTATATGCTCTTAGAAGTGATGAGCTCCTGGCACTAAAATTTGCAGACACAAAAAATGTTTGTATGCTTACTACTATCCACAATGAGAGTGTAGTTGTCCAACACAGACGTGGCAGGCCCGCAAAATCAAAGCCACTCTGTTGTAAAGAATATAGTAAGCATATGGGTGGCGTTGATAAAACAGACCAAATTCAAACTTACTATGACGCCACCAGAAAAACCAGGGCCTGGTACAAAAAAGCAGCAATTTACATGATTCAAATGGCCCTTTATAATTCCTATGTCGTTTACAAGGCGGCAGTACCAGGCCCAAAATTGTCTTTATACAATTATCTGCTGCAACTGCTCCCTGCCCTTTTGTTTGGTGATGTACAGGAGGTTCCAGAAATGCCTGGCAATGACAATGTTGCCCGAATGGTGGGTAAGCATTTCATTGCACAAATTCCACCAACTCCTAATAAAAGATATGCCCAGAGAACTTGTAAGGTTTGCCATTCCAGGGGTGTTCGAAAAGATGTGCGATATTTTTGTCCCAAGTGTCCTAGCAAGCCTGCTTTGTGTTTCCAACCCTGTTTTGAGGTGTACCACACTGTGGTACACTACGAGAGGACTTGAGTTGTGTTGGTAGGTTAGGGTTCTCTGGGTTTGTTGGTGGTAAAAGGATGTAGTAAACTTGGCATGCTCTGTTTTTATGCACATGCTGGCAAAGTGATGCTTTTTATTTCGTGTTTTTTTTAAGTTGTGATTGTGCAGTGGTTTTTCAGTGGTTTTTCAGGTTCAAGCCCCTTTTGAGATATAACATTTCACACACTAGGTGTCTATTCACACGCTAGCAATAACTGGTTAGGTGTGCTGGCAAAACAATGTGCTTTTTCTTTTGTATTTTGTGCAGTGGTTTTTCAGGTTCAAGACTCGGCAGACAGACGGCACTTCTGGAATAGGTTTATTGGGGTTGCTGCTGTAAAAACCGAACGTGTTTCGGGAGTAGATCCCTTAGTCATAGGTCCTATGACTAAGGGATCTACTCCCGAAACGCGTTAGGTTTTTACAGCCAACCCCAATAAACCTATTCCAGAAGTGCCGTCTGTCTGTCGAGTTTTGTAGCGTCCACAATGGGGACACTGTTTGACTGAGCACCTGGATATAGGCAAGAGCGGTGAGCAGTAGCGGTCCTTCTTTGTTCTTTATTTTCAGGTTCAAGCCCCTTATTGAGATCTAACATTTTACGCTCTAGGTTTTTATGCACACGCTAGCGATAACTGGTTAGGTGTGCTGGCAGAATGATGCGCTTTTTTGTGTTTTGTGCAGTGGTTTTTTGGATTCAAGCCCCCCATTGAGATCTAACATTTCACACTCTAGGTTTTTATGCATGAGCTAGCAATAACTGGTTATATGTGCTGGCAAAATGATGTGCCTTTCTTTTGTTTTGTGCAGTGGTTTTTCAGATTCAAGCCCCCCATTGAGATTTAACATTTTGGCAGGTACCTACTTGGCTTATAACTAGGTTATAGATAATTGTATGTAGGTTTGTTCTTAGTCTATGCATTCAGCTTTTGTGTTGAGCTACGGTGCTTTAGGCCAGTTGTAGTTTTATGGATAGCATTTGTATTGCGCTGGTGCTATAGCAAACTGAGGTGCTGGTTGGTCGAGAGGGCGCACGATAGAACTTGTGGTGCGTGATGAATACATGGGATGATGTGCATCTCTAATGCTGATGCCACAAGTCTTTTTTTTTTTTTACTGGCACCTCAAAAGCTCCTCTATCAGCGCATTTATCTATAGTTTTGTCTGTATTTCTGGGCAACATTTGCATTTGTTTTTGTAGATTTAGGCATCTCTGGATTTGTGGGTAGCATGTCTTCAGTTTTCTTGTATAGTAAAGGTTTTTGAGCACAGGGTGGCGGAACACTATGGTCTTCCATTTAGAATTGTTTATAGTGTAGGCATTCAGAATTTTTTTCCCGAAAAGTTGTGGTTGGAACAATTCATTTTTTTTGTACTTGTAGCGCACATTGAATATTTATGCAGTATTTAGGTTAGACAAGTTGCAGTGGCTCTCTGAATAGGAATAGTACTTTTATCACGTGCCATGTCTGCCACCAGTAGGGCACCAGCTTTTTTACAAACTTCTGGTGTGCACTTCTTAGGACACTTGCATAATTTATGGGTCAAATGTACTATGGATTCTGTTGGTAAATATATTTGCAAATGTGGTACAGATTTTGTCATTGGTGAAAGTGTAGGAAGAAGCAAATAAATTGGTATCGTTGCACAACAGGACAGATGAAACTCGGACGCTCCACTAAATCGAAAAGGGTGAGTGAAATATATTTTTGGGGTAGTGGGCCCAGATGCAGATCCATAAGAGTAGTCCCAATTTAAAATTATTGGGTATAAATCTAACTTTGTAAATTGTCTTTTCCTGTATTTCAGACCAAAGCAAAGAGTTCTACAAAGGATTGTGGCCACAATTATCCGCGTAGTAAAGCAGGAATGGCATCTCTGAATAGTTGAAGGTGTTTATTTTCAAGAAATCTATAGTTTGTGGGGGTTATTTTATTGGTAAGGGACAGTTTAGGATAAAATATGGATGCATGCACATAACTTCACAGCCCCAATATTATGCATTGTGCCTGTGTTGGGGTGTTGGGTGGCTGTGTCTCTATGTGTATCCATACATATGGGGTATCGTTTTATTCAGGGGAACTTGCAGATTGTCATTGAGCAGGTTTTTGTTAGTTGTCATGGAAACTTAGGGAGAAATCTAATTTTGTAACTCTTTTTTCCTTTATTTCAGACCAAATCGCTGTGTTCTACAAAGAACTGCGGCCACAATTCTCTGTGTAGAAAAGAAAGAATGGCATCTTTGAAAAGCTGAAGAAGTGTACTTTTAGGAAATAGATGGCTTGTGGGGGTTATTTCACAGGTAAGGGGCAGTTTAGAATGAAAAGAGTTGAGAACTGCACATAAATTCGCAGCCCCAATATTATGCATTGTGCCTGTTTTGAGGTGTTCGGTGGCTGCGTCTCTATGTGTATCCATACATATGGAGTATCATTCTATTCAGGGGAACCTGCAGATTGTCATTGAGCAGGTTTTTTTTAGTTGCCATGGAAACTTAGGGAGAAATCGAACTTTGTAACTCTTTTTTCCTTTATTTCAGACCAAATCGCTGTGTTCTACAAAGAACTGCGGCCACAATTCTCTGTGTAGAAAAGAAAGAATGGCATCTTTGAAAAGCTGAAGAAGTGTACTTTTAGGAAATAGATGGCTTGTGGGGGTTATTTCACAGGTAAGGGGCAGTTTAGAATGAAAAGAGTTGAGAACTGCACATAAATTCGCAGCCCCAATATTATGCATTGTGCCTGTTTTGAGGTGTTCGGTGGCTGCGTCTCTATGTGTATCCATACATATGGAGTATCGTTCTATTCAGGGGAACCTGCAGATTGTCATTGAGCAGGTTTTTTTTAGTTGCCATGGAAACTTAGGGAGAAATCGAACTTTGTAACTCTTTTTTCCTTTATTTCAGACCAAATCGCTGACTTCTACGAACGACTGCGGACACAATCCTCCATGTAGAAAAGCAAGAATGGCATCTTTGAATAGGTGAAGAAGTGTACTTTTTGGACATATATGGTTTGTGGGGGTTATTTTACAGTTTGGGGGGTGTTTAGACTGAAAAACTACAAGTAGTACACAAAGAGCGCAGCCCCCAGATTTTCAACTGCAATTGCCCTTATGCGTTGCTCCTGTTTTGGGGTGTTTGGGGGCTGCGTCTCTATGTTTATCCATACATATGGGGTATTTTTCTATTCAGGGGAACTTGCAGATTGTCATTGAGCAGGTTTTTTTTAGTTGCCATGGAAACTTAGGGAGAAATTGAACTTTGTAACTCTTTTTTCCTTTATTTCAGACCAAATCGCTGACTTCTACGAACGACTGCGGACACAATCCTCCATGTAGAAAAGCAAGAATGGCATCTTTGAATAGGTGAAGAAGTGTACTTTTCGGACATATATGGTTTGTGAGGGTTATTTTACAGTTTGGGGGGTGTTTAGACTGAAAAACTACAAGTAGTACACATAGAGCGCAGCCCCCAGATTTTCAACTGCATTTGCCCTTATGCGTTGCTCCTGTTTTGGGGTGTTTGGGGGCTGCGTCTCTATGCTTATCCATACATATGGGGTATTGTTCTATTCAGGAGAACTTGCAGATTGTCATTGAGCAGGTTTTTTTTAGTTGCCATGGAAACTTAGGGAGAAATTGAACTTTGTAACTCTTTTTTCCTTTATTTCAGACCAAATTGCTGACTTCTACGAATGACTGCGGACACAATCCTCCATGTAGAAAAGCAAGAATGGCATCTTTGAATAGGTGAAGAAGTGTACTTTTCGGACATATATGGTTTGTGGGGGTTATTTTACAGTTTGGGGGGTGTTTAGACTGAAAAACTACAAGTAGTACACATAGAGCGCAACCCCCAGATTTTCAACTGCAATTGCCCTTATGCGTTGCTCCTGTTTTGGGGTGTTTGGGGGCTGCGTCTCTATGTTTATCCATACATATGGGGTATTGTTCTATTCAGGGGAACTTGCAGATTGTCATTGAGCAGGTTTTTTTTAGTTGCCATGGAAACTTAGGGAGAAATTGAACTTTGTAACTCTTTTTTCCTTTATTTCAGACCAAATCGCTGACTTCTACGAACGACTGCGGACACAATCCTCCATGTAGAAAAGCAAGAATGGCATCTTTGAATAGGTGAAGAAGTGTACTTTTCGGACATATATGGTTTGTGGGGGTTATTTTACAGTTTGGGGGGTGTTTAGACTGAAAAACTACAAGTAGTACACATAGAGCGCAACCCCCAGATTTTCAACTGCATTTGCCCTTATGCGTTGCTCCTGTTTTGGGGTGTTTGGGGGCTGCGTCTCTATGTTTATCCATACATATGGGGTATTGTTCTATTCAGGAGAACTTGCAGATTGTCATTGAGCAGGTTTTTTTAGTTGCCATGGAAACTTAGGGAGAAATTGAACTTTGTAACTCTTTTTTCCTTTATTTCAGACCAAATCGCTGACTTCTACGAACGACTGCGGACACAATCCTCCATGTAGAAAAGCAAGAATGGCATCTTTGAATAGGTGAAGAAGTGTACTTTTCGGACATATATGGTTTGTGGGGGTTATTTTACAGTTTGGGGGGTGTTTAGACTGAAAAACTACAAGTAGTACACATAGAGCGCAGCCCCCAGATTTTCAACTGCAATTGCCCTTATGCGTTGCTCCTGTTTTGGGGTGTTTGGGGGCTGCGTCTCTATGTTTATCCATACATATGGGGTATTGTTCTATTCAGGAGAACTTGCAGATTGTCATTGAGCAGGTTTTTTTTAGTTGCCATGGAAACTTAGGGAGAAATTGAACTTTGTAACTCTTTTTTCCTTTATTTCAGACCAAATGGCTGACTTCTACGAACGACTGCGGACACAATCCTCCATGTAGAAAAGCAAGAATGGCATCTTTGAATAGGTGAAGAAGTGTACTTTTCAGACATATATGGTTTGTGGGGGTTATTTTACAGTTTGGGGGGTGTTTAGACTGAAAAACTACAAGTAGTACACATAGAGCGCAGCCCCCAGATTTTCAACTGCAATTGCCCTTATGCGTTGCTCCTGTTTTGGGGTGTTTGGGGGCTGCGTCTCTATGTTTATCCATACATATGGGGTATTGTTCTATTCAGGGGAACTTGCAGATTGTCATTGAGCAGGTTTTTTTTAGTTGCCATGGAAACTTAGGGAGAAATTGAACTTTGTAACTCTTTTTTCCTTTATTTCAGACCAAATCGCTGACTTCTACGAACGACTGCGGACACAATCCTCCATGTAGAAAAGCAAGAATGGCATCTTTGAATAGGTGAAGAAGTGTACTTTTCGGACATATATGGTTTGTGGGGGTTATTTTACAGTTTGGGGGGTGTTTAGACTGAAAAACTACAAGTAGTACACATAGAGCGCAGCCCCCAGATTTTCAACTGCATTTGCCCTTATGCGTTGCTCCTGTTTTGGGGTGTTTGGGGGCTGCGTCTCTATGTTTATCCATACATATGGGGTATTGTTCTATTCAGGAGAACTTGCAGATTGTCATTGAGCAGGTGTTTTTTAGTTGCCATGGAAACTTAGGGAGAAATTGAACTTTGTAACTCTTTTTTCCTTTATTTCAGACCAAATCGCTGACTTCTACGAACGACTGCGGACACAATCCTCCATGTAGAAAAGCAAGATTGGCATCTTTGAATAGGTGAAGAAGTGTACTTTTCGGACATATATGGTTTGTGGGGGTTATTTTACAGTTTGGGGGTGTTTAGACTGAAAAACTACAAGTAGTACACATAGAGCGCAGCCCCCAGATTTTCAACTGCATTTGCCCTTATGCGTTGCTCCTGTTTTGGGGTGTTTGGGGGCTGCGTCTATATGTTTATCCATACATATGGGGTATCGTTCTATTCAGGGGAACCTGCAGATTGTTATTGAGCAGGTTTTTGTTAGTTGCCATGGAAAATTAGGGAGAAATCTAACTTTGGAACTCTTTTTTCATTTATTTCAGACCAAATCGCTGACTTCTATGAATGACTGCGCCCACAGTTTTCTATGTAGAAAAGCAAGAATGGCATCTTTGAATAGCTGAAGAAGTGCACTTTTCGGAAATATATGGTTTGTGGGGGTTATTTCACAGTTTGGGGGTGTTTAGACTGAAGAACTGCAAGTAGTACACATAGAAAGCAGCCCCCAGATTTTCAACTGCAATTGCCCTTATGCATTGCTCCTGTTTTGGGGTGTTTGGGGGCTGCGTCTCTATGTGTATCCATACATATGGGGTATCGTTTTATTCAAGAGAAGTTTGTCTTTCAAATTGTCTGTAGTTATAGCATTTAGAACGGTGTTATTTTGTCAAATTTACATTTGTGCCTGCGTCTTAGTTTGTATTTTAGAAAAAAACTAAAAATGCAACAAAAAAGCTCTAAATATCATGATGCACTGGTAAAACGTGTTTGAATTTTGAGTGAAAACTACAGCACCCCTAGAAACCTGAAGGTCTGTAATTTTTATAAATACCAAACATGAAGGGATAAGTTAGATTTACATATAAGTTATGCAGCATCAACTGTCACGTGTGTTTATCTAGTTTGTTCTGGTGTAAAATTATACAAACTGCTGTTTTAGTTTGGGGGTTACTCCTGGACAAAGAAAGTGGGTTACTGATACATATTTGGTATCGTTGGACTTGGCAGGATCTGGGCTTTTAGAAACAGGAAAAAAATTCATGTAAAATTAACTTTTCTGTGGAAAAAAAACTCAAGATATACACAATTTTTTAACAATTTTTTTTTTTTTACATATTTCACCCAAAATATACATTAAATCTCCTGAAACAAACACTTTGTTTAATTTTAATCACCTTATTTTTCAAGTTACAAATAAACTTGGATTTGAAAATGAATAAATCATCCATATCATGTGCAACAAAACCCAACCCAAAGATTTGTCCAAATCTGAATCAGGATTCTGTGAATCTACAGTCTTTTCTCTGTAGACTATAAGCTCTACTATGGGGTGTCGTTTGTCTCAAATACATTCTGTATACAAAACTATCCCTAATACACAGAATGAATGTCTCTCATGGTATATAAGTATTTGTGACCATACACAGAGAAAAAAAATATACAAAAGACATTTCTATTAAAGAATGAAAACAAAATCTGGTTAGTGCACAAAAGAATGTCATTATATCACAAACTCCATTCTGTACAGTTTAACAAGCAATCTGTCTCACAAATGTATAACCTCCATGTAACGGACACACTTATGTGCAAAGTTACTTCCAGAATGAATTATGTAAAAACAAAGTTGGACATAATATATAATAGTGTAACTAACTAGTGCATGTTAAGCTAGATTTGAATGACTAAATAGATATCTGCAACAGAAAGCAAGATTTTATAACACAGGATTCATTCTTTCCACAAAATGACAGTTTTGTTTCACAAAACAGATAAAATAACCATTCTGTGAAGCAACACTGTCAGTCACATTCCTGAACCAATAAGAACAAAGCTTATTGCCATATACAAACAAGATGAGAAGTGGCCAGCTCTGCTCCACATGACTACTGCAAAGTATCAGACCTGCTATAGAGGGCGCCCTCTAATGTCCCCTGTGCTGCATAGTAATAAACATGAACAAACCTTTCCTAAAAGAGCTGCTGTTAAACACAACAGGTTCATATATGGAAGTTTTTACAAATGGCTGAGAAATATAATGCTGCACTTATCATGATTGTAGAGAAAGAAAAGTATGCAAAACTTATATAAATATGATCATTTTAGGTGATATGGCTATTCTTATTGTAGTAACCTGCTTGTGTGGCCATTTTGGTTAAGGGCATTCCTGCTGTTTTGCCATTATCTTATGACTCACTCCTGTTCCTCTTCCTGTCTAAGCTGAGAGCAATAATGGGACAGCTCGTTCTTATTCTTATTATTCTTCTTCTTATTATGTTGGCTTTGAAGAAGCCAACATATTGATCTACTAGTTCAGCTCGTTCTTATTCTTCTTATTATTATTATTAGCGCCCCCCATTTTCTATACGCTACTCCTCTTACAGTTTTAGGGGTACAAGCGCAAAACTTTCCACACCTATTCGCCTAATAGAAAAGTACGTTGCTTGTGCTTTAGTAAGCGATCCCACCCACTGCGCCCGTGCGGCGGACCACCGAAGACGCCTTTTTTGTATTGACTTTGACAGGGAAAAGTTTCAAATCGCTGCCGCTCGTACAGTTTTGAAGCTACACTCCCCAAACTCTGTCCACATATTGTTGGTGCCACCCCGAATAAAAATATGTATTTGGGGGGGGGCACCCCAAAGTGGGTGGAGCTACCAACAGCCAATGAAATTTTAGCAATTTTCTATACGATACTCCTCCCAGAGTTTTAGGAGTACAATTATGAAACTTTGCACACTTGTTCGGCTCATACCCGAATAGGTTGCTTGTGCTCTGTTAAGCAATCCCACCCTCCATGGCCCTGTGGCGGCCCCCCAAAGACCCTATTTTTTCCAATAGACTTTCATTGGAAAATTTGAAACTTTTGCCACTCGTACAGCATTAAAGTTACACTCACCAAACCTGGGTCACTTAGTCATGGGGTCAACCTGAAAAGTTCTGTCACATTTTGGGGACTCCAAAAAGTGGGCAGAGCAACACACAGCAATCAGATTTTCCCTATTGACTTCAATGAGAAAATGTAAAACCCTGTCATTCCCACAGTGTTAAAGCCAGAGACCCAAAACTTGGCACCATGGGTCACTGGGGTTAAAATTTTGAAAAGTGGGCGGAGTCTACCACAGCCAATCAAATATTAGCCATTTGTTTAAATGGGAAAAGTTAAAACTGTCGCCGCTCTTAGATTGTTAATGGGAGGGTCCTCAAACTTGGCACAGTTGGTCACTGGAGGACCGGGATCAAAATCTGGAAAAGTGGGTGGAGCTAAAAACAACCAATCAGATTTCTTTGATGATTTCAATGGGAAAAATTAAAATTGCTGCCATTTGCACGTTATTGATGTCATGGACCTCGAATATCACAAATGTGGTCACTGGGTGTTTGCACTTCAAAGTTAGAAAAAGTGGGTGGAGCCACCAACAACCAATCAAATGTCATTAATTGATTTTCAATAGAA
Source organism: Xenopus laevis (assembly GCF_017654675.1). NCBI lineage: Eukaryota > Metazoa > Chordata > Amphibia > Anura > Pipidae > Xenopus > Xenopus laevis. Next base: position 74,418,385 of record NC_054377.1, read on the forward strand.
AAACATAAAATTGCTGCCATTTTTACATGTTAAATGTCATGATTCCGAAACCTTAAAGTGTTAGTCACTTAGTGATTCTGGTTCAGAATTAGGAAAAAAAAGAGGGCGGGGCAACAACAGCCAATCGGATTTCAGCCATTGACCTTAATGAAAAACGCCAAATTGCTGCTATTATTACGGCGTAAATGCCAAGTGTCCCAAACTCAGCACAATTACTCACTGGGTGACTGTGGTCAAAATTTAGGAAAAGTGGGTGGAGCCAATAACAGCCAATCAGATTTTTAAAGCCAGAGGCCCCAAACTTGGTACAGACCATGACTGGGTGACTGGGGTTAAAATTCAGAAAACTGGGTGGAGCTTAAAACAGCCAATCAAATGTTACCTATTGCTAATCAATGTCAATATATAAGTTGCTGCCATTCTTTCACAGTTAATGGCAGGGACATCAAACTTGGCACAGTCAGCCACAGGGGGACTGGGATTCAAATTTTAAAAGCGGGTGGAGCCAAAAACAGCCAATCAGGTTTTTTGATTGGTTTTAATGGTACAATTTCATCTGCTTCAATTTTCACAGTTTTAAACCAGATTCTACCAACTTTGTGTACTCTCTATGCACCAGGGGTAGGGATGTAGTGAACTGCCGATTTGGTGTTCGCGAACGCCGTTCGCGAACACCGGCAAAAAATGCGAACGTTCGCGAACAGTTCGCAAACTTCGAACACCCGCTAAAATCGTTCGATCGAACGATCGAAGGATTTTAATCGTTCGATCGAAGGATTTTCATTCGAATCGAACGATCGAAGCCATTCGATCGAATGCTTTTCATTGGATCGAATGCTTACAATCGTTCGAACGAATGGAAATCGTTCGATTTTTAGCGGTCGAATGGTCGAATGGTCGAACGATCGAACGCGAACTCAAACTGCGAACGTTCCCAAACGTTCGCGAACATTCGGCAGACGCGAATGGTCGAAGTTCGCGCGAACTAGTTCGCGGGCGAACAGTTCGCTACATCCCTAACCAGGGGCGACTGGCCCCAACACCTCTTGCGTTTCAAAGCCAACATCTTGTGGTTTCTTCAGAAACCTTACCATCTAGTTTATATTGTACTGTTATGCATTTTATGGTGCTGCTGCTCCTTAACGGCACTTTACAAATAAAGTTATATAGTGAATAAAGTACCCCCTCTTGTAAATTATAAGGATATTATAAGTTACCAAGGAGTTTCATGACCATGTAAAAACACGAGGCCGAAGGAGGCAGTTTCAGTGAGTCATGTGACAGAAATGACATCAGAACTCACCGTTAATAACTGATGACATCAGAACTCACCGTTTATAAGGATATAATTTACAAGATTTTCATAGCTTTTGTGTATTATACATAAATACATACATACATACATACATACATACAGTACATGTATATATATTTTTTCAGATGATTGTGCAACTTCATGACATGTAGAGTTTTACAGTTAAGATGGCCATACAGGGGCTGGCATTGGCTGCAGACTCTGCAACTCTTGGCCAAGTGGACTATTTTTTTTCTCCCTGTTCCACAAGAAATAGAATGTATTGAAAGGGTTCAAAATACCACTCTATCGGAGCATGTCACCCATATCTCTGAACAAAAGTGAGAAAAGGGAACTTTGGATGTAAATTAACATCCACCATTAAACCATACAATTTGGATCAAAACAAATTATATTACACATACAGTAAAATGGCCGACTTGTTTACTGTCCAAATAAGTAGACTAAGGAGTAAATTAAAAGTACTGAGATCAACTAAACAGCAAATATGGGCCCTGGGTTATGGGCCCAGAAAAGCTTCACATCAAGACTTGGCTAACTTTCAAAGCTACTCCCGAAGTACATAACAATGTAGCTAATATTTATTTTAATTTTGTATACAATATTAGCCATTATGTGAAACCACAATAAGTATTTCTGGGGTCTATTCTCACACTTAAAAATAAGAACTGCTATCAAAAAGATTTCTGTTTCACTTGTAGCCTATATTAATTCTTTCTGCATAACTCTCTGTGAAATGATATTCCAAAAATTAAAGATGCACCGAATCCAGTATTTGGTTAGGTATTCAGGATTCTGCCTTTTCAGCAGGATTCAGATTCAGATAAATCCTTGTGCCTGGCCAAACTGAATCCTTAAAACCACATGCCTATCCCATACCTAATTTGCATACACAAATTAGGATTCAAATTTGCTTTGGTAATACGCCAAATCTTTTAATTATATTCGGAAATCACTCATTTGTATGGCATTTACAGGTCTGACTAAGTGAAAAGCAATGGGAAATAGCATTGTAAACAGTTATTCACTTGTAGCCTATATCAATTCTATATACTAAAGGAATAAATGGAAGGGCACAAGCCCCTAATGCAGTTTCATTGCAGAGACAGTGATGCATTGCAGCATTTAGAAGTGACATGGCAACTAGTTCAGAAAAGGATAATTGTCTGAGTTGTTCCAGCTGTAAATGTGTGTTTATCTTGTAGAAGTTCAAAGTGATTGTCTTTAATAATGTTAGAAAGTCAAACAAATAATCATATATTATTCTACAGTGAGCTTGAAAAGAAACATGCCTGATAGTTATAAATATTTATAGCTGTATTCTGTTACGAGAGGAAAACAAACTAGTCCATTCTTATTCAGAACTTTGACTAATTTGCCATTTAATGAACAATACAGAAAGTAGACAACTTGCTGTGGTAAACAGAGTCTGGGGTATAAAGCCCTGAACCTTTTTCATGGAGAGTACTTAATTATCTCAAATTTGCAAGACTGAAGAAAAAAATTGGATTGTTTACGAACTCATCCTACCTTACTTGTATAACGGATAAGATTTTTTTTTTTTTTGCCTGATTCAGATTTGTTGCAGTAAAAAATGCAATTTTGGCAGTATTAGTATTTTGCCATGCATTTTGTTTCACCAGAAAAATGCAGGTTTTTGTTCCAGAAAAAAAAGAAAACAATGTCAATAGCATTTTTAGAATTTGTCCATTCATTTTTTGTAAAAAACATAAATTTACTATGCATTTGGCTTGAGAAAAAACTTGGCAAAAAATCCCCATTTAATCAAATGCATTTGATAAAATAATACCCTTTTATGATCTATTCTACGGTTTTGCAAATTTCTCCACAAAGCAAGATGGGGCAGTGTTGCACTTCACTACATCACTACTTGGTATATAAATGGCAATAGATTTAATAATTAAGATTAGTGAATTAATTCTCAACCTTTGTCATTGTGATACCATTGTTCATGAAATTATGTCAGTGCATGTGTTTTGACAGTTCTCAAAACATGTCTTTTCTTGATAACCTTTCTCCATTTTGCCATGTTTTTGCTTAAATTCTCATTTATACGTGGTACACTTGGCCAAGCTAGGTACCAATACGATAGTTACTTCCTAACTAGACTCTATGTTACATTTCTAATTTTGACCTAGCCATTTTACTGACCTTCTTAGTCGCTTGCTCTAACTCTTTTGCCTCATACTTGTCTGTACCGCAGTATTGGCTCTGACCTTTGTAGTGAATAGGTTGCTTGTCAGTTCCATTACAGAAAAAGTAAACCATCTTGCCAAATAATTACCAAGGCATTCCTATTCCTTAATACCCTTAAGATTGACCTTCATTGAATAATACTAATTGTCAATATAAATGCAATATTCTTTCTTATAAATGTAAATACTCCTTCTTTCTTTTAGAATTAAAAAATAACATCTGTATACTGGTCTATCTTGGAAAACCCCTCAGAACGTAGATGAATATATCTTAAAGGAACAGTAACACCAAAACACCATTTGTGTTTTAAAGTAATGAAATAACATGTACTGTTGCCCGGCACTGGTAAAACTGATCTGTTTGCTTCAGAAACACTACTGCAGTTCATATAAACAATCTGCTGTGTAGCAATGGCAGAAATTGAAAAAAAGGCTATATGATACAGGTTAAATAGTGGATAACAGATAACACCATTATGTTCTACAGAGCTTATCTGCTATCTGCTGTCACAGTCGGCACCCTATATCCAGAACCAATGCTAAGCACCCTGTTCTCGGCTCTTGCTTCTGCCTTTAACAACCGCCTTTCACCTCGGAAGGAGCCCTCGGCTAATCGGATGCCGTCAGGTCTTATTAAGAGAGGTGCCAAGCTAAGGGTTCTGGACAAGCAATGGCGCACGAACGTAAAGCAAAGTCTTTTGGGCAGAAGGTCACAGTACAAGGCGTATGCAAAAGGTGTAGTCAAATCAGGCCGGGTCGGTGCAGACAGAGTACAAGCGGAGTCAGACAGGCAAGGGCCACACCAGGAAATCAATCAGGAGGGATACGGATATAGAAGAGTCGGTTACAGGCAGGGGTCAGGATACAGAAGTCAGAATCGTCAAAAACAGCCAGGGGTCACAACAGGTATCAGATAACAGAAGCTTTTCAGCACAGAAGCACCAGGAAACTCACAGAGAAAGATCCTATAATGGGCAAAGAATACAGGGCAAAGGTCCCTTTAAATATATTCAAATATATTTAAATATATTCACCCCTAAGACAGAGGACTTTGGCCGGCTGACAAAGCAGCACCATGCGGCGGGCCGCCCCACTGGACCACCAGGGTGAGTTTTCATTACATCTGCTGTGTAACTTGAACCTTTTCTCCTTTGAATGGCTGCCCCCATTGCTACACAGCAGCTTGTTTATATAAACAATAGTAGTGTTTCTGGACAAACACATCAGTTTTACTAGTGCAGGGCAACAGTGAATTATATTAGTATTACTTTAAAACTATTTAACTTTTTGATGTTCCTTTAACAATGGACTGAATCCCTTTCTCAAGAAGTGTCTTGCAGGGTTTGGTAACTGACATACACAACCAACAAATGACCAGTCAGTTCTTCAGCTTGTAACTTTGCTCTTGCTCATGTTTTAGGTAAACTTCGTGATTGTCTTTCTAACAGATTGTCAGGAAATGGCCTTTGAGGCACAGGTTTAGGGATTTGCTTGCAGTATGAAAGTTGCCCATTTTTTTATATCTTTGGCCAATAGAACGATCAACACCAGTTGCATATACTAAGCCTGAATAAACATTGGCCACATGGCCTTGGCAAGCCCTAGTAAGTGGATACAACTCAGAAGCCTCAGCAGATTATCAATATTAGATCAAATGGATAATAACATAAGAAGCAAAAAGGTTGCCATCTGCATTTGCGTAGGAAAGAGTATCCAATAAATCCCTTCAGGGATGCAAGAACCAAAGTATGTTTGACTTTATGTGCACTGCTTGATGCAAGAATAGCATTTAAATTATCAGCAGAACTAAATTGAAAAATGTAGATTTATGCAATTTGTGATAAATGATTCTGTAAAAATAGTTATATCGTACTTCTAATTTATGTATTTAATTTGTTAGATTTTTGGAGTGTTAAACTAAACACTGTTCTATTGACAACATTATAAAGTTCAAAGCCACATGCAAGATTGGTGATGCTTTTATATAATATTGGTTGAGCATTTGCAATACTTTTACAAGCATTTTCATCCAGCCATTCAATATGCTATGGGCACTGTTTTTTGATAAAGTAAAGTTTTGCAGCACAAAGTAAGATTAGAATTTGCAAAAGCACTGTACTTGTTACAGTATGTTTCATTTATTAGCACGAGTCTTCTTTTTTATCATTGCAAATTTCTTTTAAATACAGTTAAGGGGTCTTCCACTCTGCTTTTTGCAACATGAAAGAAAATATTCCAAAAACCTTTGATGGCACATTAGTGCAAAGTGCAATTTCCACTGCCCCCCCCCCATAATTTCAGCATCATTGCAATCTCATGGGGTCATGGCAAATTTACAGATTTGTAAAACATACATATTATACAACATTTTCAGTAGTTTAGGATTGATATTACCTGCAGTGTTTTAATTCAAGTGAATCATGAAGCTTCCATTTCATCAGAAAGCTTCCATTTTATCAGAAGATGGGGGCAATAGTATCACCTCTTTAAATGGTAGAGCACTATTAACATTATGAAGCCTAATTATGAGCCAAAAGCCCAAAAGTCAAAGCCCGCCTTTTTAGTGCCAAACCAATATCAGTGTAGCCACTATTAAAATCACTTTAAATACTATTTCAGATTGTCCTGTCACAATATGTTCATATCTATTTTACATTCTCAAAGAGAGTTTATTGATTGCATCCTAATGCCAAGTTTTACCTATGTTAAATTTAAATGTTAATATTTTTATTACCAATACACATGCTGATTTCCTTCAGGTGGTTTTCTATTTTGTATAAAGTATGTAAAATGTATCTTTAAGATACACTATGTTTGCATTATAGATATATATTAATGATGCCATGAATTGTATGCTGTACATAGTATAATACACTGAGTTAAAAATGTTATAATAAGTAATAGGAACCAAAATGTTTCTAATAAAAATATGCTTGTATCTATACCTGTCGGATTCTTTAGCTTGAAAGTTATTTTAATTTAGCTCTGAACCTTTGCACTTCCACACACAAAGAAATCGCAGTGAAATCTTATTTTAATTTCCTTTTCTGGGAATACATACGTATAGGATTGAGCATAAGAGTGCACAAAAGGCAATAAATGATGAAAACACTCCATTGTGATAACATCAGTCCCTAGCAGCAGATGAAAAAACAAGTCTAAAGCTCAAAGCATTTTAAACCTGATTGTTGTACCTGACAGGAATGCCTAAAATGAAGGAGTGCATATAAATGAAAAACTTTTATAATTTCCTATTGTTATATGTTAGACATTTTATTCACTTGTTACTTTCAGAACAAACTATCCTCACTCACAGTTGCTCTGCTTCAATTTTTGGAAGGTGCTATAAACCTGTCACAGTATCCCCTTCTTCCCTTCAATTATGATCCTTCTGGAAGTCGTAGCATGAGCTTCTTGTAGATTTTTCCTTTATGAAGTCACAACTGGAGACCCATGGTCAACATAGTCAGTGTCATAGATTGATCATGTATTAAAGTCCTCTATGAGATCAGTTAGCTTGTCTTACCTGTTAAGTAGCCTCTAGCTGCCCCATAGAGCCCAGTATTAAACACCAGCCTATCCAGTTTAGACCAATAGTTGAGTTTCCCTCCTAGTAGTCTTGTCCAGCTAGTTAAAATAGAACAGGGGTCACATTGGACTCTCTTACCCAGACTCTTACTCTTACTACAATTCTCTTGCTATTGTGTAAAAATAAAGACAGAGGACTCCAGGGGTTCTTGAAAACTGAACTAAAGTAAAGCACCATATGTTTATACTCACAGATCAAATGAAGAAGTATTTGTAAGATGCTGATGTCTGATTCATAGGTAGAGCAAGGTTCTGTGACTTCACTGTGGAGAGAGCCTAGTAGGTTTAAAGGTTCATATTTAGGGTCAATAAGCCTAGTGATCTGGATTCCCTACAACAAAAATGGACCAGGGAGTAGAATATGACCCCTAATTACTTTTCAGTACTGCAGTCCCTTCACTTTAGGCTGGTGTAACATCCTGCTTAGAGTTGAACCTGTGACCTGTAGGTTGCTGTGCAGGCTCTTATACTGCAGCTTTATATGAGCAGACAGCCAAGGTCTAAGTTCATTGGTACCCTTGTATTCCCTGGTAGGCATGGTGAACTAATCTGGCCACAAGTGATCATTATTAGCCATTGGTCTGGCTATATAACCATCTGCTTTGCACTGACCCGCTGCCTGTTATAGATCAAACATGCTCTGTTCCCTGTGATTGTTGTTCCGTTGACTCCTGCTACCTGAACCTGTTCACTGTAGGACTTCCTAGTTCTGATCCTGGCTAGTTCCTGACCTTGAGTTTGTAGCAAGATTCTTTTCCTGTTATTTGGTCCTGACCCAGCCTCTCTGACTACATCCAGCTCCTTCCTTACTGGCTTTCACCAAAATATATGTTTACTCCCCTTGCCTGCCCCTGTGGGAGTTTCTCGTGTGGTAAGTCCTGGAGGCAACCGATTAGCTGAGGGCCAGGGCCAAAGCCTAAGGTAGCTGTTATAGGCAGAAGAGCACCCTAAACAGGAATACAGTCACTTTCTTGGAGTTTGGGTTTGCCATGCATGACAGCTAGCAGAGCCTAGGGGAAAGCTATCTTGTGTTCCTAGAACATTCTATTATAAATGCTATTCCTGACTTGACCCAATCCCCCAATTTTCACTAGAAGGGATGTCCCTCTAGTGCAGAACTTTTTACTAGCCCTATTTTTTTCTAAGGCTCCCCAAATACATTCACCTGGGTCAGCAATGGAAGAGCAGAGAGGAAGTGCCACCCTTTTCCAATCACTATGTTACAGTGTGACTGGGAGTGTCTCCAAGATGTGCTAATAAGCTAACTTAGATACAATACAGACTTCTGCATATAAACTAATGATTAAAAAGTGCATGGGTTTAAAGCTATAGGGATCGGTAGCCCAATGGGCCTTGTACTTCCACTGTGCCAACATAACATCCGTTTGCACAAAGTGTTCTGCTGAAATTCTGTGTCAAATATGTAAACTACCACTGACACACAAAGCTCAGTGAACATTTAGCTGGCTTCTGTATTATATTGGATAATCTATTTCCCCTATTAACTACTCCTTGAAGCAACAACTAGGGAGATGGTTAACATAAGATAGAGGCAGATTTTTTTGCATTTTTACCATTTTTACTTGTTAAAAAAACTCAGAGCTCATTCTATACGCGTCTGTTTTTCCTAACACAGGCAGCAATCTATTCAAGGTGCAGTTGAACACATTGTGCAAAATGCAAAGGAAAGGATGATGTAGGCTTCTTTTTTTTTTTGCTCACTGCATTCAGCAATATACAGTAAATGACCCCTATACTGTACCTTGTAGCTCCCAGTATGTACTTTAGATTCTTGCAGTTCTGTTACATAACTGCATGCCCTTGGTACATGTGTTTTCAATTTAACTATCATTCACTTCTGAAGTTTTTTTCATCAAAAGAAAATCCCAGTCAAGATATTTTTCAAGAAATTTCACCATAAGCCATATACTGTTGTTTTATCAAACTCATAGCTTTGAAGATATGCTATCAGTTTTGATGATCCCTCGGTCATGAAAGAAAACACCTGCTGAGAACAATATCACCCTCGTCCCTTAATTGAAATAAAAAAGGAATAGAAAATTCCATTGTTTGTCAGCACTATAAACTTCTGATTCTGTAACTTTTTTCCTCAAAAATGTGCTTTACATTTAGTTATAATAATAATCATATCTTTGTTAAAAATATGTTGCCATTTGTTGTATTAATTAATACAGAACAGTGAAACTGACTAAGGATCTGATTTAACATTGTGGCTTTTCATTGCAATTGTAGGTGGTGGAGTAATCAGTTAGATTCAAGTTGTAAGGGGGTAGACAGGGTATTCAGTGTGATTGTGACTAAGAAATGTTGTGTGCAAATGTTGTGAAATAAAAATGTTGGGTCCATATACCTTTGTTTAATTTAAATACTGGGAATAGGTGTAATGTGCTAAATTAGTGGTAAGGTAATGTAAGCTTAAAGGGATCCTGGCATCGTAAAAAAATGTTTTTTTCAAAACACATCAGTTAATAGTGCTACTCCAGCAGAATTCTGCACTGAAATCCATTTCTCAAAAGAGCAAACAGATTTTTTTATATTCAATTTTGAAATCTGACATGGGGCTAGACATTTTGTCAATTTCCCAGCTGCCCCTGGTCATGTGACTTGTGCCTGCACTTTAGGAGAGAAATGCTTTCTGGCAGGCTGCTGTTTTTCCTCCTCAATGTAACTGAATGTGTCTCAGTGAGACATGGGTTTTTACTATTGAGTGTTGTTCTTAGATCTACCAGGCAGCTGTTATCTTGTGTTAGGGAGCTGTTATCTGGTTACCTTCCCATTGTTCTTTTGTTTGGCTGCTAAGGGGGAAAAGGGAGGGGGTTGATATCACTCCAACTTGCAGTACAACAATAAAGAGTGATTGAAGTTTATCAGAGCACAAGTCACATGACTTGGGGCAGATGGGAAACCAGGTCCGGACTGAGAATTAAAATAGGCCCTGGCATTTCAGGTACACAGAGGCCCAATCAGCAAACATAAAGGCCCAAACAGCCCACATAAAGGCCCAAACAGTCCCCACCAGCCCACTAAATGCTGACTTTCTATGGGACCTTATAGCAGCCCCTCTGGCATTTGCCAGAACCTGCAGATTGCCAGTCGGGGCCTGTGGGAAACTGACAATATGTCTAGCCCCATGTCAGATTTCAAAATTGAATATAAAAAAATCTGTTTGCTCTTTTAAGAAATGGATTTCAGTGCAGAATTCGGCTAAAGCAGCACTATTAACTGATTCATTTAGAAAAAATGTTTTTCCCCATGATAGTATCCCTTTAACTGTAATTCAGACTCCAGTCACTTAATGGTATAAAAAGGCAGGACACACCCATAGCGGGATTCTTCTGCTTCCTGACATCAGCTGGACAGATAGAGAAAGGTTCTCCTAGTGAGAAGTACAAGGTACAGTTAGACAAGGTAGTATGAGTAGCCTGGAAGCTGTGGCTAAGCCAGAGATAGGGTGGAAGTTACAGTGGCTACATCCTGAAGCAGGGATAAAGAAATTCAGTGTCGGACTGGCCCACTGGGATACCAGGAAAACTCCCGGTGGGCCAAGGTGTCAGGGGGCCCTTGTGCTGCTAAACATTTGGCCTATTTCATGGCCATTCCCTATTTCTATGAGAACAAAGAGGCTAAATAGATGAAAAAATAAATTATAGTATGTAAAGAATAGAGGCTAGGAGAATAGAGGTTGAGTGAGGAGAGGAAGAAAAACAGTACTAAGAGTGGGCGCCTGGTCTAAGATTAATTAGTGGGCCCCTAGTCAAAGGTTTTTGGGTGGGCCTCTGGTGTCCCAGTCCGACACTGAAGAAATTCCTACCCGGAGTAAGGCAGAGGGGTGTAAAGCATACGCCAGACTGCTAGGACTGGGAGGTGGCACATTTGGAAAATTCTTACACGGAGTAGGGCAGAGGGACAAAGAGCGTAGGCTGGACTACTAGGACCAGAATGTGGTGCATGGTTCTGGAAAGGAATGTGTGTCCATGGCAAATGGGGTTGTGTTTGCACTAGTGGAATGTTCTGCATGCCTGTCAGTGAATATGCCTGAACAGTGAGTCTGTGTGAAAACTGTGTGTTATAACTTGGATGAAAGCATGTCAGTGAATGTGCATAAACCTGTATGTGACAGCCTTGATGTGAGTGTTGTGGACCTGCAAGAACCGGTGACCACTTGAGGTGAAAAGATAACATTTATTTAATATGAGTTCCGTGGAGTCTGAACTCACAAAGAGTCAGAACCCTGAACAAAGAAATCAGAGACTTTTATAAACTTGGGAACATATGAGATACGAGTTTACAGCATAAAGGGTGTCATCATTGTGAGAGCATAGAGATAAATCTTCACAGCACAGAAAAACAAAGAACTGCCCAAATAACCAATGAAATGTTTCTTCCTCAAGGTCAAGGTGATAATGACTAAGCTATCTTGAGAACAGAATCCATCCAAGTCAGGGTGGCCCCCGGGGGAATCTGAATACACAAAATGTTATTCTTTCTCATGAGTATCTTGCTGCTGAAGAATAAAGCTATTTGTGCCTTTAAGGGTTTTCCACTCCGGTACTGAGCTTACATAGTCTTCAGTCCAACCCTTTGGATAATGAAGTGCTCTTTCCCTGAGAAACAGTAACTACCATTCATGATACAGGATAAAAGTACAATTCATTTGATTTACTTTTTTTTATAAAATGAAATTAGAGAAACAATGTGTGTGTGATGTGTTTTGCCTCTCATTTTTCAGTAAAATCCCTTTTTAGTTGATAATTATGGAGTTTATTATTCTTCTAAATGTAATGAAAGTACGTTTTTACTTCTTAGTATCATGAAAACGAAGTACGCCATATCGTTGATGTGGCATAAAGATGTCCAATTAATTATTGATCATTTCTATTTTTTCTCACAGTTGGAGGGTAAAGACATTTCATTTAGAGATGAGCAAAACAACTCAGCAAGTTTAAACATTTGTCAGTTTTAAGTGTTTCTGATCTTCTTAATTGTTTCATGAACTGAAAACTCCAGATTTATAACATGAGAGGTAAATGAATAAAGCTTCATATGATACAATAACTTCTGGATTTAACAGACATGGAATATTTGTCCTTGTACTGTACCTTTAACATCCAAACCCAGGGTCAGACTGGGCTGGAGGGACACCATGAAAAAATCTGGTCCCCCCCACTGACCCCAGACCTGATCTCCCCATGCTGGTCGCTTAATATATATTCTGAATAACATCAGACCCATAAACGAAATAGTTTACTCCAAATAAATTAGGGAACCCTCTAAATACATACTACAGGTATGAGATCTATAATCCAGAATGCTCGGAACCTGGTGTTTTCTAGATATGGGATTTTTCCCAAGCCAAGGAGTGATCCCCCGTAGGGTCAATAGGGACACGGCCCGATGGACTTGAGGCTGACTTGCAGAAATCTTTTCAGCATTGACCACAACATTTTTTGCCCTGCAGTGCAGCTCTAAAGCAACCTATGCACTCTGTAGGGGCTGAGTGAACCTCCTTGATCCCCTGTTTCCTTCTGGCAAGCTAGGAGGGGAGAGTACAAAAGAGAAGGTAAGAAAAGAGAGTGAGAGAGGGAAAGAAGAAAAAAGAAAAAGGAATAGAGGGACCTACCTACAGTAGCTTGGAGGGCAGAGGCACCCGAGGCTGAGGGATCCATACCCAAGACAAAGAGAACCTGAGCCAAGAAAAGAGCAGTGTAACCAATGACATTGTTTTGCTGTGAAGCAAAGCATAGTGTGGCAGACTATAGGCAACAAGAAACCCAATATTTACCCGCAGGGAAGGAGGAAAACCCAAACCCAAACCGTCAGGCAGAGCTCCCAGGGGAGTGTGTACAAACAGGGAGAAGGAGAGGCACGTGCAACCCCCCCCCCCCTGTGATTTCAAAGATCACGGTCCGGAACTGCTCCTAAAACCAAGTTGGCCTGCCGGACACAACGTATTGCGAGACTTGCAGATCTTGTTCCAACACCGGATCCTTCCAAAAAGCATGCAAGAAAAACTCTGTCACGTTAGACAATCAGGCGCCATCTTGGATAAGGGAATGTGAATCCTAAGAGTGTGAAAGGACAAATTAAATGGATTCCTGTAACACAGGCAACCTAGAATGGCCACATCCATGTCACGCCTCGTGAAAAACCAGCACAGGATAACCATGGCAGTAAAAAACTGGGGGTGTCATCTGCACAAACACTTGCCTAATCCCTAACTTTGCAAGATAGGGAGGAAAGTGAGGCACTCAGCCTGGTTTCACTTAGAGGGGCTATTCGCCAAACCAGGAATTGAGAAGCCAAGCTAAGTAAGACCCTGTTACAGTCTTGAACGTACGACATAAAGAAAAAAGACAAGACAAGCATATATATTCCCTTATTACATAGTAACATAGTAAGTAAGGTTGAAAAAAGACACACGTCTCTCAAGTTCAACCTTTTAGTTTTTTTTGTTTTTTTTTTATCTGCCTAACTGCTAGTTGATCCAGAGGAAGGCAAAAGCCCCATCTGAAGCCTCTCCAATTTGCCTCAGAGGGGGGAAAAAATCCTTCCTGACTCCAAACTGGAGTCCCTGGATCAACTTGTACTATGAGCTATCTCCCATAACCCTGTATTCCCTCACTTGATAAAAAAACTATCCAACCCCTTCTTAAAGTTATCTAATGTAAAAAACCCCTTCCGAATATTTAGGCGGAACCTCTTTTCTTCTAATCGGAATGGGTGACCTTGTGTCAGCTGGAAAGACCTACTGGTAAATAAAGGATTAGAGAGATTATTATATGATCCCCTTATATATTTATACATAGTTATCATATCTCCCCTTAAGCGCCTCTTCTCCAGCGTAAACATCCCGAATTTGGCCAGTCTTTCCTCATAGCTAAGATTTTTCCATACCTTTTACCAGCTTAGTTGCCCTTCTCTGTACCCTCTCTAATACAATAATGTCCTGTTTTAATGATGGAGACCAAAACTGTACGGCATATTCTAGATAGGGCCTTACAAGTGCTCTATACAGTGGTCAGACTTGAGACAGGCCTTACAAGTGCTTTATATAGTGGTCAGACTTGAGACAGCTGAACCTAAAAGGGACCTTTTTGCCTATCAAGATGGAGATTCCTGAGGAGTGCAAAGACTATAGGGCATGCTAAGCCCAGCCAACCCATGGTCTCCTTAGTGCACTTTGGAACCTGTGAGGTGGGTGTATTGTGTTTTGTTTAGGAAGTCCATTACCGATCTGCATTTGATGGGGCAGTTTAGCAACCTCACATTCCAACTTGTCAGGTAAATTGACATTCCAATATTAAGTAGTTAATGTTACATGCATTGTCATATATTGCCTTTCCTACTGCTTTGGTAGCCCTTTGAGTGTTAGTATGCCACTTAACCAGAAAAAAAACTTTTCTTGAGAATTTACCTTAACATGAAAATTGACAGGTTCTCAGTAGTTCCCCCACCCCTTTCTCCCCATCTCCAACTGGGGGTAGAATTCATTCCTGAAGTAAACTGTAACAGTCAGTGTGGATGTGGCACTTTGACCTGGCCCACTTTAGGACCGTGAACAGGTACTGTTAGAAAGGAGGACTTCCACTTCCTCTCACCATGGGTGGGCTGCAAACATGGCTTTAATAGCTTGGGCAGGGGCTAGCAGGGTTGAGAATGCTAGCCACATTTTTGTCACTAGAATGGGTGTAGGGTTTTTAGTCTCAAAGTAGTGTTGGGGTGATATACAGTTACTTGCCTGTCACTGGTGGCACAGCGGGTCTGCTGGGATTATTGTAGCGGTGGGATGTTATTTGCTTCTATCCAGGTGCTGGACTCCTGCTGAAGAAATGTGACATCCCATTGGCAATAGCACGCAGGCAAGCAGGGTAGAGCATTGCATAGACAAGTTTTGCAGTCCTCAGCCTTCTCTTTACCTCCAGGAATTAGCACGCTGCCTCTGGACTTCTGCCGAATAATGTACGTAGCTGGAGATGGACGTCGACTGGTACCGTGGGGCTTCCCTGGTTCACACCAGCGAAAGGATGGTGTCTCTGTCGCAGGCATTGAGCAGCCTGGCAATAAGAGGTCTAGTGGTGCTCCCGGAGGCGTGGGTCTTTTTGGAATCCAGTGGGCTCTCTCTACGGCAAATGCCTGGCAAATGTTAGCGTGACTGAACACTTCATTTAGCCATGTTTCCACAGATAGTTTGTCGCCTTCTGCTTTTTCTGGGAACCCCATGAACTGGAGGTTGTTGCGGCAGAGACAATTCTCCAGGTCATCTGTTTTTACAACATCATTGCTTGCATGTTGCTGGAGCTCCTGCAGTCGCCCGGGGAGGGGACCACAGATATCCTCCAGATCGCTTACCCTCCATTCGACCGCAGTTATACTTTCCCTTAGTTTCTGCAGGTCTTGTTTGATTATGGAGAGATCGAGTTTTATCTCATCTGTCTTTGTGCTGATTAGTGCAAGACATTGGTCTTTAGATGCCTGAATCTCTTGAAGGATGTCTTGTAAGGTAGTTCCGGGTCCTGCTGGCCATGAGGTGGGTGAGGGAGGAGCACTTGCCAGTGGAGTCAGCGACATTTTGCTTTCTTTGCTGGCAAACTGTTACAACTTGTAGCGCTACAGAAGCCCGTTTTTGTGCTTTGTTCTGCCCCACGAGTGCCATCTGAGGTAGTGATTGCCAGGGCAGGTCGACTATAGCTGCCTTTGTAGGTCAAAGATAGCCAAAGTTCAGTATAAATGCATCCCAGGGAGAGGAGCTCTTTAGTGTATGTCTGCTCACATGAAGCTTCAGGCCACGCCCCTGCAGATTGTTTTTCTGGTGAATTATTGCTAGTGACGGCCACTTCGCCTTTAGTAAATTTACCCTTATGAGTGCTGGCCTGGTACATTACCTACAGGGACCCTAGTTTGAGTGGCACAATGTACTCCTTATATTTCTTATCAGTAAATTCTTTAGACTTTCGACACTGTTTGAAAACCACACTGTTCAGTTTGTGTTTCAAACGCAAATGCAGATCAAACAGTTTATGTACAATTCCTTTATTGTCTGACATTGCATAAAACATTCATAATTGTGAACTTCCTAATTGTATATTGTCTAGTCCTATTAAAAAATTACATTAGAGACCGATATTAAATACATATATATCAAAAAAAAAAAACTGTCTTTGACAATACTTAGGGGGTCATTTACTAAAACACAATTTTTTTACTAGTTGAGCTTTTTGAGGCAAAAACTCAAATTACTCATTGGAGTAATTCAAAAGCACTTGAATGAAGGTTCATAATGCAGCAATTATATTATTAAGGATAGTAATTAACTGTGTTGTTTCTCTGCCCTACTTTAAAATAAGCAGTTATACACCAAGCAAATCTCTAAGCTTATAAAGGTAGCGGTTGCTGCACTGACCCTGAATGAATATGGGCTAATGAAAGAAAGCTGTTCATATGTTCAGAAGTCTCTCATAAGTTAAGGGGGCATATCATGTGAGTCTAGGACATTACTGTGTTACTTCCTTTTTTAGCTTCCTGTGTTCTTACCTTCAGTGATTTGTGTCCTGAATTTAGTGAATGTTATACTAACTGCCATAGTTGTACAAGTCACAGGAATGTTTAAGGACCAGGTTTAAAGGTGATATGTGGTGAAAAGGCCTCTGTGTTCTATACAGCAGAGATGTCCAATGAGTGCAGTACATCACACTAGTGCACACTCACACTTGGCATCATATATGGAAATCTATAAAACAGGATGCATTTTCCATGCAATAAATTATGAATATGCACAGGAATAAATTTTCACTAATAAGTATACTACATGAACCTATGTCCACTAAATGCTTGTTTTGTGAGAGGGGCTTATTACACATTTGCCCCAAAATATGGTAAGAGGACAGTTAAATGAATGAGGGCAAATCAACTTTCATGTATATGAATGATAAAGCAAAGTGCAAAGAACTTTCCTCACAGTGCTTTACAAGTTAACGCACCCTTAGAAATATACAGTAGCTCTTCATTTAATATACATGTGAATTATTCATGTAATCCATAATAAATTAGAATGACTTACATGGTAGCAAAATGTAAGTGATGCATCTGTGATTTTCTTTGATTTACTGTACTTTAAATTAATTGCAGAGGGATATGTGTCAGCAACATCTTGTACTCTTGTGATCACCTTTTTATACAGGAAATACAGAATATCACAATGCAGATTTCAAGGAAAACCAAACTGGACACACAGTCTACTATTTCCATTATAGCAGGCTTCTTTTAGATTCAATTTTAAAGATTTCTTTAAAAAAAATAGTTTTTCCCCTGATCATCAAGTGTAGAGTGTGCCAATGTCCCCCGAATCGAGAAACTTGCCTCAGACGGCAGTGCCCCACTAGTTATCAGGGGCAGCAAAAATTAAGCTCCTGGTTATTTTAAGAGCCAAATTTCTAGTCTTCAAACCAATCAGCTACCAGCGCAAACGAGTGCAATTTCACTTACTGCGCTGGCGTCACGGACCCCCATTGAACCCCTCGAACACAGATGCCATCTCGACCCCTTCCACCACAAAAAAGTAAGCACACGGGAGGGGGCAGAGGGGCCAGGATCACCCCTGAGTGCCCCAACAAAATGTTAGGAGACACTAGTGCATTAAAAACAAAATGGTCATAAAGAAAGGGGAGAGGGGAAAAAGTGAGAGAGAGACAGTGCAGGATCAGTTACAAAAGAGAATAAAGGACCACCAGGCTCACTCATAGATTGTTGCTACTGTAAAAAAGGGGGAGATGGCTGAATGGAGTCACATGTGCAAAGTAAGCTGACATATAGGTTACAAAAGACTACACACCTTAAGCATCCAAGTATATTGGCCGGTCACAGAATAATGGCACAGACCCCATTATCAGGGGGCCTGCAATTATACCCCTGGCACAAGTGGGCTGAAAAAGCCCTGGTACACAATCACAACCTGATAAGTACTGAAAGGTAATATCAACCCTGGCACAGACAGGCTAAAGTATGTAGGGAAAGTAAATATATTTAAAGACACCCCTGGCACAGGCAGATTAAACACCCTGGCACAATATATGGAGTGAAAAGGTGTGTCATAATGAACTGAACAAGGTTAAGATGTGTAGTTAAGCTACTTCATCAGACTGGGGTCTGAAAAAAATATAAGGAGAAAGGAATAATAAAGGGGAGGAATATAATGGAAAAGGGTAGAGAAGGAGCAGTGGATGCGGGAGTGGAAAACTTTGAAGGAAAGAATGGCTATACTAACAGTAAAATAGAATATTATAAGTCAGGCATGTGTTGAAAGCAGCTCCTAATAAGAAATGTAGCATTTCCAGAATACATGAGTCTGCGTAGAAATATTAACACATCAGACTCTACATGTAGAGTAGAGAAATAATATAAAAAAAACATTATAACAAAAAAGCAAGCTGCAGGCAAATATATCCATGAAAGAAGGCAATTATTAGTTCATAAAGTCCAATATTGTTTTATAATAAGCAACGTTAGTTATTAAGTTAATTGAGGCCAGAGGGGGCAAGAGTATTCAGTGTAAATATCCATGTACATTCCATCTGTAGGATACACTGGGCTCTATTGCCTCCCCTAGGGTGTAGGTGGGCATTGGTCAATAATCATACATCTCAGTGCAGGTGGTGAGTGTCCTTTATCAAGAAAATCTCTGGTGATGATTTTGTAGGATTTGTCCTTTTCAAATGCCTCTCTGAGCTGTGGTGGTTTGCCATACGATCCCTGAAGAAGGCTGAAGTACATGATGGTCTTGCCAATATAATATAGTCCATAGGGGCAAGTAGTAAAATATATAACATAGTCTGAAAGACATGTCAAGTGAACATGTAGCACAGTCAGGGCACCTAAAACACCCACAGCATCCATCACATGGAGGAGTTATTGGGTACAAGCTTGATGGAACCATGTTTTTATTTTTATTAAAAAAAAAGGAGTAAAATATAGATAATATAACATAAGATAAGACATATAGATGAGATCCGTGTCCCACATCTATACCCACACCCAAAAATCCTACTCGCAACCCACAGGGTACCTGTTTTATTTGCGGGTAACCTGAGGGTACCTGACTTGTTGCAGGACTCTAGGTGAAATGGCCAATACACTTAGGACACAATTTAGAAGATGGAACTCTGAGATTAAGGTTTTTAGTGGATAACCAGACCCTGCCTCCAACAGAGTATTGCAGGGAGTGTCACTGAAAGCTGCAACACCAGAGAGAAGAAAATTCAGAGAAAAGGAACAAGGGTGTTGACCATAAACATACAGGAAGAGGGATTTTCCTGTAAAGGAATGTGAAGCTGGGCCCAGGCCATTTGATGATAAAATGCTTTGATGAAGCAGGTGAATAAAAGTATGGCCACAGACTATTTGTAATTTACTAGTCCTCTAAATAGTTTGAGGAACTCTGCTGAGCCATACAGCTGATAGCTTAACGGAAGCCTATAAACTGACCAGCCAACTGGAAAAATAATGATAAGATCAGTAACTGTTGTTTTAAAAGGCTTTGTTGTCATTTTATGGAATATTTTCCTGTATCTGAAGGCAGCAAAAGAGTTAAGGTTTAGATGTGATGGGTGTGGGTGGGGCTTGCTTGTCTGGTACTTATTCTGATTAGGCATTTGTGCCTGTGCTATCATCATTTGGCCACAGTGTGATCAGACAATTGCCAGACATGCTTCAGGGCTTTTTTCTTATTACAGTATTGTAAGTAATTGTCCCCCTGAACTGAGGAGGAGAGCCAGAGGGCTAAAGAGGGGTGGCAGCAGAACAGCATGTGCAGCAGTTCAGGGTAACTGTGTTAACATGTGGGACATATGTTTTAGTAGAGTATTACAAGTGAACTTGTGAGTCTATTGGTCTGAACATATGCAAATGTCTATGCTGGTGTGAGGGTGTATAAACCTGCTCTATGGTGTGTGTGTGTGCATATGAAAGAGACAGTCTATGCAGGCCCGGATTTTAGCAGCAGGCCCCCCCCTAGGCCACACGGTCCTAGCAAGTGCAGGCACACCGGGGCACTATGGAGCTGTGCGTCCCCAGTGCTCCTCAGCAAGCGGCTGGGTGGTATGCCGCCCCTAATAACTTGCTGCCCAAGGCCCAGGCCATTGTTGCCTCACCACAGATCCAGGCCTGCGTCTATGTGGGTACATATTAATTTGTGACATTCAGCATTCCTTAAATCATCAGCATAAATTACATTTAAAACTGGGGTTTACAGACTTTAACTGGAGCCCAAATATACAGAAGAAAAGAGGACTTGTGCAAAGTGTGCTATTTTAGATTGGATCCTATTTTCAGTACATTTTGGAAGTATGGTATGATAAGGTAATATTCTGGGCTTAAATATCCCTGTAAATTGCCAAATCACGCAGTAATTAACCATTCAGACTGCTGAACCATTAGCTGTAGCTCATAAGTCAGCTTTATCCTCCCCAAATTAAACTTCTCCCCTATAAACTTCTCTGTTGCCATGAGGTGGACCTCACAAATTCCACCACGAGGCAAATGCACTAGTCTAATGGCACATACAGTATGTAGCTCTCCAGCTGTTTCCAAACTAAAAGTGCTAAAATCCTACTCCAAACCCCCTGGCAGGATTAAGGACAGTGCCAGCAGTGACATTACTACAGTTCTATTTTTACGGTGGATACAACAATACACAGTAAAGTACAACCACAGCAATAGTACTGTTCAAAGTATCATAGGGGACCCAAACAATTTTTTTTTCTACAGGCACAAATAGTACTTTGATTTACAATGTATTATTGTATATTATGCCTTATTACACCCTCCAAAGACATCCCTACCACTGATATGAATCTAATAGGCCTATAGCTTTCAGTCTGAGAATGGGGCAATCTTTCATCACGGTGTCAAACATCAGAGTGTCCTGGAAAACTAAAAAAAAGTTGATCCTTTGTTTACTTTCACATGTTCTAGTCCCTTTTAAATCTCCTCCTGAGTTAACCAGCCAACAATAAGTCTATGAAAAAGGAAGTTATTAGCTGGTTCCTTAGTTGTGTAAACAGATAAAAAAAATAGTTCAGAATTCCTATTTTTACCCTGCTATTATCAACCAATTTACCTCCCTCTTATAGTAAGGGTGCTTTCCTTTTGTGCTTCAATTTTTAATATTTCGTTAAAAAAATGTTTACTCCTAGTACCCTTAATGCTCTTTTCATACTCCACAGTAGCCTGTCAGATTTAGTTTTTTGCATTTTATTTGACTTCTTTGTAACTAATAAAAATTTCTGCTGTTCCAGCTATCCTAAATATCTTAAATGCTTTTTCTTACCAACCTCAGTATTAACCTTTCTATCAAACAATAATGGTTTGGATTTACTATGTATTGCCTTGCTTTTAAAGGGGATTATACTGAAATTTTAAATATATTCCATTTTCCCTTATGTGAAAAATGAAGAATAGAAAATGACAAAATGGCATTTTTTTAAATTCCTATTTATGTACATGGCTTTTATTATATTTCCCTTTAAGACCTCTTGATTTTTTTTTATGGGAGTCAACACAGCACACACAATAGAATAGTCGAATCTGTGGTCCCCTTCTTCTCTAGGAATCATAGGTTATTATCTTTGGCAGGTTTTCCACACAGCTAAAGACTGTGTTGGCAGCTTAATTTCTGCTCTGCAACCTTTGTGAGTATAGATTAGTTAGAATTAGTTAGTAAGCAATTCTAGAGGGAACACCTGCAACTTGCGTGTCATTAAAGGGGTTGTTCGCCTTTGAGTTAACTTTTATTATGTAGAGAGTGATATTCAGAGACAATTTGCAATTGGTTTTCATTTACTATTATTTGTGGTTATTTAGCTTTTTATTCAGCAGCTCTCCAGTTTGCATTTTCAGCAATCTGGTTGCTAGGGTCCAAATTACCCTAGCAACCAGGCACTGATTTGAATATAAAATTTGGAATATGAATAGGAGAGGACCTGAATAGTATGGCCAGTAATAAAAAGTAGCAATAACAATAAATCTGTAGCTTTACAGAGCCTTTTTATTTAGCTGGAACGAGTCGAACGAAAAAGGCAAATAATTACAAAAATATAAAAAAAATTATATTGAAGACCAATTGAAAAGTTGCTTAGAATACTAAAAGTTAACTTAAAGGTGAACCATACTTTCAAGTCTCCTGTACACCTGTTAGTGCTGTGCTCTAAGTCAAGAGCTGTCAACCAGACCCATGTCATGAGGGAGATAATGAACCAGGCCTTTTTGATTTCTTATTTCATGTTATCAATAGGAATTCAGGACATGACATGGGGTTGGTTGTCATCTCTGTAGGGCTGGTGTAAGGGGCAGGTTAGAGTTTTTTAAGGGTCTTGACAGATGAGTAGATTTGTCGGCCTTGGTAAATCTGTGAAACCATGGGCAACAAATCTCCCAAAAATGCCTTCCCATTGACTAACATTTGCGATAATGGCATCCTTTCACAATTAAGCTGGATTGCCATGAGTCATATGTTTTACTTGCAGCGTTCCAAATGTTAGGCAATGGGAAGGCATTTCCAGGAGATGTGTAGCTAGTGGTAGCACAGATTTCCCAAGGCCATCAAATCTCCATGTGTGCCTTTGCCTTAAGGTTGCAAAATACTCTCTTTAATTGCTGATACTTCTGATATAAAAATGTTATAAGTAAGATGTAAAAATAAGTTTTGCAGAACTACTGTACGAATTGCATTTACATATATTTTTTTGAGAGCCCTACACACTGTTTTTGTGTAACCT
This sequence comes from Xenopus laevis, assembly GCF_017654675.1. Classification (NCBI taxonomy): domain Eukaryota; kingdom Metazoa; phylum Chordata; class Amphibia; order Anura; family Pipidae; genus Xenopus; species Xenopus laevis. Next base: position 74,441,292 of record NC_054377.1, read on the forward strand.
TCTTTTCTTAAGGATCTTTAATAGGAGACATTAGAGATTTTTATATAATGGTTTTTTTCAACGTGTCAAGGATGTTCTATTCTCTGCTTCCTGTACACACATCCTTAATATGTTGACTCACACTGATTTTTATTACTTATGAACTAAAGAGAAGATGGCTATGTTTTAGTCATTAATTAGTCCTTCACCTACAAAATTCAGCACTTTGAGGGAAAATTAAGTTTCCTGTCTGGAAATATAATTTATGGTTTCTTTACTTGTTTATAGTATCTATGCCTGGTATCCCATGCATGCTTTCCATGATCACTTTTACAAATTTAGGGATACTGTATTCTTTTTACTGCATTGTATTTGTACCTGCCAGTGCAATGAGAATGTCTCTCAGCAGATGAAAATATGGTACATTTAAAAAAAATTGTTGTTTTCCTTTATAAGAAGGAAAAGTAGTTGTTTCAAAGTCTCCATTAGCAGAACAGTACTATGGTCTTTGTGCTTCCCACATGAGGAGCACATTTATCAAGGGTTGAATTTCAAATTCATGTGAGTTTTTGTAAACTCCATTAAATTAGAATATACTCAAAATTTGACAGGGGGGCTATTTAAGAAAAAAATTGAATATCTTAAACTCAGACGAATTTTACTGACTCGAAAATTCGAATTGAATTTGACCAAACTCAATTCGAGTTTGTTATCTGCACTGACTTATACAGTAATTCGGCAGGTTTTAGGTGGCCAATAGTCAAATTCGAATTCTTAAAGGACCAGAGAATGATAAAGCTCAAAAATCAAATTCAAATTTTTTTTAAAAACTCGAATCGAGTTTGGATAATTCCTTAGTCGATTTTGACAGTTTTGACCCTAAAAAATTCTAAAATTAGAATTTTCAATTCGCCCCTAAGTAAGGAAACTTCTCATAACAAAATGGTCTAAAATTTTGTAACAGCTTATTGATTATGTCATTTTATGTACTGCTGTGATATGTTGCTTTTATTGTGTCTTTCGTTCTGTAATGTGGATTGTGTGAAACCAATAAAAAAATTTATTTTGAAAAAGAATGATTCGAAGGATTTTAATCCATAGATTGAACGATTTTTGTTCGACCAAAAAAAGATAGCCAAGCCTATGGGGACCTTCCCCATAGGCTAACATTGACTTCGGTAGGGGGTCGAAGTTTTTTTTTAAAGAGACAGTACTTCAACTATCGAATGGTCGAATAGTCGAATGATTTTTAGGTCGAAACGTTCGATTTGAAGTCAAAGTCGTAGTCAAAGGTCAAAATTCGATGGTCGAAGTAGCCAAAAAAAACATTTGAAATTTGAAGTTTTTTTTCCTCTATTTTCCTCTATTCCTTCACTCAAGCTAAGTAAATGGGCCCCTTAATTCATAGAAACACTTGGGGGTCCATTTACTAACAATCAGATTTAAAAAAAAAATTCCAGGGATCTCTAAAAATGTGTGGTTTTCTCTTTATTTTTCAAAAAAAAAATCTGCAGAAATCTGTGATTTATTAAGTATTAAAATTAAAAAACCTCTAACACAAAACTTTGGCAGGTAAAAGTTGTCAAGGTCCTAAAGAAGTCAGAGCTGCGCTGATCCTTTTGGCCCGCTTTAAATCAATTCAGACTTTTAGAGGTTTTCAGATTTTTTTTTTCCGCTAGGAATTGTCAGAAAAACTTGAATATTTTGATGTTTTCGAGGAATTTGTTCTTTATTTTTTTTTATTCAGATTTTTTAATAAAAAACATCATTTTAGAGTTTAGTCATTCCGACCCTTGATAAATAGGCCCCTTGATGTTTAAGATTTATCTTGCAGTCATCACCCCTAAGATTAATATAATACCAGCTTGCACTGGCAGTAAATAACATGTGAATGGCATTAGGTTGGCTTTTAGATATTTTTCACTTAAAATCTTTTGTGACAAGAAGTGAGGGAGGAATTACAATGGCATAAGGAATTGTCATTGTGAACAAGGAAAATCTTAATTATATATTATTAATATAAAAGGGGAAGGACATTTCAAATACCTGCAGCATATAAGTACATGTTTAAGAAAACGTAATGTACTTTAAACAATAAAAATGCAAAATAGTGAAAAGTATTTAGAACTTTTAGAAACAACCATACATGTTTCACATATTAATTCCTTAGGAAAGTGTGTCCGCAGTTAATATAAATCAGTATTTATATTAATATAAAGGTAAATATATTTATATAAATATATTTACATGAATAAAAGAAATTTGAAAAAATAATAAAGAATTGCCCATAGCATTTTATAAGACCGCATAGTTCTGATTTAGCAGTTCTCTTTCCGTCACTATGAATAATGCTAAATAAGGATTTTGATCAATAATATTTTTCTATAGATTTAATAGAAAAACAGCAAAGTTCAAATAACTATGAATTCCTAGGTTTCCTGCAAAATTCCTTATTATACCTTTGATAAAACAGTAATGGTATGAAAGGATTAACTACTTAATAACACAATAAAGACAAAGGGTAGCGTAATGCATATTTGGTGGCAAACACTAGCAATGGAAAAGAACATGGAATCTGCATTACTTAATTCAAAAGTGAACTCCTTGCTAAAGTTGATGAAAGTATAGGAAACAGAAGCCCTGACCAAACAAAGAAACAGGAAAATCACCAAAGGAAATCAGCTGCGTCACTGAGCTGAGAATTTCTAAACGACTTGCATCGACTGCTTTTGGAACAGAGCTTTAATCAACCGTCTCAAATGAAACAATTATATTTAATAGGTAAGTCATTTTGTGATGTGTGTGTGATACTTTGTCGTGGATAACCTCCATCAGTCTGTGTTTAAGTTTGTCACGTTTTACCATTCAGCATGTAACTTTTTGGAGATGAAGAATGTTAAAGGGGGGGGAAGTACAATACATGTTACATTGTTATCAATAGGTCTGGCCAAAGCAGAGTAAAGCATTTCACGTTAATGCATTTTTTTTCCCAAATATTTATCTCAAAATATACTTAGTCAAAGTAATTTAGTTTAAGACAAGTTCATTCGCATACTTTTTAATGCACTATAATGATACTGACAATGCATATAACAATAAACACTGATACAGGGATTGTTTCTTGGAAAAAAACTTACCGTCAATATATGTATTTTTTTTTTTTAGTGTGTATCTTATCATTGCTGGGCCAGGGATCTCAGCAATGCTCAATGCGCTGCCATGTAAATGCAAAATGTAAAACTGAGAATGGAGCCATAGGTTGCTACTGCTCTAATGGATACACAGGGGATGGCATCAATTTCTGTCAAGGTAAGTTTCAAAATTTTCATAAATAGAATGCATGTGTGCTTGTTTCTTCTTTACCCTAAAATATATATTTGTTGTAGTCTTTCGATTGGCTGCTGTCTATAATTACAGCACTGCTATGCCTAATACTGATTATGGTATAAAACATTGATTCATTGCTGGTTTTCCTTAATATGTAAGTTATTATTAGTATTCTGGCAAATCATGATGAAGCCAAATATTATATGCTCTTTTTTCGTTCTTCTTTTTTTTATATAAAATGGATAGGTAGATAAATACTGTAGATAAAAATATAACTAACCCATGCTGTGAGACCCTGAGTGACACTGTATTGTTACTAGTAAGTCAATGATTTTCTGAAGTAATAGCCTTTTCAAAAACAACTCAAATTACTTGCTGGCCAGCTACAAAATAAGCCAGTAGACATAGTTACTCAGCTGGTAGTTGTGAAAAGCTGGAGTGAGAACAAAGATAAAATATGAGATATTTCGAACACTGTAAAGGGAATAGTTGCCAAAGTTGTGAGCTGCTGAACCAGTACACAGAAGGAATCAGACATTTCAGACACATTCTGTACTTATCTAGGATGGAAGTCGCAGATATTTCCATGCTTTGTCTCATATTGGTTAGTATATTTTCCAGTTAAATCCACAACATTATCTCCATAGAAATATATGTTCTCCCTGTGTTAGCATGAGTTTCTTTAACCACTCCTAAAACATAAAGGTGGGTTAAATGGTTCCTGATTAAATAGACCCTAGAGAGTTTATGATTCTCTGTGATCGCCGGGGTAATATAAACTATAAGCACTTGCATGGGAGACTAAACATTCCCTGTAAATTGCTGTTATATTCTACAAATATATTAATAAATGCTAATAATATATGTATTGTACATTAACATCCAGTAAAGAAAAAGTGATGAGTGAATTTGTCCCAATAAATGCATGAATTTCCAGTGAATTCTGTGAAACGGCGAAAAGTTTGTGAATCCAGAATTTTGCTGAATGTGTCAATTTTGACACATGCTGTCTGTTTTGGCATGCCTGTTCTTGTGACTGTGTCCATAAATTAGCCCTATGGTTTTGTGTATTTTGCATATCTAAAAAAAAAAGAAAGCAGCCTGATTTAAAGTTACTGGCACAATAGTATAGGATGGGTCTATTAAAAATAGATAGAGGCAAGCAGAAATAGAAAAAGTAGACACAACAGAATAACAGAGCATAAATCAATGCCTAATGTATGCTTTAGTCTGTATAAAAAACAGTTAGTTAAACAACATTTTGAGGATAGTGTGCCTTTAATGGCAGATGGTAATGTAAAATTACAGAAACAATTTTCCAAATTACTAAGCTTTAGGAAAAGAGGTACAGTATTTGAGTCTGCCATCTGCACACTTATTGTATTCCCATTGCATTTTAGAATTCATTTTACAACGTACAATCCCATTGTAGCTTGCTTCTGGAAAAACCACTGAGATAATTATAGCCATTGAGAGAATAATGTAGAATAGTGGCATATAAAAAGAGAAATAGAAAAGATTTCACAATGCATGTTGACATTAGCAGAACTAGACATGTCAGAGTAGCCTAAAGTATGACATTAGTGACAAGACTGAGATGATGCAGCAATACAAATGATTAGGGGAGACTATTATAGAACAGACTCTTCCTGACTAAAAGGACAGTAGAAAGGTGAGAATAAAAGTCAACAAATAAACTTATTTTACAAGGGAAAGGAAAGTGTCACTTTTTCTGTTCTAGTTGTACAAGTTGTCTGGTGAAACACAATTGCCTTGAAAATAACAGACTAAATCTTACTGCGCCTCATGTACTTTTATAGCAACTACACAAATAATCGAAATTGAAATTCGTATATTATCAACAATGTTATAAATATGTAATTATGGATTAAGAGAAAAAGAGGCAAATAATAAATATGTTCTGCCGTTGGATATTTGATCATTATCTGAACCTAGGGGGTTTGTATATTACAGTTCCCCTAAGAAAATTCTAATGTGAAACAAATATTAATTTTATATATTGGTGATGCAGTGCAAGTCAGATGATCACAGGCTTCTGATGATTTCTGAGAATGATTGACTCCAGCCTAGGTATGAAGCATTAACCTTTCCAAATAGTGCTACTAATGCATTAACCTTACACCCACTGGCATTACAATATCAATTTTATTAAATGTCATCCTCCAGAATATATAATCATTTTGCTTAGATTATGTATTTATTTATGGTCCTAGGTAGGGTTTAGAATCCATTTAGGCTTCCCTAAACAGACAGGATAATGACATTGAGTAGCATGCACATACCATTGCTGCTCTTAATAATTATGTATTTCTTTACTGAAGATTTGAATATGATTATTAAATGGTGTATTTTGTGTATCTTTAATACTAAATATTTAATGAGATATGCTTCCATTATATAAAGGGTGTGGCAAAAAGAGATTTGGGTCTATGTTAGAAAAGGTGCAACGTCTGCTATAGGTCTAGTTCTTTATAGCATTCAGGTAGCATTTACTGGTCCCCTGTTCAAAAGTAAACTTTTTCATTTGGTACTTTCTTGCATTTTAAAAAATGCACAGCATTGTGTATAATAAAGTTGTACATACAAATAGACATACATATCTGCAGAATGCTATTCTCCTGGTAATCAAGATCTTTAACAATCATTCTATTCCATCTACTGCTGTTGCATTAATATTTAAGTGGAATTGATTGACCATTATGCATAATATTTTAAAATCACTAATTGGAAGTAGGCTGCCTGTGTACAAGGAAGAATAGGGTATAAACAGGGTAAAGAAGGATTTTGGTCTTGATGTCAACTGCTGATTGATTCATATTTAAGTTTGGCCGAAAGTGCATGTGTGTAATCTTGATATACAGAAAAGTCTTGGTAAATAAAAGCTAAAAGCAGGACAGACACTTGCTGGTCTAAGGAGTAATAGCAGTCTTCCACTAACATATATACCATAATTCGTACTAATAAAATATGTAGATTGAATTCTATGTTGTAGATATCTGGCTAGTGTAGTATAACTGTGTGATAGACCTTTATAACATTTTGTGTGAAATGATGGAACTAGAGATAAACAAAATTAAGCAAAATACATAGTGATGAGCAAATTTGTTCTCGGTGAAATTCCACATTGTGTCACCTGTGGATTTTGTAGCAAAACAAAAAAACACCAACAAAAAGTCACCAAGACAAAAATGTTGAAGAGAAAAGAAAATTGCTATAAAAAAAAGGCTGTTGAGTTTAATGCATTTGGACAAAAAAGTCGCCATATAAAAACAAAAAACACCTATTGACTTTAATGCATTTGGACAAAAAAGTCACAGACAAAAAAGTTGCCACAAGTAAAAACACCCATTGACTTTAATGCATTTGGAGTAAGAAAATTATTTGACACCCATTGACTTCAATGCGTTTTGCAAATTTTTTCGCAGTTTTGCACATTTTTTCACAATTTCACTAATTTTTCAGTGAAGCGAAATTGCACAGATTCGCTCATCACATATTTTCTGAGAATCAAAGCTTGTCAATTATTTTTGAAAGATGAAGTTATAAATACTGTCAACTCCAAAGTTAATAGAAGTTTTGGAAACAGAGGTAAAATTGCGTGAACCACACACGATGAAGCCAAATGTCCATTTCACAGTGAAGATATGCATGCAAGTAATAAAAAGTAAAGAAGCACTTTCATTATGTAAATACAGTATTCTATGTCAAATGACATAAACAGGGAACATAAAACAATCAAATAGCTGCATGTTTCAAGTGGAAATTAATAAGGATCATTCATGACTATGAAATTTACTAAGGGAAATTTAGGAAGCACTAGTGATGAGTAAATCAGTTTTGATTTGCTGAAAATTTCTCAAAACCGCTAGAGAATTCACAAAACACCAAAAATTCACAACATGCAGTCAAGACTTTCTCTGTGCAATATATATTTACAATATATATTAGAGGCTATGGCTGGGTTTTCACTTTGACTCTTCATGTAAAATTAATTGGGATTTTGTCACCATGCTTTTTTGCTGTGCAATTTTGTAGCAGCTTCTCTAAAATATTCACTGGTGGTGAGATGCAAATCCATACTAGGTGAAAAATTTCACTCATCACTAGTATAAAAAATAAATAATGAAGACCAACTGAAAAGTTACTGAGAACTGGCCAGACAAGTTTTTTTGGTTTTTTTTTGTGTGTTCTTTTTGGTTTCTGAGTTTAAGGTGTTAATATTATTGTTATGCATTTTATAACTTCTCTATCAAATCTGCAATTCTTTTTATGCAAGTGTTTCAAAGTGGGTTAGGGGGAAAGGGATTATAAAGGCTGTATGGTGCATGGTATACAAAAGTTGATGTTGGAATAAAAAAAGCAAACAAATTTGTTGTTGCTCTCACAAGTACTGTTTCATCAAAAGTGTATACACAAGGATGAGGCCAAGTACTGGGGAAGGATCATAGTACACACAATGGGGTGGAGGGTGGTAAGTAAGATTACAAATATATTACATTTATTATATATGATATAATATAATGATATCATACAAACATATTTGGGACCATTGAGAATGCTAAGGACTGAAAACTCAAGGCTCCTTAAGAGGGCCACTTTTAGTTCATGAACTGCAATTCAGACATCTTAGCAGATGACAGATCCTCTACAAGGAAGTAAAGAACACATACATTTACTAAAATACTGTAATTAATATAAACTCTCATGGTAGGGTTTATTTGTAGCGATCGGCGAATTCGCGGCAAATTTGCGTGATTCACAGCGAAACGGGCGCGAAAATTCGCTGGCGAAAAAAGGACGCCAGCGTCAAAAACACGCTGTTTCACAAATTTTTTCGCCGTTTTGTGAATTTCACGGGAAATTCGGAAATTTTGCGTCTTAACGGGGCAAATTCGCCCATCACTATTTATTTGCATTCTTTGAGTAAATCTAAAAATAACATTAGCAATACTATAAAGAAGGAATGCACATCATGTGTAATTGTAACAAACATCTAGCAAAAACAGGTGTGTCACAGATCAGAATATGTTCCATGTGTCCTTCTATGCTGTGGGGCTATATGTCCTTTTCTACATATATATCTCTCTTTAATGTTTCTCTATATGTAATTGTGCCTTGAGAGAAACCAAATTAAAAGGATAATCCACCTTGAAATAACTGTTGGTATTGTGCAAGTCAGTTTGCCAGTTTGCTGTCTAGTAAATGCTACCAGCTGATTCTTAAACAAATAGAAAACTTAAAATACCCCCTAAGGGGTTTATTTATCAAATTCCGAATTTATCTCATTATTTTCTGCTACAGACTTATTACGCTTATTTATTATTACATTTTCCCGAAAAATTGCTTTGCGGGAAAAAAAATCTGATTTTTGCAGATTTTTTCATCCGATTTTCATGAACTTCAAGATTTTTTTTGGAATCGTCACCCTGAAAAATTTGGGGTATTGCAAGAAACCCAGCGCACATCAAAAACTCATTGGACTTCTCCCATTGATGTATATGCAACCTCGACAGGTCTGAGATGCCGGATTCAGTCTTTTCCATCCTCAGGATTTAATAAATTCCGAAAAAAAAATTCATAAACCCCCCCCACAAATTTTTCGTTATTTTTGCATCCAGAGTTTAGTAAATAACCCCTTAATTGTGCAGCTACCTCAGTAGGTAGCACTTATAGGTTACCTCTGAAAACCAAAATGTTCATCTTCAGGGGATTCCATCTTCCTCTTTCCCTCTTTTACCTCTTAAAGGAACTATTAGTTAATGTACATAATATCTATTGCAGTACCAGTTCTTAATTTACCATAAAAGTATGCTTGTTTGACAGGATATGCCTCTAATGGAACCATGACATTATTATCCAGAATATATTGAATAATAGCATAACTCATCATTCTCTAAAATGTAATCCTCACTTCCAACATCATTCAAATGTATGTTGTAGTGGACATTGCGTTCTGGTATCTTACTTTATGCTTGTTCCATAATTTGTTGTTTGTTTTTTTTTTTTTGTTTCAGACTGTACACTCTGTAAGTTGTACATGCATGCAAAAATATATAAGGCAAACAACTGTACATTGCTAAAAACTTGTTAATGACCATTAGCAACCATACAGGAGCTAAAAAAGCTCAGTCTTTATATCGGAGGGGGGGGGTTCTACTACTTTCGCGTTTCTTATTCTTGACTTGTTCTTGCCTGTGTTGGGGTGCAATATATAGATGTATACACAAAATATCAAAACAATGTGCAAAATTACTTTTTCCCCCACAGGATTCTATACGATGATGGCATAATAAAATGTTGATCTAATGCTTGAATAATTCATAGCGGTAGTGCCTTAGATGCCTTGGTATGATATAATGTATGTATGCTGACATTTGATAGTTCTATTGCAAGAAAAGTATAATATATTGGCAGTAGAACATAAAATATTGAGTTCAAATATAATATTAATGTACCTTAATAACTAAACAGTAGGCAGCAGAGCAATGCTTTCAGAAAAGAAAACAGTGTCAGTTTCTATAGATATACAGTATAATTTACTAGCAATATGCACATGTGTGATTATATATGTTAGGTAAGAATTTTTAGAGAAAAAAAACATAGATTTTTTTGAGATTTATTAAGCCCCAAAGCAGCAAAAATCAGAATCCGAAAATACTCCAGCTAAAACTTGTCTCATTCCTGTAAACGTCAATGGCAGAGGAAGATGTTTTTTTGCCTTCAAGGTTTTCTGGGGTTTGACACTGGCTTTGTGGATGGGAGTTAGGTCGAGTTTGTTTCTGGTAAAATATGAGAAAATTGAGTTTTAGTAAATAACCCCTAAGTGGAGAAAAGATATATAATAATAAATATTGAAAATAGAATCATTGAATATTAGGTATAGTTGTTACAAAAATCTTGAGCAATAAGGGGTCTCTTTATTAAACCTCAAATTTTTCTGGTCGAGTTTTTAAAGGGGAAAAAAAACCTCAAATTTCTAGAGATGTATTATACCCCCGGATACAACATCCGAATCCAAAAATACGCCATCTCAAACCTGTCAAGGTCATGTAGAAGTCAATGGCAGATGTCCCTAAAGATGTTTCTTGACATTGTGATCCACACTGATTTTGTTTGATAATCTGATAAACTCGTGTTTTCACAGGGACAATTCAAAAAAGTCAATTCAAATTGATGCTCAATTTTGTCATAAAGTTTTTTTGCTCTGACTTTATAACTCCCAAAGTATTGAATATATTCCCTCATGTTATTAAAGGTATCAGATCTATTATCTGGAACGCTTCGAACCTCGTTTACAGATAAGTGTTTTCTTTCATAATTTGGATCTCCATGCCTTAAATTTGCTAGAAAGGCATTTAATTATTAAATAAGTTCAGTAGCATTGATTTGCCAACTACATGTATTCGTGCAACTTAGGGGGGTTATTTACTAAACTCCGAATGGAAAAATCATGAATTTCTTTTTTTTCTTTAAAAAAAAAAAATCACAATTTTTTTGGAATTTATTAAACCCAGAGGATTAAAAAAGTCTGAATCTGAAAATCCAGCATCTCAGACCTGTCAAGGTTGCAAATAAGTCAATGGGAGATGTCCCAATGATTTTTTGATGTATGCTGGATTTCGTGCAATACCCCGTAGTTTTCGGGTAAAAATTCTGAAAAAAACTTGAAAATCGGATGAAAAATAAAAAAAAAATCGTGAAAATCTGTTTTTTTTTCGTGAAAATCTGTTTTTTTTTCGTGAAAATCTGTTTTTTTTCGTGAAAATCAAATTTTCTAGAATATTTAATAATAAATAAGCATGAAAAACCGAGCAGATCGGAGTTTGTAGCAGAAAATATTGAGATAAATTCGGACTTTGATAAATAACCTCCTCAGTGTTCCATGTACTGTTTAAATATTACATAGAAAAAGGAAATACATTTAAGCAAATCATTCTACTTTAAAAAGAAGAATTATTTGCTTAAAATTTACTCTACGGGCGTTGATCTTCCTGCAATTTGGAGCTTTCTGGATAATGGTTTTCTGAATAAGGGATCCTATACCAGTAAATAGATTCATACACACTAACACACAAACCATTTGAAGCTCATGCCACATTTATTTTAGGGTGGGCTTATGTCTAGGACAATAAAAGATCTCTTCTATTTTGTTTCCTTGGACATTTTTATTAATAAGTGGCCACTTCCAGCAACTTCACCAACATCACTAATGCATATATGTGTATGACCTGTATGTACCCGCCATATTTAAATTGACATAAGCGTAAGTATGTTAATGAAGTTTTGCTAGGAAGAAAGTAACGCTGGTATGATCGATGTGTAGATTTCTAAATACATTTTAATGACTGTAAGGAAAATTTTATACAGCTCAGGGTGTTAATAAAAGCAAAAATTATCAAACTGCTCAGAATCTTTCTAAATTCCTCATTTTGATATTTGATGAATGTACTTCTTTTTAAAAAAAACTGCACTGCTCATTTCCAACATAGGTGCGAAAGTTTAGTTGCCCATAAAACTGTACAGCTATTAGTTTTGACCAGTAGAAAATGAGAGCAAAGATCAAACTGGTTGCCATGGGTGACAGCACAGGTGGTTTTTAGCTTCTGTCTTAGTAAATATGCCTTGTTTATATAATAAGATGTTATTTTGTATGTACATTATTTAATTTACTTGTATATGTAAAATCAGAAAAAAAATCCTATCAACAGAAAATGCAAATCCTTTTCAAACAGATGGCTATGAAAATATTGTAAAATTGCCTACAGCCCTGCAATTACATGCCACCGACAAGCACAGCATCAACAATAAAATCTTTCTTTCATTTGCCACAAATTCATATTTTTTACAATGTTAATGGATTTCAGTTTGTGTGAGACTAAGCATCCATTTAGTATCAATATTTATTGCTTTTCATGCTTATCACCATTGTCTTCCAATTTACAGTTTGAGCTGTTTTCTGCTTTGTTAAGTTGTTCTCGCTACAACATGTGAATAAGGGTTTTTTTCCCACAAAAAAAAGCAATATTGTCTGCAATCATCTGCTTTTCCTATTTTCCTTTTACTTATTATCTGAAAAGGTGATCAGTTGCATACATATATTTGATACAGATTCGGCTGATATTATTGTGAGGAGTCAAAGAGTACTTTTTATAGTTGGATTTTTAGAAAATGTTCATATATTTTAACAAATTATAACAAATTATAACAGGCTTTATGAAACCTTATATTGATCAATTAGGGCAGAGCCCTTTGGACCTTTAGGTATCACTGGTATTTTACCATCCAACCTATCTTTTCTTGGGGGTCAGAGCTCCAATCCGTTAAAGAAGAACTCTCCAATTTGTGTAACTGGCCTCCTTGAGGCTGAACCTACTTGAGACTGAACCCTAGACTGAAGACTGAAGTAGGGTGAGTTTGATGTCCAATGCCTAGTTATAGTATGACATACATACATTACAACCATAACATTGTGGCTGCCATTTCTATGATATTATGTATTATAACCTAATTATATTCTAAGGGTATGTAGGTTATGGTATGAGAAAAAAAAAAAAATTCTGGCCCCTGACCAATGAATCATCATACTTTATTTGCCATGAAGATTAAGATTAAAAAAGTGTCACTTTCACCCCTTTAACACTGTGGTCAGGAGCAATTCTGTGTCCCAAACCCTTATACCAGGCTTATGTGGGTAGACTTCTATCTATAGCATGTTGCATGGTTGAAAATATAGTTTTGGAACTTTTTGCCATTTTGCAAAGTTTTGGTGATGCAAAACGGGTCAGATTTGCCCATCACTAAGCACAGTATGTGCCTTTGCTGATATTTGTTAATATCCTTGTTCTTATCTACACAGAGAAAAGCTCATTAATGTTTCCATTTCCATAATATATATATATATATATATATATATATATATATATATATATAATTTTAGAGAAGTATTTATTTAAAGTTACTATATTGTAGCCCTTTAGCTGAAATGCATCTTTTTGTTTTATTCTTAAAATAAGATGTATTTTCCGCACCTTTTCGGAGAAACTTCTGTATACAGCTATGTTGACATTTTATCAATTAGGAGTTCAGGTCAGAAGGAAATGTCTGGGTGGAGAGAACACTATGTACTACTTTGACAACAGGACTCTCAGTGAGTCATTCTAAGTGGAGGGAGGTGAGATCCACTTGCAGCCCTGCTCTCTATTCAGATCTATGTTAATCTATGTCTTGTTATATCAGCATTAGCAGTTTTAAAGCACACTATTATGAAATTTTAAAAAAATGTTTTGTTCTAAGGGTAATACATACAGTATGGTTATGTAAAACAGAGTAGTGAGTGAGGCAAAGCAAAAATCAATCTACTGTACTTTTAACATACTTTCAGTACAGGTTGTTTTAGTTGCAGCAACATCTGGAAAAAACAGATGTGACATTTTAAAAAAAAATTGCAAAAATACACATAAACACATAAAATCTTTTTTACTGATTGTACCTTGCCTCTGGACTATTCTACCACATTGCATCAGGAATGCAACTACACCAATGCTTTTCTGAAAGTACTTTCATAGTCTTCCTCTGCAGCTACAAAACTATGCACTTGTGTCCCACCCATTTTTGTCTGTCTATCTCTTCTTCCTAATGGTCGTGAGCTCTTTGGGACAGGGGTCTCATCCCATGTTTATTACCTAGCATGTAAACATATTTGTATTTATTGTCTAATTTAGATTAACTACGCCCCCACTGCATATATTTGTGGTCCTTCATTAATAAAAAACATGTAGATGTAGATGCTTACATATCGTCCTTGATAATATCCTGCATTAATTCACCAGCATTATTACCCACTACAATTGTATGGGGAAACTACACTGGCATACTTATGCACAGTATTTATGACAACAAGTTTTTCACATACTAAGGCATATTTGAGATTTTAAGGGATTACGAGATGTTGCCACAAAAAATCCATCTAATGTATTAATGTAAACCATGGTGAAGTTAGACTAGGAGAAAAATCACACTGTGTATTCCCAATGACAACTGTGCGGTAGTCTACCAACTACTGGGTAAAGTGTGGTTGAGCAGTGAAGAACAGTAGGGTTTAGTGTGCCTTTAATTATAATGTACTGTAACACTGGTTGGTAAAAACAGTTTTTTTCCTTCAAAAACATTACTACAGTTAGAGGGGCAGCCAGTTTGTCATTGCACACAGTATGTTGCCAAGAATTAATTTATTTGTATCTGCTTAAAAAAAAATAATAAATAAATATATATATATATATATATATATATATATATATATATATATTTGCGAAAAAGAGCGACACTCACAGGTTGTTTTCAGTGTAGATAAGTTGTGCTTTATTCCACTCAACGTTTCGATCCCTCACCGGGATCTTCGTCAGGAGATTACAAACAAACAGCCAGACCCACTCCCAACCCAGAATTTAAACCCCCTGGCCGTTTATTGGCGCCAAAAACTCGTTGCTAGGCAACCACCAAGTGGTGTAGGAAAGTGTATGGATCCACTAGGATCAGTGTAGGAAGTGAGAACATCGTATAAAGTATAAGTAGTGCTGGCAAGTGTAGCCATGTGAAACAAAGTAAGCAGAGTTGAGAAAGAAAGAAAGTAGCGAGTCAAGGAAATGTCTCCGTGTCAGTGTAAAGCCATTCCTGTAGACCATAACCAACAGCCAATCACAGCGCGTCTAAGTATGAATTGTCCAATCAGGACACAGTGTAGAGGTGGGTGTGCGCCTCAGCGCACTAAGACTGCTGTACGCCGGTCTAAGCATTCGCAGGGGTTACCGGGGCAAACCGGATGACGCCAAACAGTGCTGGGCTGCGCTGGTCTGACAGGAGGAGCCGTGCAGGCATTGTGTCCAGCATATCAAGGCTCAGATGGACACGCTGGGAACGCCCAGCAGAATAAACAGTGCCGGCATACTTTAAAGCCCTAGGGAACACTGTGGCTGCAGCTTGCTTCACGCTGCTTTCTGCCCATAAGCGCGGTTATCCATAATCTGTATTAGACGACCAGGCCAGCTTATACTCGATTCCACACGGGTACTTTCATCATACCCCACATATCATCGTGTCATGGATCAATGTCGCTCTCTCCTAGGTACAGGCCCAATGGCTACTGACATGTGCGGAGCAAGGAGAAGGAGAAGAAGGAAAGGGATAAAATATAGGTTTAAAAGCAAGTAGCAGGAGCGAGGAAGAGGAGAACATAAATGCAGTTATGGTGGCATATAATGCTAAAGGGGCCATAATCAAAATCAATAGGGACCATGGTCCAGGTTTCGCTATTCCAGGGTATTCTGTGATACCTGTATAAAAGGAGGGAAAAAATATATATATGTATTGGCGACAGGACCAAATAAAGACATCTATGTCTAATATTGCAGTAAAGGGAAGGGATCTATGATACAGAGTCCAATAGGTCAAAGTTTATAAGAAACACCCCAAGGGGAGTGTTTCATTTAGACCACGAGGGGTGACTGTATCCAATCGCTGGATCCATCTTGCTTCTCTCCTGAGGAGGGCCAAGTCTCTGTTACCCCCTCGAGATAGTGGTGGTTGATGGTCTATCGCCATGCAGCGGAGGGTGGGCAAGCCATGTCCCATTTGTAGAAAGTGTCTTGCAACCGGTTGTTTGGCTGAATTCTCTTTGATGGCCTTACTAATTGCTGATCTATGGTTGGCGATCCTATCGCGTAGACCCCTCTACGCGATAGGATCGCCAACCATAGATCAGCTTTACCTACATAATAAAGGCCACAGGGGCAGGTCACGATGTATACCACAAATGATGTGGTACACGACAGTCTGTGTTGGATCTTAAATCGCTTGCTTACCTGTGTGTGGATGAGGGAAGTCCTTCCCTATAAGTAGAGACCTGCAAGTTGTGCAGTCTGGGCACCGGTAGCAGCCCAGTTTCTGTTGTTGGTTTAGCCAATTAGGGGTTATCTTAGATTTATCAATGAAGTCTGTTTTTACCAACAGATCCTTGAGATTATGGTTTTTCCCATGGCCGAAGGTGGGTGGTGGGGCTTCAAATAGGGACAGGCCATTGTCCATGGCAACAATGGGCCAATTCTTTTGAATATTGTTCCTTAGATGTTTAGAGACATGCGAATATTTGGAGGTAAAGATCATCCGTGCTGAGATGGACTTGTCTTTGGTTTTTCTAGTGATCAGATCAGTCTGTGTGAATTGTATGGCTCTCTGGAGTTGTTGGGTCAGAAGTTCCTTCTTATATCCTCTTTCCAAAAATCTGTCAAAGGTTTCCATTAGTTGTTGTTGTGATTTCTCAGGGTCACTGTTGTTACGGATTGTCCGTAGAAATTGTGAGTATGGAATTGCCCGGATAGTGGAAGGTGGATGGTCACTTGCTGCGTGCAGGATAGTGTTTCTATCTGTCGGTTTCCTATACAGGCTTGTTCCCAGCCCATCTTCTGTCTTATAGATCAACAAATCAAGGAACTCTATGCTCTTTGTATCATATTTCAAAGTGAATCTAATTGGAGTGTCCATAGAGTTAAGCATGTTAAAAAATCCAGTCAGAGACGCAGCATCCCCATCCCATATCATCAGCAGATCATCGATGTATCGTAAATAGGCAACCAGCTTGTCTGCAGCTCCCCTCATTATGTAATTCTGTTCATAACGTAACATGAAAAGGTTTGCATAGGACGGTGCCAGGGCACTGCCCATCGCTGTGCCCGATATCTGAAGGTAGAATGAGTTCTCGAATCTGAAGTAATTCTTAGTCAAGGCCAACTCCAGAAGGTCAATAAGAAATTCAGTCGGGACAGACTTGTCGGAACGTGTTTCCAATGCTTCTCTACAGGCTATTATCCCTTGTTCGTGAGGTATCACGGTGTAAAGGCTGCTGACGTCCATAGTAGCTAATAGGCTATGTTCTGGGAGTTTGCCGAGCCCGTTGAGGATCTGGATGACATGGGTGGCATCACATGGGTGGCATCACGAGTATAGGAGGGCATGCCAGTAACAAGCGGTTGCAGAAAGGAGTCCACAAAGGTAGCTATAGGTTGAAATAATGAACCTACTGCTGATATAATTGGTCTCCCTGGGGGTGCAGATTGGGACTTATGAATCTTGGGGAGCGTGTAAATGATGGGCACTCTTGGATATTCAGAGGTCAAGTACTGAAAGGTCGCCTGATCCAACCAGCCTGCCGAAAGGGCGTTTAGGAGTATAGTGTCCAATTCCCTCTTAAATCTGGATGTAGGGTCACCAGGGAGTGCTTGATAGGTGGATGTCACTGAGAGTTGGCCAAGTAGTTCTTGTTAATAGTACTCATAGCTGAGGAGCACTATACCCCCTCCTTTGTCCGCTGGCTCAGGCGACCTTTCAGTACTTGACCTCTGAATATCCAAGAGTGCCCATCATTTACACGCTCCCCAAGATTCATAAGTCCCAATCTGCACCCCCAGGGAGACCAATTATATCAGCAGTAGGTTCATTATTTCAACCTATAGCTACCTTTGTGGACTCCTTTCTGCAACCGCTTGTTACTGGCATGCCCTCCTATACTCGTGATGCCACCCATGTCATCCAGATCCTCAACGGGCTCGGCAAACTCCCAGAACATAGCCTATTAGCTACTATGGACGTCAGCAGCCTTTACACCGTGATACCTCACGAACAAGGGATAATAGCCTGTAGAGAAGCATTGGAAACACGTTCCGACAAGTCTGTCCCGACTGAATTTCTTATTGACCTTCTGGAGTTGGCCTTGACTAAGAATTACTTCAGATTCGAGAACTCATTCTACCTTCAGATATCGGGCACAGCGATGGGCAGTGCCCTGGCACTGTCCTATGCAAACCTTTTCATGTTACGTTATGAACAGAATTACATAATGAGGGGAGCTGCAGACAAGCTGGTTGCCTATTTACGATACATCGATGATCTGCTGATGATATGGGATGGGGATGCTGCGTCTCTGACTGGATTTTTTAACATGCTTAACTCTATGGACACTCCAATTAGATTCACTTTGAAATATGATACAAAGAGCATAGAGTTCCTTGATTTGTTGATCTATAAGACAGAAGATGGGCTGGGAACAAGCCTGTATAGGAAACCGACAGATAGAAACACTATCCTGCACGCAGCAAGTGACCATCCACCTTCCACCATCCGGGCAATTCCATACTCACAATTTCTACGGACAATCCGTAACAACAGTGACCCTGAGAAATCACAACAACAACTAATGGAAACCTTTGACAGATTTTTGGAAAGAGGATATAAGAAGGAACTTCTGACCCAACAACTCCAGAGAGCCATACAATTCACACAGACTGATCTGATCACTAGAAAAACCAAAGACAAGTCCATCTCAGCACGGATGATCTTTACCTCCAAATATTCGCATGTCTCTAAACATCTAAGGAACAATATTCAAAAGAATTGGCCCATTGTTGCCATGGACAATGGCCTGTCCCTATTTGAAGCCCCACCACCCACCTTCGGCCATGGGAAAAACCATAATCTCAAGGATCTGTTGGTAAAAACAGACTTCATTGATAAATCTAAGATAACCCCTAATTGGCTAAACCAACAACAGAAACTGGGCTGCTACCGGTGCCCAGACTGCACAACTTGCAGGTCTCTACTTATAGGGAAGGACTTCCCTCATCCACACACAGGTAAGCGATTTAAGATCCAACACAGACTGTCGTGTACCACATCATTTGTGGTATACATCGTGACCTGCCCCTGTGGCCTTTATTATGTAGGTAAAGCTACCACCCCTCTACGCGATAGGATCGCCAACCATAGATCAGCAATTAGTAAGGCCATCAAAGAGAATTCAGCCAACAACCGGTTGCAAGACACTTTCTACAAATGGGACATGGCTTGCCCACCCTCCGCTGCATGGCGATAGACCATCAACCACCACTGTCTCGAGGGGGTAACAGAGACTTGGCCCTCCTCAGGAGAGAAGCAAGATGGATCCAGCGATTGGATACAGTCACCCCTCGTGGTCTAAATGAAACACTCCCCTTGGGGTATTTCTTATAAACTTTGACCTATTGGACTCTGTATCATAGATCCCTTCCCTTTACTGCAATATTAGACATAGATGTCTTTATTTGGTCCTGTCGCCAATACATATATATATTTTTTCCCTCCTTTTATACAGGTATCACAGAATACCCTGGAATAGCGAAACCTGGACCATGGTCCCTATTGATTTTGATTATGGCCCCTTTAGCATTATATGCCACCATAACTGCATTTATGTTCTCCTCTTCCTCGCTCCTGCTACTTGCTTTTAAACCTATATTTTATCCCTTTCCTTCTTCTCCTTCTCCTTGCTCCGCACATGTCAGTAGCCATTGGGCCTGTACCTAGGAGAGAGCGACATTGATCCATGACACGATGATATGTGGGGTATGATGAAAGTACCCGTGTGGAATCGAGTATAATCTGGCCTGGTTGTCTAATACAGATTATGGATAACCGCGCTTATGGGCAGAAAGCAGCGTGAAGCAAGCTGCAGCCACAGTGTTCCCTAGGGCTTTAAAGTATGCCGGCACTGTTTATTCTGCTGGGCGTTCCCAGCGTGTCCATCTGAGCCTTGATATGCTGGACACAATGCCTGCACGGCTCCTCCTGTCAGACCAGCGCAGCCCAGCACTGTTTGGCGTCATCCGGTTGCCCCGGTAACCCCTGCGAATGCTTAGACCGGCGTACAGCAGTCTTAGTGCGCTGAGGCGCACACCCACCTCTACACTGTGTCCTGATTGGACAATTCATACTTAGACGCGCTGTGATTGGCTGTTGGTTATGGTCTACAGGAATGGCTTTACACTGACACGGAGACATTTCCTTGACTCGCTACTTTCTTTCTTTCTCAACTCTGCTTACTTTGTTTCACATGGCTACACTTGCCAGCACTACTTATACTTTATACGATGTTCTCACTTCCTACACTGATCCTAGTGGATCCATACACTTTCCTACACCACTTGGTGGTTGCCTAGCAACGAGTTTTTGGCGCCAATAAACGGCCAGGGGGTTTAAATTCTGGGTTGGGAGTGGGTCTGGCTGTTTGTTTGTAATCTCCTGACGAAGATCCCGGTGAGGGATCGAAACGTTGAGTGGAATAAAGCACAACTTATCTACACTGAAAACAACCTGTGAGTGTCGCTCTTTTTCGCAAATATTTACCCACTTTGGCTGGCACCCAGGACTTTACTGTGTTAACGGAGTGCACCTTTGGATTTCGTATATATATATATATATATATATATATATTTTTTTTTTTACTTGTGCACTACCAGTTACTTAATAGGGTTATCAGAATGAAGTGTTTTATCAAACACTATTAACCAGACTACTGCTGCTATTGTATATACAAAAAGAAACCACATCACTAGTGATGGTCGAATCTGTCCCGTTTCGCTTCGTTGAAAAATTCACAAAGCTGTGAAAACTCCACGAAGCTGTGAAAATTAATGAAGCGGTGAAACATTTGCACAACGCATTGAAGTCAGTGGGCGTCAAAATTTTTATTTTATTTCCATTTATAAACGTCAATGGGCATCCATTTAGTGCATCAATTTTGTCCAAATGCATTAAAGTCACTGGGCTTTTTCTTGCGTCTGATTGTTTGCCGGCAAATATTTGCAACAGTTGTGCAAATTTATTCACAGGCGGTGAAACACAGAAATTTGCCGCAAATCTATGCCTAACGAATTTATTCGTCCATCACTACACATCACATGAGGACAAATAATTATGGTGCAATGAATAGCAGAAATATTGGGTGAGGTAGGTTGTCTTGCTTAGCCATATTTTTCCCCTTTTCTCTTATCTTAATTTAGGTAAATCTGCCTTTTCTGCCTTATACTTTCCTTGAATATGCAGATCATTACTCCATTTGTTACAGTTGTAGTTTGCAGGAGCATTCTGATTTCTGATAGCACAGTATAACTTCCATTCATTTTACATGGTATACATATCCTCGTTTAGTCTAATAATCCTCTTGAGAAAGCCACGTTTTGTGGCGAAAAGGCTGTTGAGATACAGCGCGGCTGAGGTCCCGACCTCCACTGTTATCTGTGGGACCCTGGAATGCACCTGCGCAAATACATGCATTGATTGCATTGGATTGGAGGGAAGGAGTCTGGAGCCAGATCGGTTAGCCTGCTACGGTCGGTAAAATTCACTGTGTTTGGGGCTGGAATTGGTGATACCCGGGGCCCCCTTTGGGTTATTACGTCCAATAGGTCACCAACTTTTATTGTGGCCAGAGTGACTATTCGGCTGTGAAGGGGGTCTTGAAACTGTAACCCGCATTTGGATTATACATTTTACTACACGCCAATGCAGCGTCATTCTGACTCACAGACTGCAGTCTAATACAACAGCCCCATACCGACTTGGCTACACAGCTAGAGCTGATTAGCCCACACCTCATCGGAGTGTTATGGATTAATAATAATTATTCCAGCAAACTCTTCCCAAATTTGCAACAACTGACACAATACTATCCAGCATTGGACCTTGTTCCAGGTGCACCCATTTCATTGATTGCAAACAATTAAGCCACCCAGGATGGCTTTTATCAGCTACCTATTTTGAGTTTCTCAGTTCCACTTTACAAACTTTTAATTTATCATTGTATGTTTGTCAGTGGAGAGGGATCCCTAAGTCCTTATGCAGCGCTGTTTCCTTAGTTTTAAATGTTTTTAACCAGTTCATGGCATGGTGGTAAACAAATAAATATTGCCTTTTATTTTTACTCTCAGAATATTTTGTAAATCCATATCCAAATTAATATTGTAATGGTGAATTGGTCATTTGGAGTTGAAGTCCCATTTTTCTAATATTTATATTTACTAGTCTAATAATCCATTATATTAAACATATATGGGTATATAACATCATGGTACAGTTAATTTTTTTTACAAATGTAGATAAAATAAGGTGACTAACCCTTGGAAGTTCTATCACATTATAAAGAAGCATCTGACTTTTTATTTTCCAAAACGACAGGCATTGTTAGCACAATTCCCAGGTGAATGAGTTGCTACAAGGCAAACATAAGAAAATACCTTTGCTGGTACAGAAACATCAGCCAGGTATTTGATGTCAGGTGCAGCAGACTATACTAGAACTGACAGCAAGCTGTTCCTGCAAACCTACATAAAGTACTTTACATTTATTTCTGAATATTGTCTCACTCTGTTATACAGTCTTAGATAAAGAACCCTTTCCATTCCTGTGGCATTCTTTTCATTTGAACCAATTATATTTGTTAATCATCAGCATGCTGAAACATTCATATTTTACAACACGTTATATGTGGAAGGCTTTTTCAACATTTGTTTAAATAAATTAAAATTAATGTTACTAATTTTGCTTCTTAAACCACAGTACAACATTCAATGTGTTTGACAAATGATATCGTTGATTAGTGCCATGGGATTTTGAAGCTAGTGATGTAGTGATGTATTTTGCTCAGACAGTACATTTGTGACTAAACTTTAGTGTGATTTGAGACCTTGGTTAAAAAGTGTTAACATTTCTGAAATATATAAAACTGGTATACCCCCTGTTTTGCCATGAGTTTATTCAGTTGGGCTATATGAAAAATGTTACATTATCACTATTGTAACCCTATATTGCCTAAAACAGGCCTTGCCCAGCTAGTTAAGATAGAACACATATTACATTGGACACTCTCTCACACAGGAGGGGCTATACTAAGTGGAAGAGTAAAGTGAGGGTGCTGTACAACCACTCCTCTATTTCTGTTGTGTAAGAATAAAAATATAGGACTCCAGGAGTTGTTGCAAACAAAGTAGAACAAAGATATGTGACATTACAGTGAGAAGGAGTAGGTTTAAGGTTCACCTTCTAGGGTTTCTAGCCAATGTGGTTCCCCAACAGCAGAAATGGATTAAGGAGTAGAATATAACCTGAATCCCTCTTTAGTACTGTGGTCCCTTCACTGGCTAGAAGAGCCTAGGGGAGAGTTACTTCCAGCCATCCATCCTTATTGGAGTACAATGCTCTTTATAGCTATTCCTGACTATCTCACATTCCTAGAACATGCAATAATATTAGCTAGTCCTAAACCTCATTCCCTATACCCTGACTTTCACAAGAGTTGTCCCTCTAGGGCAAGGATATCCAACCTTTTTTTTTTACCCATGAGCCACATTCGAATGAAAAAAAGTTGGAGAGCAAAACAAGCATACAAAAAGTTCCTGAGGGTGCCAGTTATAGGTTGTGATTGACTACTAATACCCCCTATGTGGACTGGCAGCCTACAGGCTACAGACTTTATCTTGCAGTACACCTGGTTTTTATGCAACTAAAAATTGTCTCCAATCCAAAGTACCTGCTTTGAGGCCACTGGGAGCCACATCCAAGGGGTTGGTGAGCAACATGTTGGTCTCTAGCCACTGGTTGGGGATCACTGATCTAGGGCAGCACAGCTTTACAGGGCTTTGTTGATCTCAGACTCCCTGAACACATCCACCTGATTCAACAGATGAAGGCCAAAGAGAAAGTGCCACCCCTTTCTAAGCACTATAGCAAAGTGGGATAGGAAGTGGTCATGAACTCTAATAACCAATAATATGAATATGCTAATTAGGGAAATAAGATACATAGGCTTCTGCCGGTATTTAAAGCCATAGGGGTGATTAACTCTTTTGGTCCCTGCACTAACACTATCTGAACTTAAAAATATATCTTATTTAAGTATAAACATACATGGATCCTCAGACTGAGAGCAAACCATGATGGTCTGCCTCTGACTTGTATGGATCATTCTCCCCATCCCCCTTAGGTTGGCAAAGTAATTCAACCATTATTTCACTTTGTTCCAAATTGAAGTGTGGGATTCTGCTTTGCATAGATTCTGCACACTGTCAACCACGTCTCCTCCAATTTATCAGCCAGTTCAGCATGTGAGGTGTGAGAAGGAAGATCACTAAAGTAGAATATTTAGAAATATATAATTGTAAATAAACATTTTAAGATATGATATTAAAGAAGATACTTTGATTGAACTATTGCCTCAATGCTCACCTATGCTACTGCTGGAGATACATTTGGTAGTATTGGTTAATACCAACATTTGGTATTATTGGTTATGACCAACTATGAATATGATGAATACAAGGGTAAACATTTGAGCAGACTCATTTTATTAATGCATTTAAACCTACGTTTATTGTATATTTGAAATCAGCTCATATGTGAAACCTCTGAAAGGGAATTTGTGTCTGGCCCTGAGATCTAACATTTTTTTCATCCATTTATAGAATGCAAAATATAGTGTCTGAAAATGGTATCTGAGAATGAAACAAGGAAATGGTTTTCTTAAATGTATGTTTTTTTTCCACTCAGTTTACTGATTCAATTTAAAGATTGTGATTTTAAAACGGAATTTACAGTTTGTGTGTAAGCCCTGATAAGAAATAGAATTTGTGCACATTAATTGATATATCAGGTAGAAGATCTAACTGAGTTTAAATCTCAACAAACCTATGTAAGACTGTGTTTTGATTTGTCCATGAATCACTGCTATAAACAGTTGTTGGGTGGAAATGACTATTTTCCAAAGGCACAGGAAGTCTGAATAATCTTTTCTGCTTATGTAATGACTGAATGTGTTCTAGCCTAGCAATTAAAACCCCATTACTACTTTCAAGGTTTCAAAAAGCGATATTCTTGTTCATTCATTGGCAGAGCTTCCCTGCTAGAGAATGACCCTGTTTAAAGAAAGATTAATTTTAATGTTGATAATAACAATTATTAACAAATTCTATTCTATTTTTATATACAGGTAGATATAGACATAAGTGTAGAAAAATTGGACAGAGTAATCAATTTCATCCTCTTAACAAAGCACCTTTTTAAATTGTGTTGTCACATTAAATAGACTTATTGGTTGAAATTGCTGGACATTTTAGACCTAAGTAGAAATAAGGAGCACACTTAGTCATTATAAAAGTGTATTTTACAGGGACACAATTACAGATACAAATAACTTGCCTGAAAAAAACCTAAATAGCTGAGCAAAAATATGGAGCCATTTTTATGCTTTAGTTTTTATTTTGGTTTTCTGCTTTCATGTGGCGCTAAGTCAGACTAAATGAAAAGAGTCACTGGTCTGAAATGCCATTTTTTTAATTTCACAACTGTACAGCTTAGTGATTTTGCTTACATAAGCAAAAATGGTAGTGATAAGAAAACAAACAATATCACCAAATATTCTAGGCTCTAAAGCAATCATAGACAAATCATATCAGGTCATAAATGTTTATTAGGCTGTCAGACCAAATTATATTGGACTGGTATAGCAGGAAGTGAAGAGGATCTTTGACTCTTTATTTTCTCAACCTGATGCACTATATGGTAGCAGATAAGGTGCATTCGTCGACAAGATTTTAAAACAGGCCTGATCCCCAAACCCATATCTATAGTACATGGATATTACTAGGGATCATTGGGCCACCACAATTGTACTAAAATGAATCTTGTTGTGTACAATTTATCAGTGTTTGGATGGCCAGCTCTATTTTTAAAATGTAATTTCACATGCAGAAGTTCAAAGTAATAATCAAGAAGAAAATAAAAATAATAAAATATGAGTCAGATCTTCATTAGCAACCTATTCTTTCGTTTCTGACCCCTGCTGATCTCTAGTGACTTTTTAGGTTAACATTAGACAAATGTTCTAGGACATGTAGTCAAAGAATAATTAGTACGCTGGCAGCCAAGTTCATTGTCTTTTTCATCTTCTGCACTGTGACAAATTTCCAACATTGAATTTCTGCCTCCCAATAGGAAACAAAGGATATCCTAGTCAACAGCATGCATTATAGCTCATTTAAATTGTATGGAAAAGTTGCAGTAATTATTTTTTGTTCCAAGTATGCATAAAACAAACAATATTAAAGGAACAGTAATACCAAAGAATTAAAGTGTATAAAACGAATTAAAATATAATGTACTGTTGGCTTGTTTGCTTCAAAAAGACTAATATAGTTTATATAAAAACAAGCTGCTGCAGCCCTGGGGCAGCAATTCAAGCTGGAAAAAAGGGGGTAGTTTGGTGGCACATGGTAATATTTGGGAGAGATTAGTCACCCAGCGACAATTCTCTTCTTCAGACGACTAATTTCCCCAAATGCCTTCCCGCCAGCAAGAATTCAAATTGCGGTTGGGATGGCATATGTAGCACTTAACAAGCAAATTTCAAGCAACTTTGGAAAACTTAAGCGTTACGTATGCCCACCGGCAAGAATGTGAATCGCCGGTGGGAAGGCATCTCAGGGAGATTAGTCGCCCGAAGAAGAGAAGATTTGTCGCTGGGCAACTAGTCTTCCCCGAATCTTACCGTGTGCCGCCAGCCTAAAAGGTTACATTGCAGATAGCAACATATACAACACCATTGTGTTAAACAGGGCTTATCTGTTATGTGCTGAAAACCTGTGCCTTTTCTACTTTTTTCTAGCTTGAATGGCTGCCCCCATGGCTATACAGCAGCTTATTTATATAAACTATAGTCTTTCTGAAGCAAACACACAACTCTTACCAGTGCATGTTACCAATATATTATATGTTAATTACTTTAAAATGCTTTCATTTTTTGGTGTAACTGTTTATACAAATAAAGCATCCATTTCAATGAAGATTGTTTTTTTCTGTATCAAGTCTGTCTTTTATTGTTATTTGATTAATGTATACATAATCTCCTGGTGCATATGTGACAAGGTACAGCAACAATCCTGTCTAAAAATAACGCAAGCTCTAACTCCTTTGTCCAAATACTTTTTTCATATCACTGCTGTGTCTGTTTTTCTAGATACTAGTGTGGCTTTTCTCTGACATTGCTTGTTCTTTTGTATATACGGAGGGAAATACATTATTTAGAACATTTTGCCTGCTCCCTTTTTAGACAACATAGCATTGTTTTTACTTGACAAACACACCCATACCATATGTATAATTCTTTGGTGCTCAGTACCACACCTGTTATTCCCACTGAAATGAATAGTGGGTTGTGTAAGCTGTGTGATCAAGATTAGACAAACAAACTTGGTGTAAATGAATCACTTTCCAGCTTTTGTGACTTTTCTGGCTGAGACTTGAAATGGTCAGGTGAAATCAGGCTTTCATTTATTGTCAGTTACATTGCACCAGCCAGTTTATAGAAACATAAAATAACCTTTGCTGGATGAGTAAAATTGTTAGGAAAAAATATAAAGAAATCATGTTGAAATCATGAAACAATATATGGCTAAAAAAAAACATTATATCTATAAATCCTTCTCAAACTGTTTCATAAATGCTTTTACTTCTCATATCCATTTGGCATTGTATGCATTTAAATGCAGTACTCTAAACAGCTCTGTATCATTTGCACATGTTGATAATTTGCTTTTAGTGTCCAAAGTCAGGTCATATAAAAATAGTCCATTGCCAAATCATTTAATAATAGTATTTCTGTTTTCCTTTGAATGCAAACAAGAAGTGACCTTGCCTACAATATACAGAAAGAAATCACTGGTGCTCTGTCTAACCCACACTGCAGTGACCAGCTGCTAGAAGCACCATAGTGCCGGCACTCATTATAACCTGCATTTTGAAGTTGACCAGCCCCTAGAAATGATAAAAAGACACTATTGGACTTATCTAAAGTTGAATTTTTGAGGTTTTAGAGTTTTTGTTTACTTTAAATAAACTCACAATTTAAAAAAACCTTGAATGTTTGCATATTTATTAAAAACCCCAAAAATTGTACTTTGCCCAATGTAAAGGTTCTTTCTGGTTCCTGGGTGCTTTCTGATATTGATTATTGTTCTGATATTCTGTGTTTGACCCCTGCCTGTCCCTGACTCTACCATCTTGCTGCCTGGTTTGACCTCTTCCTGTTTTGACCACTCTTCTGATTCCGATTAGTACTGCGTTGTTTCTATTTGTATAAGACCCTGGCCTGTGACCCCGACCTTGATCCTGCTACCCGCCTTTGTACCACGTTTAGGGATGTAGCGAACTGTTCGCCGGCGAACTAGTTCGCGCGAACTTCGACTGTTCGCGTCCGCCGCAAGTTCGCGAACGTCGCGCGACGTTCGCCAATAGGCGTTCGCGTCAAAATCGTTCGACCATTCGATCGCTAAAATCGAACGATTTTCGTTCGATTCGAACGAAAATCGTTCGATCGAACGATTAAAATCCTTCGATCGTTCGAATCGAACGATTTTCGGATGTTCGAAGTTCGCGAACAGTTCGCGAACTGTTCGCATTTTTTGCCGGTGTTCGCGAACGGCGTTCGCGAACACATACTCGGCGGTTCGCTACATCCCTAACCACGTTGTCTGTCTGGTTTGACCCAGTCTGTTTCTTGACTTTGCTAACTGCTCCTCTGTCCTATCCGTACATGTTTGGCACCATGCTCGTCCAGAACTCTCTCCCTTGTTCTCCCGCAATAAGACCTGGCGGCATCTAAGTAACGGAGTAGGGATGGGAAAATTTAACCCATTTTACCAAAGATTTACCACCAACAAAAATCAGCCAAAATGCATTAAAGTCTATGAATATGATAACTTTTCCCTCTGAGCTGAAAGTTATTTAATACATAGCTAAGAAACATGTTTGCAAATGAATTGCTAATTCTGCATACAGCATAGGGATTTAATGTGCAGGCAACTGTAAAAAGGAACAGAGGTTTTCAGGGGTCAAGCATATTACTGGGCTCAAAGTCCCTGGTAAGGTAATATAATAGAATGTTTATTTTATTCTCTGCTTAGCAGGTGATGTGCACATTCACAACTGCATACAGCTGTGAGGCTTGGGCTACACAAGTGACTAGGTTACCCAGTCTGTCTGATGCAGATATCTCTCGAAAGGGTTAGGAGAAGGGCAACAGATGCATCTCCCTACAATATAGAGCACATATCAATATCAAAAGCTATCAATAAAAAACAAAAAGAGACCACTCCAGTTCTCTGCTGCTCCCCCCAACCAGGTGGTCAGTCCTCAGTGTCCCTTACTGTAACATATGACAAACCAGATGAATGGACTGCACTTCTGGACAAGGCTTTATTGGCAGGTAGCTGTGAATTGCCTAACGCGTTTTGGGAGTGTAGCCTAAGATTAAGGGACACACTCCAGAAACGCATTAGACAATTCATAGCTACCTGCCAATAAAGCCATGTCCAGAAGTGCCGTCCATTTGTCTGGTTGATCAATATAAGAAGCTCTATGGCTTATCTGGATGATGTACATCACTGGCTGGTGGATATCACAGTACAGTATTCAAATGAGACTATCATATCTAGTTTGAAAAAAGTGTGTTATGTTTTCATGCAGGTTTGTTTATGATGCATGGTTTTTATGCAGGTATGGCATCTATCAGAAATGCTTGGTTTCTAGATAACTTAAGGGTCTTTCCATAGTTTGGATCACCAAACGTTAAATCCACTAAAAACACATGAACATTAAATAAACTCAATAGAATTATTTGAATTATAGAATTAATTTATGCTAGTTATTATAAAGGCACTGTTTTATTATTACAGAAAAAAAGGCAATAAAAAACAAATTATTTGCTTAAAACTGGTTATATGAGAAATGTCCTGTCAAAGCTTTACAGATAACTGGGTTCCAGATAATGCATGCAATATCTCTTTATAAAATTACAGATTGCAGTTCCACACTGAACTATTTCTGTAAACCTATCCCTATCAATGACGTAGATTCCACGCTGTCTGCTAGGAAGGCAACAGCCTGCCGACAATGTAGAATGTTTATGGTTTATGTAAATGCTACAGGAAGAATGCGTTGCCTTGTGAAAACACTGGGGGAGAAAAGTTAATACCGGTAGATGTCCAGTACATTGGAAACTATTTTGCTATCATAATTTTATTTTGAATCCTAGTTTTCAATTGTTTGAATTTTTTATTTAATTTCCCAGATCAGAAAAATGTTAGTGTTTAGAAAGTATTTAAAATAAACATACATACTTGTGTTTCTTAAAATGCAGATACATGTGCCATACTATAAATTCTTGTAATCCTTCTTTAGCATGATGAAGTTAACAGGACGAAAGACTACTACAAATTTCCTGTAAATAGCCAGTGAATTATTCACGTCTTCCTCCAATTGTGCCAGTATTTTTTTAAGGATAGCTGGCTGAATGCAGACTCAGATGTCATAACATTTTAGTTTTAAGCATCTGCAAGGACATACTTTTCTTTAAAATGAGTTTAGAAAGAGATATAAAGAATCAGCACAGTACTAATATGTAGAATGCATGTTTACTTGCTTTAATTTAACCAATAAATATATATTGTATTTAAAAATGTGTCATACGTTTTCATTTTGCTGCACCTATGCACAGAAAGTACATGTACTAGAAATCTGCTTAACTAAACTAAATCACTCATAAAATTGTATATCTCTAATTTGATCACGATTTTTTTCAAGCTACAGTGATACAAAACAGTTGCTGCAAAGCAGGTGCAGCTGTTTACAAATGAACCATTGTGGGTTTAAATTTTTATAAAAAAAACATTTAAGAGTACTTGGCCTGCAAGATCTGGACCTTCATTATAGTTGGCAGGGGGAGCAGGTCCCATGGCAGTTCAGTGTTTGTCTGTGGGGTATCAGGTTTCGTGTGCTCAGTCTGTTTTGGTTTCCTCACTTGCTGGAGGAAGTGCAAGAGCTGTCAATCTACCGGGGGACCATGCATGGCACATGCACGGCAACCCCAAAAAATTTCCAAAACCAGAAAGAGTCATTGTGGTTGATGGGACACCCCTGGAAGTGACGTCATATGCACAAATTGATCTGTAAAATGCTTAAAATTTGGGAGAAAGGGGTAAGATTATGGGGGACCAGGGAGAGAGGGCCATAAATGAGTAACTCACAAAAAAATGGGGGGGGGTGTTTTGACAGCTCTGAAAGTGTCTGCTTTAGGGCCTGGTACAGAGGTAAGATTCAGTAGGAGAAGTGCCAGGATAGATTTTGCTGAGTAATACGGCAGCAATTGAAAGGCAGGATCAGGATGGTTAGTAGATCAGTCAAAAGCTCCAAAGTATATTCTAGTAAGGGTTTTTACCCTGTGGTATCAATGTTGTTGGTTTAGGGACTCATGGGCAATGCTGTATTTTGGTAAGCATCAGACCTCAGCACACCCACCTACAAGCCCAAAGCACATGCATAGTAAGTGACATAGTGCACATAGTAACATCATATGCTCATATGCTGCATGCTCATTAGGTCACTTTCTACTACACATGCATGCCAAGGCCCTGAAGGTACTCCCCATCCCTCTCTGATGCTGGGTTTAGTAGGTACTGTAAGTATTCAGCGGCAGCAGGGCATGAAAATATTGTTTTTTTCTCTGCTGATGGTTTGGTTTAACAAAGAAAACTCCACAGATGCATTAGCTTAAAGGCTTAGAGGTTTTGAATGGCGTGTATCTTCCCAGTTCCAAAATGTGAAATCAAATTGCCCCAAAAAACAAGATGTGGGTAATGAAATGGAACAACTCTATGTACCATTGCTGTAGAAGGCTTATCTGGTCATACTATTATAATGTCAATCTATTTGACAGTAGATACATAGTTTAATAAGATTAAGGCTAATGTCCTATGAGTTTCTAACTCCCCATTTCAATTGAATATTGTTATGATATGTTTAATGGCCCTCAATTGTAACCACTGGTAGAGTAGTGACTGGAATTAAGATGGGTTATTTTTCTTCATGCTAGATGGACATTTGTATTAACTTACATATTGTGGGGAAGTGAGTATTTTCTCAGATTGGTATTGATAGAGTTAAAGCAGACAGGAGACCGAGACGAGGGTAGCAGTTTATAAGATTTTCTCTGCTCTTTATTATGCACAAAGCAGGTTTCAAACAAAACAGTATAATAAATAAAAGTCCATTCTGCAGAGATATCGATTTAACAGAAAAAGGACTCTCAGTCCAGTGGGGTTAAAATTAGGGTTTCCTCCACCCCAAAATAAGGCACAATACCTTAGATCCTTAGTTCTTTCCCAGCAGAAGCTCTACAGAGTCGCTTTGGCTCTCACCACTTAGTACACAGGCTCAGAAACAAGAGTTCCCCACCCAGCATGAACAAGAGGCAAATTATACTTAGCCTGGAGCTCCACACTATGTATAAATGGGTAATCTAGGAGGAAAGTTTAACCCAGTCACTACTTTCCTCAGAGGGTGTCTTACATTAGGCTTCCAAATGTTGTAGCATGGCCTTAATGAGCTAATAGTAGCTGAACTAGCTCTTTTTTAACAGAGCTCTGCCTAAATGCCACTGTTCAAGCAAGTATAAGAATTAAGATACAATAAGAATAAACATTTATAACAAACCTCCCAACTGTCTGGTTTGGAGTGGGATAACCCGATTTTGACAGCTCAACCCGCAGTCCAGATTGTTAATAAAATGTCCCGACTTTCTCTTAGACCTCTGAACAGCCCGAAAAAGATAAAACGTTTCTAAAACTTAATTGGCAGGTGCACTTAGTTACTTTAGTAACAATTTAAGATAAGCAAAAAAGCAATTGCAACAATTTAAAATAAACTTGCAGTTTAAAGAGCAATTCACTTTTATTAGCAAACTGTAAAAAACACAGATTAAGGCCACAAATAAAGGGCCTGAATCCCTTTTGCAATGTAAAAGATACTGGGATTTTTTTAGCACAATGCATCCATCTAGTGGGATCCAGGAATGCCCCTACATGTGGCCCCACTAGGAACAATAAATCACAAAAGTTTCAGCAACAAATATAATGTTACATAACTGGAAGAAAAGGCAAGATAAAATCAGCATTTCTCTGCTGTCTCAAGTCCAGACCATCTCCTCCAGGTCGAGCTACACAAGATTCATTGGGGTCCCGGGATCCCCGAGTTCACCAAGGTCCTCGCCCCCCCCCCTTAGGTCCTAGACTTTATGCTCCCAGCAGCATCCAACCCCTCCTTGGAGGGGAAGGCAAAAGAGAGAGAGCACATGGTCCCTCTGCTTTATAAAGAATTATGCAACACTCACATCTCCTGGCCAAATCTAGAACTGCCAGGGCACACTTCACTAGGGGAAAATGAATCCTTTCCCCTACCACAGGGCTGTCCAACTGTGTCTGCTTACCATGTGTAAACTTTTAAAGGTATCAGACCTTAACCGAGCCCTGCATTGCTTAATCAAATTCAAACTGTAATCCCTGTATTGTTCACATATGTAATCTCCCCTGCATTGTTCACACATGTCATTTCCCCTGCATTGTTCACACTTGTGACACCTCTATTGTACACAACCCTAAAACCCTGTACTGTTCACACCAGAGACCCAGACTGAAACTGTCTACATTGTTTACTTGTTCACACCTTATTCAAAATGCTAATAGGGTCCTTGTATGTAGTACATTTTATAGTGGTCCTGCTCAGTGTAAACTGTCTGCTGCTCTGTTCTGCCTTCCCCATGCTCCCTGTGTTTGCCATACTATGACTGCCCCATTCTCCTTTGTGTGCCAATCTTTGCCTGCCCTATGCTCCCTGTGTGTGCCATACTCTTCCTGTGGGACATAAGACTGGTATTTGTTTTGGGGGTTTGTTAGCATTTGAAAATTATTGTTAGGGGCCCCTAAGGTGTTTAATCATGTGATGGGAGTGCTGTGTTATCCACAGGGTAGGAGGCATATGGATTTAAGGGTAGGTCTTAAAGGAACAGTTCAATGTAAAATAAAAACTGAGTAAATATAGGATAGGTTGTGCAAAATAAAAACGTTTCTAATATATTTAGTTAGCCACAAATGTAATCTATAAAGGCTGGAGTAAACGGATATCTAACAAAATAGAACAGAACACTACTGCTTTTCAGCTCTCTTAACTCTGAGTCAGTCAGCGACTTGAAGGGAGCCACATGGGACATAACTGTTCAGTGAGTTTAAAATCCTATGCATGCAGCACAGATTCAAAAGCAACAGTTATGACCCATGTGGCCCCCTCTTCAAATCACTGATTGGTTACTGCTTGGTAACCAGTGGAAACTAAGAGAGCTGCAAAGCAGGAGGTAGTGTTCTGGATATTATATTATCAGTCACTCCAGCCTTTATACATTACATTTTTGACAAACACATTTTTTATTTTGTACAGCCAATTTACCCAGTTTTTATTTTTACACTGAACAATTCCTTTCATATGACTTAGCTTTTTTTCACATATGAGTGATAAATTATATCCCTGCAGTGAGCATCAATCATTTGGTGTTTTGGTGTGCTACCACCATTTAGTACATGATCTTGTGGTAACATGGGTGTGGTTTAAACTGGGTGTGGTTTAAAAACAGGGAGTGGTCAACACTGGCTTCCATTATCGGCCCTCCACCATGTACGCCAGAAATATTCTGACCCTCTGCACCACAGAAGTTGGACAGCACAGCCCTACCATATTTAAATAGTCTCAAGTCTTAACTCACAAAGCAGGTATTTCCAACCTGTAGGGGATTTACAGAACTTAGGGGAAGTTAACCCTATGGACCCCTACATTCTTACACTGCATGGCTTATTAAAGGAATACTTCACTTATAAACAAACTTTCAGTATGCCATATAATGGCCTATTCTTATTATTTCATTCAACTGCATATATCTCAAAAAATATATATTATGGACATGAGTTTTGTTTCCATGTTAGCTTCACTTTACTTCAACTTTCGAAAATTCTTTTATAGGTTATTTTTTCAGTATTATAATGTTGATAAAGACTTACAGTAAAATAAGATGGTGTGTTAACATTCATACTTGCTGTTCATTTGATGTTAATCCTGTTGTTGACATTATTAGTAGGCCCATTACACTTCTGTAAGCAGAGTCTAATGAAGTGCTGTGCCTGTTAAACTCTGAAGACAAGAATTAGTGGGGTATTTTTTCATAGCTTAATCACAAGTAGAAATTACTAAATTAAATTATAATGTAAAACCAAACATTTTATTATCATGGCGTTATCTTCCAGTTCTCAGTGTTTCAGTAATTTTGCTCTGGGTCTATTGTTTTAAACATAGACATGAATGCATTTAGAGAACTTTACTGCTTTTAGCACTAACACTCTTGTCTGTTCTTTAAATATTTTGTGTTTTTATGTTGAGCCAGTGCACCCATACAAATATACAGTAGATATGGTTGCATGCATTGGAATGTTTACATTACTATTCATTTAACTCTTTTGAAAAGAGCCTCTGAGAAGTACATTTCGGAACTGAAATTGCAGTTGCTTAATTTGAATCTAAAGACTAATATGATAATTACCTTCTGCTTTGCTGAAGAGATTATGGCATTCTAAAGCAACAATTATCAAAATGGTGTTTTGATGAAAAGAAAAACCTACATTATAACAGCAGTGTTAATTAAAACTGTTTATTATACAGAATGAATTAAAATGTATGGACATTTAATTTATTTATTACCATTAGAATGTTTTGCACATATGGCATCTGTCAAATGTAACATATGGTCATTGTTACTTTGTTTTATTTCTTGTGAATATTAGAATTTAAAAGTTATTGGTGCACATGAGTAAAACACATATGCTACAATTAGAGATAAAAATGTGCATGTGAGCATAGGTATATTTTCCTATTTTCATGTGATTACAATTAAATATTTCATATGTTTATATAGGTTTTCTCTTTCCATCTATTACATAAATAAATATCTATATATACATACAACAGTTTTTAATAGTTTTTTTTTTATTCTAACACCAATAAGTATTTAACCCTTTATCTGGTGGTAATGTGGGATCTATAACTCCAACACAAACATGCCAGCACATAGGGAGGTCTATATATCAACATTTACATTTAGGAATTATTTGATTAAATATCAATTATTCAAGTTTTGGAAAACCAGGCCTTATAGTTTTATGTTTACAAGTAACAAATTGTGGGTAGATGAAGTACTGTCAGCAAAGAGACAAGTAAAGCCCTTTATAATTATATATTGTTTATTCAAGTTAAATTTATGTTAATGATTAATCCTACAAATACTTTAAAACATCGAAATTACAGGGGATCATCAAATTGATATAAAATGGGTTTGTCTTTGCAAAATTCCAAATTTAGGAAAATAGTCAAATTGTGGTTCAACTACAGTTTAGATGTTGATGTAAATTTAGAATCAAAATTAGAAAGTGTAGATTGTGTTTTCTTATTGCCTCACTCTCTTATACTCTCTTTCTTTCATTGTATATATATATATATATATATATATATATATATATATATATATATATATATATATATATATATATATATATATATATATATATATATATATATATATATATATATATAGACAGCTGGATGCCCGGCACAGCTCATATGTGGTTAATAGTGCCTGGGTGCATATGGCCCGAAGGAATAAATGCAAGAATGAAAAAGGCTTGCACTCACAGGTCTTAAGAAGCAAATATGGGTGTTTATTCAGCAAAAAACTACAAACGTTTCGGCTAGCACTCTAGCCTTTATCAAAGCTTTGAAACACTTTGATAAAGGTGAGAGTGCTAACTGAAACATTAGTGTTTTTTTGCTGAATAAACACCCATATTTTCTTCTTAAGACATGTGAGTGCAAGCCTTTTTCGTTCTTGCTTTTTTTCCTTCAGGCCATATGCACTTTTGAGAAAGGCCTCGGAGAGGCCGAAACGTTAGTCCTTTAGTCAATAAACATTTTTATTTATTTTTTAAGACCTGAGAGTGCGGACCTTTTTTGGATATATATATATATAGTTCAGTTTAGGAATGAATCATTCCAAGACCAGCACTTCCCTTTGTGAAAATTCTCCAAATTTTATTTAGATACACATATCAGTGTCCAATGTTTCGGTCCTTGTTAGGACCTTTATCAAGGACCTTAATAAAGGTCCTAACAAAGACTGAAACGTTGGACACTGATATGTGTATCTTAATAAAATTTGGAGAATTTTCACAGGGGGAAAGGGAAGTGCTGGCCCTGGGATGATTCATTCCTGGGATGATTCATTCCTAAACTGAACTGTGTGCTTGAGAAATTGACCATGCACCCCGAAGGCTATCTGAACAGAGTGTTGATGCTTAACAAAGATTTGGATATATATATATATATATATATATATATATATATATATATATATATATATATATATATATATATATATCCAAATATATAAATATATATATATATATATCCAAATATATAAATATATATATATACATACATACAGCGCTATATAAATAAATGATGATGATATATATATATATATGTATATATAAATATATATATATATATATATATATATATATAGATATATATATATATATATATAGATATAGATATATATATATATATATATATAAAACCATAGGAATGGTGCACTCCATAGACAAAATTAATACCTGGGTTTTAGTGAAAAAACAAAAAAATGTATTACTATTAAGCCTCAATGTTTCTATCCCCCATAGGGATCTTCCTTGTTTGTTTTTGAACCTGACGAAGATCCCTGTGGGGGATCGAAACGCTGAGGCTTAATAATAACATTTTTTTTGTTTTTCACTAAAACCCTGTGAGTGCTGCAATCCTTGTTCACTATATATATATATATATATATATATATATATATATATATATATATATATATATATATATATATATATATATATATATATATATATATATATATATATATATATATATATATATATATATATATATATATATATACACACACATACATACAATAATATTCAATTTATTTTCATTTTATAGATGACAATGAATGTCAAAATGCAACAAACATATGTGGTGAAAATGCTAACTGCACAAATACAGATGGTGGCTACTACTGCACGTGTGTCCCTGGTTTTAATTCAAGTGGAGCTGAAAGATTTGTGACTAATGATGGAACATACTGCATTGGTAAGTGAAAATGTATTTTTCATAAGCCGAATACACTTTTGTCTTTCCTAATCTATAGTTCATCTAATCAAATATTAATTTTAATTAATAACATTATTAATATTATCAAATCCAATTTTATGTTTGAACTAGGGGAAAAATATATGTGGAGGGAGCTATTAATCACAGTCTGCCAGCAGCAGCATTGTTGCTAAATATGGCACAATGCTGTTTCATTACATTGAATTTCTGCATGAGTTCCATTTATTTCTTTGACAAATCTGTTTTTTTGAATCAGTATTACATGTCTTACACATGGGAAACCTTAACAAATGCCACATTTTGTATATAACTAGGATTATTAACATACTGCATTTATATGTTTGAGGTATGATCTAAAATATTTTGTTCTGTCGCTGAAGAATAGTTAGTTGAATAACATATCCAGTGCTGTCAATATGGCTATGCACAGCAAAGCTATTTTATCAGACTTAAAAAACAAATCACATTTAATGCTGCAAAATAATTAAACACACAGTAGCAGACATACCATGGATCTCAACATAATAATCAGCCCTGATATTAAAACAAATAATGTTTGCAATGTTTCACACTGTTGAGATCTGGCCTCTTGTACTGTAGCGTCTAATAAATCATAAATGGAAGAATCAAACTCTCACCCAGGGATTTAGAGCACTCTAAGCAATTATCAAGTATCAGGCAAGTTTTTAAGCATTTATCTAAAGAAAGAACAAAAAACAAAAAAAAAAACCAAGGAGAATCTGTAATGAGAATTAAAACTGAAATAAAACTATCCAGAAACCAAGGTAGTCATGAACCTCATCATGTGAAGTTACGGGGAGGGTTGATCTTTAGGACATTAGGATGTAATCTGTGATGAACCCAGCTTAGTGCAGGAGACTAGAGGGTCAATGACTGTGCCGATATTCAGCTAACCATCCTTTGGCCCACAAATGTGTTATTTGCATAAAGGTTGTGTATATATATATATATATATATATATATATATATATATATATATATATATATATATATATATATATATATATATATATATATATATATATAAATATATCAAAGGAGCGAGGTGCACACCAGGAACCTTTGAAGGGTTAAAAAATCTTTTCTTTATTTATTACATCTTATAAAACAGGTCCTGTTTTTATAAGATGTAATAAATAAAGAAAAGATTTTTTAACCCTTCAAAGGTTCCTGGTGTTCACCTCGCTCCTTTGATATTTTTGTATACTATTAATAAGAGTAGCACCTGGGTCATTTTCTATCGTGAGGTGTGCTGAACCCATTTGGACTAAGTTTATATATATATATATATATATATATATATATATATATATATATATATATATATATATATATATATATATATATATATATATATATATATATATATATATATATATATACACTTTGTGGCTGGTGCACACGGCGAAAGATCCAATGCCCGTGTGCTGGTTCAAAACAATCACATAGATTACTAGAAAAAAAAAAAAACGCATCAACCAGGATTTAGTATGAAAAATCAGATATCAAAATTTATTATCAACGTTTCGGCTCCATAGCTGGAGCCGTCTTCTTTCCTGAAGACGGCTCAAGCTATGGAGCCGAAACGTTGATAATACATTTTGATATCTGATTATATATATATATATATATATATATATATATATATATATATATATAGAGAGAAATACTTGCCGTCACTGCACTCACCACTCATTTGCGTCAAGGCTGGGTGCTAACCAAAAAATTATAAAGTCCAGTAGATGAAAGCACTCACAGCTCCATTGTAAAGTTAAAGTTTAAAAGGTTTCTTTATTGAACCCACATCTGATCTGATGTGGGTTCAATAAAGAAACCTTTTAAACTTTAACTTTACA
The DNA here is from genome assembly GCF_017654675.1 of Xenopus laevis. Classification (NCBI taxonomy): domain Eukaryota; kingdom Metazoa; phylum Chordata; class Amphibia; order Anura; family Pipidae; genus Xenopus; species Xenopus laevis. Next base: position 74,481,488 of record NC_054377.1, read on the forward strand.
ATGGAGCTGTGAGTGCTTTTATCTACTGTGACCACATTCTGCCTCACACTGGTATAGTGCTGGAAGGGAGTGGCAGCTTCCTCTTTGCTTTCCACCTAAGAACAGGGTGGATGTGTGTTCTGCGCCTGGGCATGGGTCCAGTAAAGTTGGGGTACAGGGCCCCGTGAATGAGGCATTAGATAGTGGCAGGTGTAGCTCCTGTAATAGTACACTCTAGGAGTGTAAGTCAGTTAGGGCTGAGCTAAAAAGAGCAGTTCTGAGCTCCAACATAGGAGTGGCAGTTTGGATGTATCTCTCCCAGGCCATATTGCTTGTAGTATAGGGATCCCAGTGGAGAGGGAATCAGGATAGAGGATTTCCCCTGAGGTGATCCAGACCACTACTGGAATATGTTGCAGAGGTGAAGTGAGATTCCTGCCAAGTGTCAGCCGCTGTTACGCTCTGTATGTGATGTGCCTGTACCACTTGTCTGTGAACAACTGTGATGTGAGTAATCCCTTTGGATGTTCAATAAATTGTTTTCAAGAACCCTCTGTCTTATTTCTCTGCATAGCAGCATGCAAGGTGTAGTTGCACAACACCATTTCCTTCCTCTTCCACACAGCAAAGGCCCACTCTGGGTGAGAGAGTCCAGTGTAACCAGTGTTCTACTGGTACTAGTCCGGGAAGGCTGTTATTGAGCCCAAAAAACGTATATATTTTCAACTGCAATACGAATATTGCATGTATATCATCTTCAAAGCATTTCACAACTGCTATAGTATGTGATGAAGTGTAATATTCAGCAAAGTATGCCACCTTTATCTCCTGACATATCTGACATCTATATTCCCAAACTCCAGAAACAAAATCCCAAGAAAGATGAAGCTTAGAGGTGAAAGTATGGAAACGTAGAACAGAACACCTAATTGGAGCCCAATATAATTATGTGTCTTCTAAGAATGGCCTGTATGAAAGAAAGATTTCAAGCCAATCGATTAATAAGAACATAGTAATATATATCCTTGAGAAAGGTCCCCAGGTGGGACCGAAACGTCGGATAATAATGCTGTGTTACCAATAAAACACTTTATTTACTTCTACAATGAGTGTGCTGATCCATTACTACTGTGTATATATATATATATATATATATATGTAGAGGTTATCGGCACTCACCATTCATATGATCAACTGCTGGGTGCTAACCAAATACTTAAAATTGTATATTTATATGCATTATATTAATTGTTTAAGAATATACAGAAACCATACACCTAATAACACTTGGCAGGTATGATTTAGACATTGCAGGTTTTGTCTTTGTTGACACTGGTCCTATCAGGCAGAAATTGCTCAGAACCACTCTCTTCAGATTTCCAATCTCCAGCACCAGTGTCTGAAACAGACTGATCATCATCATCATCATCGAACAACGCTAATAAAAAGTAGCCGCAATAGTTCTCCCTGAGCAAATGACAATGTGGCAAAGAGAATGCTGTCATAGGGCAGTATTGTTGTGATCTGCTTAAGAGAGGTCTTAAATACCGGTACATTTTCTCAAGAACACTCCAGTCTGGGTGTTGCATATTATTTAAAAAGTATTTACTGAACAATGGAATTCATACTTTGTGGAGGCCTGTAATATCAACAAAGACTTTATGAAAGAGCTGGCTTATAAATGAGTATAAATTTACTGAAAGTCCAATTGCAAGGCCTGAAAGCTAAGAGAATAAAAATTCAGGCGTTAGAAATGTTGCCTCTAGAACTTAGCACTATGGCTGAGCATTATACATTCCCAGATTTTTATTTTGTTGCTGTTGATTTCATTTTTGTCTATGATATATAAAATGTACACATTTTAACACTAGGCTAAAGAAAAAAATACCTGATTTTATTATTATATTACTTTAAAGCTTTGAAGCTTTTTGTGGGATCTCATGCTAGAGACCCTAGTTTGATTCCCTGTGGCAACTTCTTGTGACCCTGGACAAGTCACATAATCTCCTGGTGTCCCGACTACTATAGTGTGACTATAACGGTTACCTTGCTTGCTGTAAAATCGCTTTGAGTCCCAAGGGAGAAATAAGCTATATAAAGTAATTCCATTTTCATCTGGACAGTGCAAACTTTTTCCTGGCATATTCTTCTTGTGACACAGGAGCCAATCCAGAGCAGTATATATGGAATAATGTAATATTTACTGATAACTGCTGAGTGTTGTTTGTATATGCTGCCAATTGGTGAGTGTAACATGTCATTAAAAAAGTTTTATATTTTATAAAGATTATAATCAACGCGTAAATATTTGTAGAGAGAGGGGTTTGACATTGCAAATGACCCTGCATATTACGTTTCATGACATTCTGAGTGAATGTTGAGCTGGTTTATTTATAAACCCATTGTTAACAATGGACAGGATCTGTCTGAAGACTGGAAAAACCCCACCACAGTGGTCCTTATGTTATATGTATATTACTACATTATACATTTTATTATTAATCATAAAGAAAACCAAGCTCACAATAGAGCAAAGGTGCCAACTCAGTTGGTACCAGGGTAGAGAGGGATTTCATATTTGTGATCCCCATTCCATCTTTAAGGGAATATAATTAAAATCAAAAACATTGTTTAAAATGGCATTTTCGCGAATGTTTAGCGCTGCTCGCAATGTAAAATCATTTGCTGGCAATATTACATCGCTCATTATCACTATAAACAAAGATTCATTATCACTATAAACAAAGATTAGCATTAAGATGTTTTGCAATTGTGAAATTTTATTACATACACTGTGCATGTTTGCAAACTTTGCAAGGAAGTTGTTGAGGTCTTAAATCGGTCAAAACAATGAAAATCGGGGTGGCTAATGTTTGCAATGGTCTTTGTGAGAGGTTTTGTGCTAACAAAACATATTGCATTCCCCCATTTATGCATAGAGAACACAGAGGCCCCTCAGGATATTAGCACTTACCCCACTGTGCACTGGGTATGGGAAAATGGGCCAAAAGTATATTTTCTACTACTCAATAAATTATTATAAATTTGCACAGTGGATGCTAAAAAAACAGCATTGAATTGCCCACACCACCCAAATGGACAGTAAGAATAAACTGCATCAATATTCGAAAATTGCATTTTTTTTCCATCTTTCATAAAAATCATGGCATAAAAATATGATCGCAAATATATTTGAGTTAAGAATTTTCAAACTCTAATTCGAATGAAAAACTCTGCCACCTAAAACTTGTCGAGACTCTATAGAAGTCATTGGGTGTTTATTAAAAGGACTCAAGCAAGTTGATGTTCAAGATTTTGTTTGTTTTTTTTAGTTTTTCAATCAGTTGTTATTTTACAAGCTCACTGAAAGCAAAGCATGTAACCTACTATATCTTGGTCACAGGCACCAGTTCCCATACCCGCTCAAAGAGCGGTCCTCCAGGCTTACGCATTTCATGTTCTTACAACTCTAAGGGGCAGATTTACTTGGGTCGAATATCGAGGGTTAATTAACCCTCGATATTCGACTGCCGAATTTAAATCCTTCGACTTCGAATATCGAAGTCGAAGGATATATCGCTATTCCTACGATCGAACGATCGAAGGAATAATCGTTCGATCGAACGATTAAATCCTTTGAATCGAACGATTAAATCCTTTGAATCGAACGATTCGAAGGATTTTAATCCATCGATTGAAGGATATTCCTTAGATCAGAAAATTGTTAGGAAGCCTATGGGGACCTTCCCCATAGGCTAACATTGGCCTCGGTAGGTTTTAGCTGGAGAACTAGGGGGTCGAATAAATTTTTAAAGAGACAGTACTTCGACTATCGAATGGTCGAATAGTCGAACGATTTTTAGTTCGAATAGTTCGTTTCGAAGTCGTAGTAGTAGTCAAAGGTAAAAGTAGCCAATTCGATGGTCGAGGTAGCCATATTCGACCATTCGAAATTCGAAGTATTTTTCCTTCTATTCCTTCACTCGAGCTAAGTAAATGGGCCTCCATAGGCCTATGATTTAGGGGCAAATTCACCAAGGGTCGAATATCGAGGGTTAATTAACCCTCGATATTCAACTGGGAATTAAAATCCTTCGACTTTGAATATCGAAGTCGAAGGATTTTAGCGCAAATAGTTCGATCGAACGATCGAAGGAATACTCGTTCGATCGAACTATTAAATCCTTCGAATCGAACGATTCGAAGGATTTTAATCCATCTATCGAAGGATTATCCTTCGATCAGAAAAAACTTGGAAAGCCTATGGGGAAGGAGGTCCCATAGGCTAACATGGACTTCGGTAGCTTTTAGGTGGCGAACTAGGGGGTCGAAGTTTTTTCTTAAAGAGACAGTACTTCGACTATCGAATGGTCGAATAGTCGAAAATTTTTTAGTTTGAATCCTTCGATTCGAAGTCGTAGTCGAAAGTCGAAGTAGCCCAAAAAACACTTCGAAATTCGAAGTTTTTTCACTTCGAATCCTTCACTCGAAGTTAATGAATTGGCCCCTAAGTGTTGAGAGAACACAAAACACATAAGGCTGTAACTTAAGTTTGTACTATAATAAACATCTACTTATGAAATGCATATATAACTTATGTTTGTACTTAAATAAACATCTACTGTTTACATATAATTGCCTGGAGGACCGCTCTTTGAGTGCCTGCTCTACAAACAATACGGTGATATCTGCTCCCCAAAGCTGAAGGCTCAGGGCAGAGCACCTGGGCCTTCTCATATACATGGTTTGTTTCTGAAAAACGTTTTTTTGCTATTTCTTTGGAATGGGGTTTGTCTGAGAAGAAAATAAAATGTACATTTATATTTATTTCTGGAAGTTTAGATAATGTTTACACACACTTTTTCTACATAAACCAAACTGAATGAGCTAATGTAAAAAATGGGAATATTGTCTCTTCTAAATAAATACGCTAGCAATTGAGGGGTGGAATGTGGTCAGATTTTTTTTTTTTAAATCAAGATTTATTTAATTTGAAGAAATAGAACTTAAATCATCCTTTTAAAATGGATAAAACACACAAGGATGCATAAAGAGTTATTACCTATTTCAGCAAATACTGAAATGCTGCATATAAGCAATTTATGGTAGGTACAGGCGCTTCATAAGTAGAAGTTAAAGACTTTGAGAACATTAATTTAAGTTGTATTTAGATTATTGTGACCCAAGTTTGTAAATTATTTATTATATTTTCATATCTTTTTCTTGATGTTCTCATAAAACATTTCTGATTTTGTTTACTCTCTAGAATACCAGTTTTATTTGTATTCTATTGAAGATATGCACACCATCTGTATGAACAATATCTTGTTCAGAATTTCTGTGCTTTATCATTAATAATCAAGATAATATTCTGTATATTTATGTATTATGTATCATTCTGTTTTCCATTATATGGATTAATTTCCGCTCCTCCTACATTCTTCATCCAATATTACATTTTTAATATATGTACTCAGGAAAACATGTGAGAAAAGCAATTTAACATGGTAAAGAAAAATGCAGTGTCCCTGTATGTGCAATAAATAACCTGTTCTCACTGCCAATACATACTGATGTTGTTTTCAGCAAATATTATTTAGGTTTGTCAGCAAAGCTCATTACAGTCAATGTGTCATTCTCATTTTGCTTGTTGATATAATCCCTTAACATGATTAAAAGAAAAAGAAGAGCTACTCTTATTTACAGTTCAGACAAATGCCATGTAGTGTCAGAAATTCCATAAATCTGTGTATGTGCAACTGGCTGTAGTAATATGTTTATGTCAGCATGGTACAAAATGAATTCTAAAATTAAAATGCAAACTTCATGCTTCATATATTAAAGAGGCAGTTCAAATCCTCAAAACTTATATACAGTACCATAAATAAGACTTTTTTCAGTTGCTTTACATTTTAAATTGTTTTTTCACATTTACATTTTATAGGAATGGGATCCATTATCGGAAGCATGTTATTGAGATACTGTAGCTCTGAATTATGGAATGGCTGTCCCCATAGACTCCATTTTATTCAAATAATGCATTTTTTTAAAATAATAAAACAGTACCTTGTACTTGATCCAAACTAATATATAATAATTTTTCAGTTTGCTGCCCAGTTTCCCAACTTAGACAAATCACTCTGCAAACTGACAGCATCCTGCATGGAACCTATAGTTCTGCACAATTTAGTATCATCTGCAAAAATAGAAACAGTACTTTTAATGCCCACCTCCAGGTCATTAATAAACAAGTTGAAAAGCAAGGGACCTAGTACAGAGCCCTGTGGTACTCCACTAACAACTCTGGTCCAATTAGAAAATGTTTCATTTTCCACCACTCTTTGTAGTCAGGTACAAATACTATGTTCCAGGCCAACATTTCTTAATTTAACCAGTAAACTTCTGTGTGGCACTGTATCAAATGCTTTAGAAAAGTCAGAGTAAATCACATCCCCTGCCATCCCAGAATTGAGGTCCCTCCTTACCTTCTCATAAAAAGAAATTAAATTAATTAAGTCTGGCAAATCTAGCAAGATCTAGTATGCATAAAACCATGCTGGCACCAACTCATAGTATTGTGATTTGCTATGAAGTCCATTATGTTATCCTTTATTAACCCTTCAAAAAGCTTTCCTACCACTGACATCAGACTAACTGGCCTATAGTTTTGAGGCTGAGAACAGGATCCCTTTTTGAATAGAGGCACCACATTAGCAATTTGCCTGTCTCTTGGCAACATGCCAGATCTCAATGAATCCTGAAAAATTAAGTAAAGAGGTATGGCAATCACCGAACAACGCTCGCTAAGTACCCTGGGATGAATACCATCTGGCCCTGTAACTTTATTTATCTTAACATGTTATAGTCTCTTTTGAATTTCCTCATGTGTGAAACATGCATCATTAGTTGTATTACTAGAATTGGGACTATTAATAAGTGTTCTGTTCCCACATGAAGGCGAATGAAGGTATAACTAACAATAGCTGTGTGACTTCCTACCTTCGTATCCAAGCAGTGGGGCAGACCGGACCGGCAGACGCTCAGGTTGGATGGATTCAAACGTAGACACAGGGATGAAATCAGCCTGGGTTTATTTGATCCAGAATACAGCAATAAACGGTGATACAATACTGTTCTGTAGTAGTGGTATCAATACTGTCCTGTAAATGACTTTCCTGAGGCTAACTGCTGGTCAAAAACTGATGCCTTCACAAGCCCAAAATGTCTGAATGTCCAGTCACACAGTAATGAGGCAAAGAAAATGGCTGCCGGAAGTGAGAAGGACTGAGCTGCAGAAAACCACGCCCCTGAGAGGAAAAACTTTACTAACAAGAACAGAGGTGTGCAGCATGCAAATTTTGTCCAGCAGAAAGCAGCAGTACAACAATGCACAGAAAATAACATAGATAAGAAGGATTGATAATAATGTAAGCAATTAACTATGAGGAGAACAGCACACTCCCCGTCTGAAATTTACTTTGGGAATTTCACTATGACGAATGTCCATGAAATATAACACAAACCTGCAATAAAAACATGTTAGAATGCAATAAACATAACAATATAGTTGGCTTTCTTGGCTTGTAATAGAGAAGATGTCTATAGTTCAACTTCAGTCCTGTTCATCCTGCAGGAACGTTCTCAATTGGTAATATCAAAATGAGTTCGTTAATTGGCCTTGCGAACGTTTTAAGCTCGCCCTTCCTGAAGATCTTCAACTCCACTTTTCGGACTTTGCCATCCTTGCTAGGGAAAACCTTTGTAATTAGTCCCATAGGCCAAGCAATCCTTTCGGTTTGTTGCTCCTTCATCAATACAAGGTCTCCTTCTTTCAAGTTTGGTTTTTGGTGTTGCCATTTTCTTCTTCCTTGAAGAATATTGAGATACTCCTTTCGCCATCTGTTCCAGAAGTAATCCGCCAGGTATTGTACACGTTTCCAGTGTTTTTGGTAGATATTTGCGTGAGTAAATTCTTCACTAGGCATTAGTATATTCTCGGTTTTTTGGGTAAGTAGAGTAGCTGGAGTCAGTATGGCTGGTGTTTCAGGATCCATAGACACTGGCACAAGGGGTCTTGAATTGATAATAGCCGAAACTTCGGCAAGAAGGGTGACGAGTCTCATGTGTGAGTCTTGAAGAGTTTACATCCATCAACATAGAATTTAAGATGTTGCGTGAGATCCCGATCATTCTCTCCCAGGAACCCCCCATATGGGAACTATGAGGAGGATTGAAGATCCAGGTGCAACCTTTCTCCGCCAACTGATCTTGAATGGGCTTAGTGTCGATGTTCAGTTCTCTACAGGCTCCAATGAAGTTACTTCCTTGGTCTGACCTCAACTGTTTCACTGGTCCTCTGATTGCGAAGAACCGTCTTAAGGCATTAATGAGACTGGATGTGTCCATGGATTCTATCACCTCTATGTGAACGGCTCGCACACTCATGCAAGTAAATAGCACAGCCCAACGTTTACTGTTTGCGTGACCGCCACGGGTTCTGCGTGCGGACACCATCCATGGCCCAAAGACGTCCAGGCCAGTATAGGTAAAGGGCGGTTCTGAACATAGTCTATCTGCAGGCAAATCAGCCATTTGTTGGTGTAGCAGTTTCCCTCTTGCTTTGCGACAGTGCACACAGTCATGCAGTATTCGGGCTACAAGTTTTTTCATACCTATAATCCAAAGACCTGCGGACCTTAACTTGCCTTCGGTGATTTGTCTGCCCTGGTGTTCAGCCTTTTTGTGGTAGTGTCGGATCAGCAACACGGTGATATGATGTTTGCTGGGAATAATTAGAGGATTTTGTTCTGCAACTCCTAGGTGGGCTTGATTCAAGCAACCACCAACTCTGAGCAGGCCAAAACTGTCTATAAATGGATTTAGGTTGGCAAGAGGACTTTTTATAGGAATCTGCTGTCTGTTGTACAAGCACTTCCATTCTACATTAAATTCTCCCTGCTGGACATGACGTATTATGAGAGACTCGCTATGAGAAATGTCCTCAGCAGAGAAGGGTTTATGGCAGACATGCCAACCATGACAATCTTTATCTTCCTGGGTATTGTGATAACATCTAGCGATGTGCACTAACCTTGCAATAGTTCTGATGAGTCTCATCCAACTGGAGAAACGTTCAAAGCGATGACAATGGAGGCTGGAGGCTTGCCTTGCTTCAGTGACTAATGCACTAACTTCAGCGCGGATTTCTGGATCGTTATCCGGATCCTGGATGCTGAAATCTTCCTGTACACGTTCATCCGCCTCTCCTAGCAGAAACTCTGGACCTGTAAGCCAAGAAGAGTTAGTAAAAGAACCTATAGACATAGGCCTAGTGGCATGATCTGCTGGATTGAGTTCGGATGGTACATAGTGCCATTGTTCAGGTTTGGAGGACCTCCTGATTCTCTCTATGCGGTTACTGACATACACATAAAATCGTTTTTTCTGATTGTAGATGTAACCTAAAACGACCTTACTGTCAGTGTAATACTGGACTTCATCTATGTCGCCATCCAATTCTTGTTGTATGAAATCCGCAATTTCCACTGCTAACACGGTCCCACAGAGTTCAAGTCTGGGAATAGTATGATCAGGCTTGGGGGCTAACTTAGCCTTACCAAAGACAAATCCAACGTGATTTTGATTGTTGGGGTCTGTCACCTTCAGATAGACCACCGCTGCTATGGCCTCAGTGGAGGCATCCGAGAACACATGGAGTTCCTTCTTTACGCTAGAGGTAAGTGAGGTTTTAATATAGCATCTTGGGATGCGGATCTCATCTAAAGCACACAAAGATTGCTTCCAGGCTTCCCATTTTTGCTCTTTATCAGAAGGAAGAGGGGTGTCCCAATCCTTGATGGTTTCAGAAAGCTGTCTCAGTAGGGATTTACCCTGTATAGTGATGGGTGCTACAAATCCCAGTGGATCGAATAGGCTGTTCACCACGGATAGGACACCGCGTTTTGTGAATGGCTTGTCTGCACAACTTATTTGAAAACCGAAGGAGTCGGCTGAGAGATCCCATCTGAGGCCCAAGCTCCTTTGCACAGGTGGACTATCCTGTCCCAGGTTAATATCCTTGAATCCAGGTGCATGATCGCCCGACTCGAAGGCCCTCATCACGGCCAGGCTGTTTGAAGCTATTTTGTACAGTCTAAGTTTAGCTTGGTACAACATGCCTTGGGTCCTTTTCAGCAGATCGATAGCCGCTTCCTCAGTTGGTAGTGATTTGAGTCCATCATCTACATAAAAGTCTTTTTCCACAAAGTCTCTGGCATCTGTGCCATACTCCGATTCTCCTTCTAACGCAGTTCTCCGAAGGCCGTACATCGCTACGGCAGGTGATGGGCTATTTCCAAATACGTGTACCCTCATTCGGTACTCCACCGTCTCTGCGTTGGTGTCATTGTTCTTATACCACAGAAACCTGAGGAAATCCCGGTGGTCCTCTCTGACTACAAAACAGTGGAACATCTGTTCGATATCAGCAGTGATGGCGATAAGCTCTTTCCTGAACCTCATCAGCACTCCGACCAGGTTATTTGTCAGATTGGGACCTGTAAGAAGGACATCGTTAAGGGATACACCTTGGTGTTTGGCACTTGAATCGAAAACAACCCTAATTTGATTAGGTTTCCGTGGATGATACACTCCAAATGAAGGCAAGTACCAGGACTCGTTGTTCTTTCCTATGGATGGAGCTGGTTCTGCGTGGTTATTACGGAATATTTTATCCATGAAGGCAACGATGTGTTCTCTCATTTCAGGCTTACTGTTCATGGTACGCTGAAGAGAGTTAAATCTGGATAGCGCTTGCTCTCGATTGTTCGGGAGTCTTACCCTGGTGGCTCGGAAGGGTAATGGAGAGACCCAGTGATTGGTTTTGTCTTTAAAGGACTCACTGTCCATTATCTTGACAAACTCTCTGTCCTCTACTGACAATGCTACTTTATCGTCATCTTTGGTTGTGTGAAAGACCGATCTCCCCAAGTTGTCAGCAAAGAGGGGAGAAATGATGTCGGGTGGTTGTATGAGGTCTGGAGACTTCTCTTTCACTTCATAGTGATGAGGACACGGCTTAATGCAAGTTGTGCGTCCATCTCCACGCACGTACGTTTTGAAAGAGTTAATTCTTGGTTGATCCAAGCATACATTTCCTATGACTACCCATCCCAAGTCCAGTCTCTGGGCATATGGCGCGTAGTCGGGACCATTACATTGTTGGCGCACCTTGTGCACTCTTAGATTGTCTCTGCCGAGCAGGAGTAGAATCTCTGCGTTGTTGTCCATAGGTGGGATAACGTTGGCAAGGTGCCTTAGGTGTGGCTGGTGAAATGCAGCTTCTGGGGTAGGGATCTCATCCCTATGGTTAGGTATTTGATCGCATTCGATCAGTGTTGGTAGGGGTATTTCTGTATTCCCATTCATGGGAGAAGCAATGAATCCTTGTGCCCTCCTTCCGCTAGTCTCTATGCGGCCCGAGCAGGTGTTTAAGATGTAGGGTTCTGATGGTCCCTCTATTCCAAAGGCATCGAAGAATTTAGGTCCTGCTAGGGACCGGTTGCTTTGGTCGTCAATGATAGCATACATTTTTACTGCCTTTTCTGGTAGTCCCTCTGGATAGACCTTGATTAGGCATATTCGGGCACAACATTTCTCACTCTGGCTGTCGCCACATACTTCCAAACATGAGCAGGAAACAGCGGTGGCTGTGTTAGCGTGATTCTGAGGCTCCCCGCCATGACTTGGAGCAGGACTGGTGGTGAAGACAGCTGGTGAGTCTCTGGTGAACGGAATTGGGTGCATAGCTGAGGCATGTCTTTCACTATGACACTCCTCACACTTGATGATGGATTTACAGTCCTTAGCCATGTGCTCCAATGAAGCGCAGCATCTGAAACATACCCCAAGCTCGCTGAGAACTTTCTTCCGCTCCTGCATGGTTTTAGATCTAAACCCTCTGCATTTGTTCAGTGAGTGTGGTTTTTTATGAATGGGACATTCACGATTGAAGCACTTGTCTACTGATGAGGTATTGTACTGTTTACCCGTGGGTGCTGCAGGTGATGGTAGGTTAGTCTTTCTGACACTCACACTGCTCTTAAAGTCTCTGTTTTTATGCAAGACACTTTCATACCTTGAAGATGGTGTCGCTGAAGCTGCAGTGTTGAACTCCAGGAAGTCGAGGCTGGGGTCATTCCTCATCTGGGACTGTTCATCGATGAATCTGCAGAAATGAATAAATGGGGGAAAGGTGACGTTATGCACTCTTTTGTACCTTGAGACTGATGCCGCCCACTTTTCTTGCAGACTGTAGGGTAACTTCACGACAATTGGGTTCACTCCATGGGCTGTATCCAGGTAGCACAGGCCGGTCAAGCGAGGGTCTCTTTTGGCAAGCTCTAATTCCATGAGCAGATCACTCAAATCCTGAAGCTTATGGACATCCTTGAGATTGATTTTTGGGACGTTCTGCAGTCTCTTGAATAGGGCTTTCTCTATTGCTTCTGCACTGCCGAATGTACGTTCGAGTCTCTGCCAGGCGGCAGCGAGACCTGCTTCTGCTTGTCCCACATAGACAGTTCTGAGGCTCTTAATACGACTTGTGGAGCCTGGGCCCAGCCATTTGATCAAGAGGTTGAGCTCCTGCTCTGCGGTCAGGTTGAGGTTGGCAATGGCGGCTTCGAAAGTTGCTTTCCAGGCTCTGTAGCTCTCTGCACGGTCATCAAATTTTGAGAGACTTGTGTTAATTAGCTCTCTGCTCACCATAAACCTGGCAAACTCGGACATATCCGATTTCTCACTGCTTGTTGCCATGACAACTTGTGATGCCCCCGGGGCATGTGGGCTGCGTGGCGTGAAAGGGTGAGATGCTTCTGGGTAGAATGATGTTGCTGCAGGGTTGAGCTGTGGTCTAGCCTCTGTAGATTGTGATGACTGCTGCTTGAGCTGTGGCGGTAGGCCAGGAAATGCCGGGTAGCCTTTTTGCTGTAACACCTGTCCTTGGTAGGGCACATCTGGGTGAACGTCATCAGGTTGCTCAGGTGCTGTGGGTGGCACTGGCACTGTAGGTAGAGTTGACTTGAGGGTTTCAATGTTGTCGGCTTGGACAGTACTGCAAACTGGGGGTGGTGCAGGTAACTGCTTCAGTACATAGTCACTGGTGCGATCAGCTGGATCATCTATCTCCTGTGGTGGCAAGCAGACTGTGTCAAGGCCTTGGCTCAATGCTTGCTCAAGTAGTCTTACTTTAGCTAATGCAATTTCCTCTTCCATCTCTGATTCAAGAATCTTTATTTGAGCCTCTGCTTCTGCCCTCTTAGCCTCTGCGTCTGCTGCGGCCCTCTTAGCCTCCGCCTCTGCTTCTGCTATCTTGGCCTCTGCGTCTGCTCTTTTTGTCTCTGCTTCTGCCCTTTTTGTCTCTGCTTCTGCCCTTGCGAGAGCTTCTTTTTCAGTGAAGGAGCGTCTCACCTTGGATTGCTCTGCATTTATGCGGGCCTCTAGTAGTCGGTCGCTTAGGGCTGAGCTTCTTGAGCACGATGATCTGTATGACCGAGAGGAATGTTTAGATGAATTTGATCTGTGGGATCTAGTTTCTTGCAGATGGGAGATACGGAGTTCCGCTTTATCTTTAGCACGCAGCACCATGGCGTCTCTTTGTCCGTCTATTAATTCTGCCTTGCTCAGTTCTGATGGGGCTTCATCATTATTAACATCTTTTAGAAAGGTTATATACCTTGTGGACAGTCTCTTATATCTTTCATGAGCTGTATTCAGCCGCCCTATAGCAACTTGTAAGCTTGTGGCATCACCCGAGGATTTAAGTCCTGACATGATGGAGGAGACCCGTTCCCATAGCTCTTCCAGGCTATCGCATAGCTCATCTTTCCTTGTTTGATAGTTTTCTCTGACTTTTATTGTCGGTTTGAGAGAGCGTCTTGGTCGCACGACTTGGTCTGCTGGAAGTGTGGAATCTGCTTCCTGTTCTTCATAATGATCAGTATCAGGTTGCATTATCGTTGTTTCATTACTGGGGAACTGTGGGAGGTCTTTTTCGGCCATTTTGATTTAAGGTGCGCTGTCTCTTTAAGAGAATAAACTTTTGAATTGGGGGCTGAAAATAGCAGTGCGGCTCTGCTGAGGCACCCTGACAAGGTTCCTCAAGTGTTTTTGGTGAATTGCGGGGTTTGGTAAGGTGCGGACCCCGCGTGCATTAACAGTTCTTATACTATGCGAGCAAAGGTTAATACAGGATGTAGAAAATGGCTTGATGGGTTGTGGAGGACTTTCAGGTGAGAGTATAGATACTGCAGACACGTGGTGCTTGCCTTTTGGCTTCTGTGACGTGCACTGTATCTGGGCAGATTTGCTGCAGGTGGGCCTGTTGCCAGGGCTGTGAGGTAATCTGTGGCCAGGGTATGGGCATTAAGGCAGTTTTTGACTGTTCTGTTCCCACATGAAGGCGAATGAAGGTATAACTAACAATAGCTGTGTGACTTCCTACCTTCGTATCCAAGCAGTGGGGCAGACCGGACCGGCAGACGCTCAGGTTGGATGGATTCAAACGTAGACACAGGGATGAAATCAGCCTGGGTTTATTTGATCCAGAATACAGCAATAAACGGTGATACAATACTGTTCTGTAGTAGTGGTATCAATACTGTCCTGTAAATGACTTTCCTGAGGCTAACTGCTGGTCAAAAACTGATGCCTTCACAAGCCCAAAATGTCTGAATGTCCAGTCACACAGTAATGAGGCAAAGAAAATGGCTGCCGGAAGTGAGAAGGACTGAGCTGCAGAAAACCACGCCCCTGAGAGGAAAAACTTTACTAACAAGAACAGAGGTGTGCAGCATGCAAATTTTGTCCAGCAGAAAGCAGCAGTACAACAATGCACAGAAAATAACATAGATAAGAAGGATTGATAATAATGTAAGCAATTAACTATGAGGAGAACAGCACAATAAGGAAACCTTTATTAGCTGGTTCCTCATTTGTGTAGACGGACGAAAAATATGAGTTCAGAATCTGAGCTTTTTTTTGTTCTCATCAACCAGCTGTCCCCCTCTGATATTAAAGGTCCCACCCCTTCCTACTTCCTATTTTTTTACTATTAAAATATTTAAAAAATAATTTTGAATTATTTTTACTGCTTGCTGCAATATCCTTTTCTATATCAATTTTAGCTTGCCTGATAGCTTTTTTTGCATGATTTATTGACCTCCTTGTACCTTATAAATGTTTCGGCTGTCCCAGCTAACTTGAAATCCTTAAAAGCACATCTTTTCTTACCCACCTCAACACAAACAATTGAACCAAAAAGGTTTTGCTTTGCAACGATGTTCCTTGCTTACAAGTGGAATATACTGACATGTATATTTATTAAGCAGTATTTTAAATACTTCCTATTTTTTTTTCTTTGTTTAACCCTGTGAAAATCATTTCCCACTTAATATGTTGTTAAGATGCCCTTATACTTTCAGTATAAGTGTTCACATCTGAAATTTAGTGTTTTAGTTACTTCCATATAGAATTGCCTCTGCAACAGAATCTCAAAGAAGACCATGTTATGATCACTATTCCCTAAATGCTCACCCACACAAATGCTAGAGATGAGTTCAGTATTATTAGTTATTACAAGATCCAATTGAGATTTATTCCTAGTAGCTGAGAAGTTAGCATAGTTGGGTGTAAATAGCTTCTTGTGTAATTGGATTTTAGATTTTGTGTAACAGGCCCCAGAATGTTTCTGTCAGAACCAGCCAGGATTCAAACTCTAAGGTGTGTGTTCCTGGGACTGTGCACTTACCAGTTGAGAAACTGGAGGATCTTATGGCTGCTCCTGACCAGTCCTCCTACTCATGTATTCATTATATTCATTATCTTTTTTCTGTCACGTGTCCCCGCCCACCTTATTAGTCCCATGTGTTCTTCATCCTGTAATCAAGACCCTTTATAATCCTGTCCCTGACCATTGCTCTTTGCTTGATCATTGTGCTTCATAGCCCAGATCTTGCTGTTCTGTTCTTGAGATTCCTGTTCCTGCGATTCCTGTTTCTGAGACCCTCCCTCATTCCTTGATTCCCAGCTTTGTTCCTGCGCTCCTGGCGCCTCCTAACCTGTCTCATTGGATTTCTTGGCCTGTTTTTGGACTGACAATTGGAATGGTCACTGGGCTCAGTTTATGCCTGCTGATTCCTTCTGTCTCTGGATATTATATTTCTTTATATTTTCATTTATTTATTTTGAAAAGATTTTATTTGATTTTCATGTTAAACAAGTTATAACAGTATGACAGCAAATATTATGCAGATGAAAAAAGACATGTTGTAATCGATACAATGGCATAGTATTCTTTATATTTTCATTATTCACCTGTTTAGTTACTTTGTCTCATTAAATCTTGTGTTTACTTCACCATGACTTTAAGGGGGTTATTAATCAAAATCCAAAAATAACTCATTATCTTCTGAAAGCTACTCCTACAAAATCCGCACAGATTTTTCCCCCTTATTTATCAATGCATGCAGGGCAGCCATCAGGGGGGCACAGGGGGTACTACTGTACCGGGCCCAGGCCGTAAGGGGGGCCCGGCTGTGTTACAGTTTTAAATTAGCCGGGCCCCCCTTAACGGCGCCGAAGGTCACCAGGTTATGTGCAGTTGAAGATCCGAAGCCACGCCGAAGACCTGCTGCTGCTGCTGCTTCTCAATTGTCACTCACTAAACTCTGTGCGGCAAGGCAAGTACACTCTTTTGTTCTTCCGGTGCTGCTGCTGACACGGAGGCTGAGGCTGAGGCTGATGTGGGTGTGGGCGTGGATGAGAAAGAGGGAGGGAGGGGGAAAGGAGCAGAAGCTTTTAACCCTGCAACTCCAGACTGAACAGTGGAGAAGAGTCAGATATTGTAACATTGGCACTGGGAACCTCTCTGTCCAGCCTGTATTTGTGTAATCATCTTAGCATCAGCCTAGTGTTGCTGCCATTCTATCCTAGTATGTCTGTTGTACCTTATTATTTGGCAGATCTTTCTAGTGCTCATGTTGCTTGCTTATTCTAGAAGTTAAAAAAAAGTTTACAATTACAATTTTTTAATAGAACCATAAGCAGCATTACTAAAGAAATAAAAAGCCCAGCTTAAAGGTCAATTAAAGGAGTTGTCCACATTTAAATTAACTGTTAGTATGCTGTAGAGAGTGATATTCTGAGACAAGTTGTAATTGGTTTTTATTTTTTATTATTTGTGGTTTTTGACTTATTTAGCTTTTTATTCAGCAGTTCTCCAGTTTGCCATTTCTGTAATCTGGTTGCTAGGGTCTAAATTCCCCTAGCAACCATGCACTCATTTAAAAAAGAGACTGGAATATAAATAAGGGAGGACCTGACTAGAAAGATGAGTAGTAACAAGTAGCAATAACAATAAACTTGTAGCCTTACAAATCATTTGTTTTTAAATGGGGTCAGTGACCCAGTTGAAAAGTTGCTTAGAATTGGCCATTCTATAACATACTGAAATATAACCTAAAGGAGAACCACCCCTTTAGGGTAAGAAAGGGGGAAATATGTATTTGCTGCCCTAGATATTAAGAATGACAGAATTACTGGCACTCTGATGTAATACTATACCTATACTCATCTCATGAGCTATGGGGGTTCTGACCAAAGGTTGGACCTTCCAGGGGGGGCCCTTTCCAAAAGATGGACCTTAAAGAGATACTGACACCGGAAATTAAACCTTCTTTTACATCAATCATAATATTGTCTTTGCCGAAGACCCAAAGCAGCGCATAAGAGCTGAAGCCACGAAAATACCCGATGCTACGAAAGGAAACTGAAGAAGAACCTAGGATAAGTTACACTGAACACCAATGTTTTATTTTATTGAACCCCTGGCCAACAATGTTTTTTTTTTAAATTTTAATAGGGGCCCTGACCACCAATGTTTTTTTAAAAACTTGTGAGTGAGGGGTTTACTGTTTTTAGCGCTGGTGTCTGTGTGGACTTTTTACTGTGGTGTGGGCAGGATCTGGGATGGGTGGGGCCACGGGGCCCAGAAAATTTTGCTGTACGGGGCCCCGTGATTTCTGATGGCGGCCATGAATGCAGTTGTCCAAAAAAGTGTGAAAACGCAAAAAAGTGTGAAAAAACTTGAATTGTACAATTTTTTCTTATTTGACGCCCAAAAACTCAGATTTTTTGTGACTTCTCTTTTTAAAGGGATTCTGTTTATGATGTCATTTTTATTTCTAAATAACACTGTTTACACTGCAAATAATTCACTCTACAATATAAAATTTAATTCCTGAACCAGCAAGTGTTTTTTTTTTTGTTGTAATATTGGTGTGTAGGCAGCCATCTCAGGTCATTCTTCTTGGTCATGTGCTTTCACATGAGGGAGGTGGTGGTATCACTCCAGCTTGCAGTACAGCAATAAGGAGTGACTGAAGTTTATCAGAGCACAAGTCACATGACTGGGGGCAGTTGGAAAACTGACATTATGTCTAGCACCATGTCCGATTTCAAAATTAAATATAAAAATGATGTATGCTCTTTTGAGAAACAGACTTCAGTGTAGAATTCTGCTGAAGCAGCAGCATTAACTGATGCATTTTGAACAAAAAAAAATTCCCATCACAGTATCCCTTTAAGTACCAACCCTAATATCATTAAACCTCCTATAGGGGGCTCTTTGAATGGCCCACCATTCTGTCCTTTGTTTCACTGAGCTGAAACCTTCCTCTTGGTGACCATTTTGTGTTCTTCTGTTACTTTAACTTGAAACTTAAATTCTTTCATATCAACTTTTTCTTTCCGTGGCAGTCTCACAGTGGTATGATGTTGGAATTGCTCTTGTCTTTGCAGCTTGACTTGCATTGTCCTGAGGCCAGTCTGGTTCTCTCTCCTAGAGAAAATATTCTGGGGCCCTGTGACCCCTGTGTTACCTAACCTGTATGTGCCTACTTTGTGATCTGCTCCCAGGCCTGGTATACTTGTCCCTGCTGTAGAAATGACTGTCTGCTCCCAATAATAATGGGGTCTGGGCTGCGGCAAATGGAATTCCTGTGGTAATCAAATGCAAACTTGTGGTGGGAGGGCAGCTGCAAGTTGGGGAACTGTTGGGAGGGTGAACTGGAAACCTGCAGGATTAGATTGTGACTTACTCTGGTGTATTGACGACAGCACATCCTCGTATTTACTGAGAGGATCTTATTCACAGTTAAATTATACAGTAGCTAAGATTTGAAGTCAAGACCTCTGACTCCTGCTTGCTTTTCACTAAGCACTGGGCCAGGATGGCAGCAGTTCAAATGTAGCTCTAAAAGACAAAAACAAAAAGATTATGTGGCTCCTCCTGAACCTCACTTTATAAGCTCTAATTTTCTCCCCTCTCATACCTGCCTTGAGCCAAGGGGAGGGGATTGAAAACAACCAACTAGAGAGACACCCACCCCTTCCCACTGGCAGTCAGCAACACCGAGCTACCACCTATATCCTATAGTTAATGTTGCCCAAGAGGACACAACTGTATAAAACAATTTTAAAGGAAATTGATTCATGTACTGCAGCACAGTTGTGTACTATAAAACTCATGCAAATTTAAATTAATGTTTGTTAGTGTTATTGGTCTTTTAAATATGTTCACATACATGACAAAAGTCTGTCTTTGCTGTCTTGAGTATAAATTAAGCAGTGTATAATTCTAATTAGAGATTTAATGTCCACGGCAAAGGAAATGTCTGCTTTTCATGTTACAAGGCGCAATAGGGTTAGCAACTGCATTCTGAGATATCTAAAAATGTTTCATTATGTTCTTTATCCATTTGAAACTGTATTTAAAGTAGAAAGAAATCTATAATTTTTCTCTCCCAACCTTTGCTTTATTGGCAGGATGCGAAACATAAAATGGTTGGTGTAAGTAATGTGCCCATTTTATCTGAGAAAATTGTAATTTTGTCTTTTGCTGGAAGGCATTTACTAACAAGGGAAAAAAGTTGGAATTTTATTAATACTTATTAAACTCTTGTTGTGTATAATATTTTCAGATGAAGATGAATGTAATGAAAAAAATTGTGGATACAATGCTAAGTGCAAGAACACTGCTGGAGGATATGATTGTTTCTGCAAGGAAGGTTATCAACCATCCTCAGGAAGATTGCTGTTTAAAGCAGATGATGGTACTTATTGCCAGGGTAAGTGATACACATATTATCCTTTTTTAAAGTAAGTGAATTGGTATTAAAAAAAAAACACAAAAATGCAATCCCATATACTTATTTTTTTAATTATGCTCTGAGATGCATTCGTATGACTCTAGGAAAGACATTTATCCATATAAAAACTGACTGACCTAGCTGGTGGCAGTGCAGAGCAAAACTGTCTGTGCATGCTTGTATATTGTAGCCCTCCAGTGTTTTGGAACTACATTTCCCATTATTCTTCTGGGTGGTCAGAGAATTCTGTAAAGTATTGCTCAGTATTTTGAACAGCTTTTGTGCAAATTTACTGATACCATATTGGATTATTACACAGTTGCAGTCTCTTTCCAAAAAAGACTCTGATGGCCACAGTTGAAATTGGGGGTCATTTACTACTTGCATCACAGGTTTTCAAAGTGCAAAACTTTGGAAATTTGCAAATCTGGCCTGCTATTTGCACTTGTACACTGCTTTGCACATAGATTAATTGCTGTGGGTCTCTGTGCTCCTAAACAGAGTATTTGGAAGTGCTGTATTCATGAGTTACAGACCCCTAACAGCCCCCTTAGTTGAATATCATTAGTTGGGGGCCCTAAACTTAGCATCTACCACAGGGCAATATTCTAAAGCCAGAATTTAACAAGAGATCGCTACTATACTGTGCCGCCAACATGAGAGACTTGAGGGACCTGATATTGCCAAATCCAAGTGCCTGGCCAAAACAGAGTATTTGGAAGTGCTGTATTCATGAGTCACAGACCCCTAACAGCCCCCTTAGTTGAATATCATTAGTTGGGGGCCCTAAACTTAGCATCTACCACAGGGCAATATTCTAAAGCCAGAATTTAACAAGAGATCGCTACTATACTGTGCCGCCAACATGAGAGACTTGAGGGACCTGATATTGCCAAATCCAAGTGCCTGGCCAAAACAGAGTATTTGGAAGTGCTGTATTCATGAGTCACAGACCCCTAACAGCCCCCTTAGTTGAATATCATTAGTTGGGGGCCCTAAACTTAGCATCTACCACAGGGCAATATTCTAAAGCCAGAATTTAACAAGAGATCGCTACTATACTGTGCCGCCAACATGAGAGACTTGAGGGACCTGATATTGCCAAATCCAAGTGCCTGGCCAAACCAAACGCATATAATTTTCATCAAATATACAAGGTAATTGCCAATATTTTCTACAGTTGTTTTTAACCCTTACTTACCATAGTTTGCATAATCAGATTAGGGTTTGTATTAGGTTCAGGATTCATGAAAGATTCAGGATTTTCCAAAGTGGATTTAGTGCATCCCTAAAAATAATGTCCTCTAGGCAACAAATTAAATAATATAGATGTTCTACATCTAATGAAACTAGTGGAAGATTTTAAGAAACCTAATTCGTAGTTTTAAATGTTCATTTTGTACTATATTCCCAGATCAGTCCAAGAATCACATACACAATATTACAGTATCTTAGTAAGGAAAAAGCTCAATTTACTATAACAATGATATACTTTTTAGTGCATTCGGTTTAGGATCAGTTCCTGAGGTGGGGGGACAGAACAAATGCCCTGCCCCATATCCCCATAGCTCTTGTGATTTTGTGGGTATATAGAGCCTTTATCTAATGCAAAATCATAATTACATATTTAATGAGTTAATATACAGGTATGGGATCCGTTATTCAGAAACCCTTTATCCAGAAATCTCTGAATTACGGAAAGGCTCTCCCCCATAGACTCCATTTTATCCAAATAATTAAAATTTTTACAAATTATTTCCTTTTTCTCTGTAATAATAAAACAGTACCGTGTGCTTGATCGAAACTAAGAAATAATTAATCCTTATAGGTTGCAAAACCAGTTTATTGGGTTTATTTAATGTTTATATGATTTTCTAGTAGAATTAAGGTATGAATACTATGGAAAGATCTGTTACCCGGAAAACCTCAGGTCCCAAGCATTCTGGATAACAGGTCCAATACCTGTAATAAAAAAGTCAACCAATCATGCCAAACAGCTAACTGGTAAATGCTACTTACTAATCCATTATTACATAATACATAAAACTGCCAGCATGTTAATAGATCAAAATACAAACAAATAGTTGTGTGGGAGTTTTTTTAATTGAATGAGATATTGTAGAAATTACTGTGAGTGGATATATTGAATGTATTCGACTGCATGTCCAGTTTGTACTGTACTGTAGTGCTAATTGAACCAAATAATCGCAGTTCAACACAGTGGCTTATATTAATGTCAAACATTTGTGTATAAGATTTTTCACATGAAGCAGACCATAATTAAATATCTTGTAGATATAAAGCATATGGTACACCACCCATAAAGGTATGCCAGGTGTATCAATTGTTCATGGTTTCAATGTAAGTTTGCAAGCATATCACCTTTATTTTAAGTATCAAATCAACAATATTGTTTTACAGTCAACTGGAGGCTTAGATTTCTAAGTCCAGTGTTTTTTGCCATTTAGCAAGGTAATGTCATAATGTACAAAAATAAAAAGACACATGACCACATAGAGGTATGTGCTTCCAAGCATGTTAGTCCAAATATTAGAATCCAAGTGCTAATTCGGACTTAAAGGCATCAGTTTTAAATCAAACCAGTGCAGTTGCTTATAGTAGCTGATTAGCAAATACCTTTCAATAGTGATCGGTGAATAAATTTGCCAGGCACAAATTCATGGTGAATTACCACATTTCGCTGAGAGTGAATGAATTCACGAAACTGATAAAAAAATCCACCGGCGAAAAATCCGCCTTGTAAGAAAAAAAAAATTGACGCGCATCAATATTTTTTTGACAAGGCGGATAAAATTTGTCGCTCGTCAAAATTATTCAGACACCCATTCAGCATTTGAAGAAAAAAGTCGCGTGTATAAAAGTTGTCTTCAATGCGTTTCGAGAAATTCATCACTACCTTTGAACAGTTTACTGCAAATTATAAAAATGAAATCAACATTGTGATCGGTTGCTGTAAGTAACTCCACTGGAACAATTTATCACTTTTGTTTGTAAATCAGTCCCATTGTTTGTAGTTAATGTGCAAGTTCATCATAGCATTTACTTTACATTTAGATATAGACATTGATATTTTAAGTAAAATGCAAATGGTTTTCTTTTTCTATTTTGCAAGCATTACAGTATTTTAAAATATTTTTTGCAGAAAACTACAAGCTCAAATGCCATTTGGATGACACCTGCATATCTTCTAGTATTAATAAAACCATTAGCCAAGTAAGTATATTTTTAGTGGTTAAACCTACCAATACAGAAATGAACAAATCTATTAGACAAACCTGGGTTCATCCATTTATTTCATAAAATAGTAAGCATATTAAATCTGTTTATATTATTTTATTTTACCTTTGGTCAGATTATGCCCAAAGTGGAATCCCAGAAAGGTCCACATGGAAAATTTAAGATTTCCAGTAACCGCAGCAGTCAAAACTATGACTCTGCAAGGGTACAATTTTAGAGTTATTGTTACCTTTTATTCCACATCTTTCTATTCAGGCCCTCTCCTATTTATATTTCAGTTTTACGTTCAAATTATTGTGTGGTTGTAGGGTAAATTAGACCCTAGCAACCAGGCAGCTGCTAAAACTCCAAACTAGAATGCTAAAAAGCTAATAATTCAAAAACCACAAAAAGTCACAAAGAAAAACATTTTGTACAAATAAGAATAAAAAATTGCATTTCGAAATGTAATATTCTCACAGTTATTGCATTGTGATTTTTAATTGTACGCTTTGAAAGGAATTGTTCAGTGTAAAAATACGCCAGCGACGGCTTTGCTACCTTTGCCACACTTTGCCAGGCGCAACTTCGCACAGACAATGCTAATTCACTAAGTTGCGAAGTTTCGTCACCGGCGACGAGCGTTTGCGAAATTGCGCTAGTGTTAGATAATTTGCATACGGCGGGAAGTTAAATTTCAATGGACGTATATGTTGCAGCAAATACATTACACTACACAAGCCTAGGGAACCTTACTAAAAGAAAATAGAGTTGTTATATTGCCCTACACATGAGCCCACAGTATAGTTTATGTGCCATATGTAAGGAAATGTAGGGGGGAAAATGTACAATCTTTTTCAGCCTATCACCCTGTAAAAAGGAAAAGACGCCAGCATTTTTTGGGACTTAGAAAAAATTTCAACTTTTTTTGGACCTAGTTCTATCTACTCTATTGCACGTCTGGTCTGAGGTGGCGAAGGCGTCTGGCGATAGAGGTAACGTTCAGTAAAAACAAAAACTTAGTGAATTTGCGTAGTAACGCTTTTTCGCCAGAGCAAATATATGCCTGGCATTAGAGTGCGAAGTTGCGCCAGAGTCTATCTCTCTTTCGCCAGCGTTAGCCACTTCGCGCTTTAGTAATTTTCCCCTTGGTTTCCAAGATTACATTTTTGGTTAACAATATTAGAAACATTTTTTATTTTGCACAGCATATCTATTTACCCAGGTTTTTTTTACACTGAACTGCTCCTTTAAGAAGTTTTTTTTCAGTAAGAGGTTTTATTACATATACTGCACACTAGTATAAACTATAACATTTGCAATCTTTCTATCAATGTTGGAAATAGTCTTGAAACAGTTTGTGGGTTCGCAAAAGCTATATTAAATTCACACAAAGGATAATTTGATCAGGCAACGACATACATTTTCACATTGCAACTTTTATTACATTCCCCAAGTCTTAGAATATCTTAATTTATATAATGCTATAAATTAATTTAACGGTGAACCAAAGACTCTTCAACAGTAGAAACGTTTTTATTTATTTTTAATGCAAATGGAAATATGACGTGTATAATTAATATAAGTATGAGTTTCTATTCCAATACATACATTAGAATTATTATATTTCTCTAATTTAGGTAAACACAATTAAGGAACCTATTGCTATTCTAAAAGAAATTCAGAGAAATACTGCAAGAGAGCTTCTTCCCATTGATGTGATTTCATATGTTGAAGTGCTGGCTGCATCCTCGCCTTTACTAAGTACTGTAAATAACAGTGTACTGAACAAGGAGAATACAACCATCATAGTAAGTCATCATGGCTGCAAATGGGTTGTTTATGTGAAATAAAAATATAACATTATTTTTTTATCTTTTGCAGACATTTGTTAAAACAGTGAACAATTTTGTTGAAAAGGATAAAATTAAAGTTTGGAATAATCTCAAAGATGATATTAGAATAAAAAGCATAACAAAACTTATGCATACAACAGAGCAGGCAGCCCTGGACATGTCACAGAACTTTAAAAGGACAACACAGCTCAGTATCAATGCAAGTGATATGGGTAAGACAACTAGAGCTGATTGAAATATCTGATGTTTTTTTTCTGTCTTATAAAAAATTAAAAAAATGTAAATGAATTCATTTAAAGAGTGGCCTGCAAGATGGCACCATGGGAACAGAAATGTCCTAAATATGTATACATTTATTTTGATGAGTGCTGTTCCTATGTTTTGCTTTTATGTTTGGCTATGTGAATGTGGTCAATCTGCCCCAGCTAAATTGAGCCTATGAGCATTACCCACCTGTATTACTTTTCTTTGTACTATAATGTAATTTAATGAACAAAAAAAGTTTGAACACATGCATTAGACAAAACTGTGGACAAATGTGGACTCAGTCATCAAAAATGAATGATGATGATGATAATGATGCTAGAATAAATGTAAGTTCAGTGTTGCTGGAGGCATACTTAAAATGTTTAAAATGCTGTGGTGGCTCTTTTGGAATGCACATTATGTTTGGTTGTACTAATGATCTTGAAATGTCTTAAAAGAGTAAAATATCTCTGAGAAATGTCTCAACCCACTTCTAAAATGACCTGCTCTCGCCAACCTTGAAGATGTGTGATTGCATTGTACCAGTTCCTAAAAAGGTCATTCTGAAGATACTTTTGATATAGAAAAAGAACAAGGGTTAATAGGGTTTTATACGCAAAACACATGAATTAAAATGCTTATTTAAATTAACTGCGCCTATTTATAATAACAGTTTGAATTCTATTTTCAGTGCTGCATGTAATGTATTATTTCTGTGTTGATGTTCACAGCTCTCAGACTGTTTACCTTTGACTCTAACCACATGAAACATACCCACCCACATGTATTTATTGAAGGTGACAGCATAAAGATTTCTCCAAAGAAAAAGGAATCATCTCTCTCAAATGGTAAATAACAGTGTTTCCTGTTTATTTTCATCATTAAAGGTCACCGCAAAATGCTGGAGTTTTTCAAAAGGAAAACACATTTTCACGATGTAAAATGTATTGTCCAATGACATGATCTATTGTTAAAAAGTGAACTTTGATTTTGACTTTTTTTTATAAACAAATTTTTTGTGATAAATATAGTGAGTTAATTATTAAAGGTTGAGTTTATGTTTTTTTCTACCTCAAATGTTTGCTTATTTCTGAAAAAATCGGAATGTAAATAACTCGAATGAATGCAATCGGGGGAAACTTGAATACCTCAAATTTATCAGTGGTGCACACCAGTATAAAACACCCGAAAATCCTGAAGGCAAAAGGCATCTTCATATGGTTAAAAGGACCTCCGCCATTGACTTTTACATGAATTCAACATAATTTATCTGGAGTATTTTCAGATTCGGGCTTTTAGCCAATTCGAGGCATAATAAATCTTGCAAAATGTTAATAATGTTAAAAATATTTTTTCCCTGAAAAATGTTAGTTTTTTTAGTTTTTTAGTGAGACTACCCTCGAAAAACACAAATTTATTGAGAAAGCACAACTCAACCTTTAATAAATAATCTACTTAATGTTTGGAGTATATTTTAAGGCAATGTGACAATTGTTTAAGTCATTATACGTGAATTAAAACACAGTTTACAACCGTCATTAAAGACTGCATGCAGACAAGAAATTGATTTTGAACACAAATTACTTGTGTTTGAAACAAAGCATTTTAGCTAGCAACCCTGTGCACAAATATACATGTTATTATATAAACAGTCCAAAATGCCAACATGAATTGTAACATTAATGAAAGCACTTTATAAGTATACTTCAGGGGCAGTATCTCCCTTGTTCAACATGAGTTCAATGAATGGGGTTTATGTTAAACTTTCTCCCTATTGTTTAAATTAAGAAATGTAATTTACTTTGATAGGTTCTTTTATGATGCAGCAAGTGGTGCTAATTGCACTTTTTAGATTCAAATAGTTTTTTTCCCATAATGCATTGTTCTTCCAAGAATTTTATCATCATTGTGGACATTTGTCAAGTTGCATGCAATGCAACTGTGCATGATTCAATACATGCTACTTTAATTAAGCAAGTTAATTACCTTGTCCCATTCCATAAAATTATTTACAAGTTGTAGACAATATTTGCATAGTGGTGATGCCATCATTTTCTGCATGACCCACACCTAATCAGGCATAGCCACACCATTATAACAAACCCTGGTAACAAAATCACAATCTTGCCCCGTTACAACCTGCTCTTTGCTTGTTGGCATCCTTGGAGCCCCCTCTTTTCAAGAACAATTGTTAACACTCATTTGAACAACTTTGGTTGCAATATTGGCAGTTCTGAGATTCCTCCAATTAAGCATATGTTGCCCTCCACTGTCCGATCATCGTGGTATTGTAATGAGCTCTGGAGGGACTGCCCAAGGATTCGTTTTCATAAAAAGTCTTCTGCATGGTTCGCACCCTTCCATGATGGCACTGCCATCTGTCCATTGATGGAGCAGCATGCCAATATTCAGCAAAGTGTTCTGACACCCTTAACAGTCACCCTGCCCTGGTATGGGGAATGTTGTATGTAAGGCTTTTGTTGGTGAAGCCTTCTGCATACTTAGATCACACAGCAGGCAGAGATGTACAATAAAGTACATTTAGAGAGAGCTGATAAAGTAATGTTTTGCATATTTACTTTCATTTTTGCGTAGAGTTCAAAAACATAACTTTCTTTCTAATTTATACTTCTATCAATGGATCCATATGTGGAAACTGATACACTAAAACTTGAATCCTCTCTCTGGAGCTGTTTCAATGTTCTGAAACCTTGACTGCAGGGATTTTACATCATTAACATTATAACAATTGTTGTATGCTAATTCTTATTACTTTTCTCATTTCCTCTCCCAGGAACAGTAATTATTATATTTTTGCGGTATGAGAACATAGGTGTTTTACTTGGGTTGAATGACAATGCTGGTATTAAGGAACATGATTCTGTGGATCAAAGGGCATTGGTAAATTCCCCTGTTATAGCTGCAGCTATCAACTCAAATCCCCCAACACTGTATCAACTTGAGAAGATAACATTCATTCTTAAACATAGAGAGGTATGTGTATTTGTGATATGTATTTTTCTTTTTAGAAGCATTTCCTGAAAATGAATGTTGTGATGTAGACAGTAAAATGTATGTTACCATAAACACATGTTTTATCTAGGCTATTATGTTGGCATAATTACTCTGAACAAATGAAAATAGCTGATTAAGTTTAAAGGACAACTACTTTCAGCAAGGTAAGCTGTTTTGCAAGGTGATTCTAAAAAGTGAATTAATTATCTTTACTTTCCTATGCTTAATGATAGTGTGATTCTTTAAGTATACATTTTTAAATTTCCATCTTGTGCAATCTGCCATTTAAATGTTTGCATCAGAAGGTAGATGAAATTGGGTCAGCCAGCTTATAAGTGCCACTTAGGAAAGACACAACTAAATAAGGTGAAATAGAAAGTAGTCACTTATTTCTTACTGTATATTTATTTTCAGTATCTCCTTGGGATAACATTTCTCAGTGCAATTACCTGCAGTTAGAACTATATCTCTATTAAATGGCAAACGGCTAAATTATGATCGAAGTGTACTACTGTCAGGTCTCTGTGCCACCTATATTACAGGCATTCAGTTTTAGAGCCAAATACCTTTTTAATGGAGATTTCTGCATGACTGATGTCCTATGAATCCCACCTATAACCATCTATGCCTAATTGAAAGTTTGCATTGTAAACATTGTTTAATGGTAACCTACTGTAGGACAGTCTTTCAATTCTCCTTTTTAATCCAAATTACATTTTGTGTTACCATGTCAAAGTTTCACACCACATTGTGTTACCATATTAAGGTCCCACACCACTAAGGGCAACAAAGGCTATCTGTATACATCTTCTTGACAAGGGGACTCCTCAATTGACCCTTTGATTTGTGCCATCCCAATGAACACCATTGTTAAATACTGAAATAATGAAACACCAGAAGGCATGTATGTGGTAAATGGCAACAGCATTTATTCACATTTAAATTCAAATAAATAGGACCTTGCCGGCCTAACCCAAGGCAATATCCAAAGCCAGAATTCCATAAGAGATAGGTATTATGCTCTGTTGTTCCTCACTAAAGACTTTACTTTCCCTTCTATAGTTACCATTTGAGAATAACACTATCTATGTCATTATATACACCAATGAGTATGAAGCTGCCTCTAACTATAACTTTTGTGCAATACCCCAAAGTTTTGGGAGTTTTCGGGTGAAAATTCCAAAAAATTTTGAAAATTGGATGAAAAAAATCGTGAAGCAAATTTTCAGGAAAATGTAGTAATAAATAAGTGTAAAAAACCGAGCAGATTTGATCGGAGTTTATAGCAGAAAATATTGAGATAAGTTCTAACTTTGATAAATAATCCACTTGTGATAAGTGCAACTTTTTGTGTGTCCGCTATGCGATTTTTTGCACTAAACACTTACTGCATTTACCAATATATCTTTCCATTACCTATGTTTTCGCTACCTAACAGCCCACTGAAAGTAGCGGGAACAATTACAAGCCATTCTTAGTCAAAATCCATCCTTAGTGTGTAATCCCTTTGTCTATATGATGTTTGTGAGATGTCTTACTACTAAACACTCATACCGGCCCTGATTTCAAAGGGATGGAAGATGAATCTTTCAAAAGGTGTAATTATGTACAGTAGCTGTTTTACACAAAAGCTTTTTCTACTAGAATGCAATTGTAGACAATAGATACCAAAAGAGCAATGTTAAGGGGCAGATTAATCAAGGGTCGAATTGAATATAGGAATTTCAAATTAGAGTTTTCATGTTTTTTTATGGCCAAAACTGTCAAATTCGACTAGGGAATTGTTAAAATTAGATTTCAGTTTTTTTTTTAACAATTCAAATTTGACTTTCGAGATTTATCATACACTGGCTCTTTAAGTACTCATATTCAACAATTCGCCACCTAAAACCTTGCAAATTGCTGTTTTAGTCAATGAGAGATGTCCTGGGATCAGTTTTGAGTTGTTTGCAGCCTTCCTGACATTTGAGTTTTTTTCAGAGAAAAAAATTGAATCAAGTTTTTAAAAATCAAATCAAATTCGAGTTTAGGAAATTAGAATTTTGTAATAAATTTCAATTGGTCAAATTTCCAGTTCATGGGAGTTTTTTTTTTTTTTAAACGAACTATATTTGAAACATTTTTTATTTTGCACAGCCTAGCTATCTACCCAGTTTTTAGTTTTATACTGGACAATTCCTTTAAGTAACAACAACTACAAGGTGTTTGGATGGATCTTCTATATCCACTCCACCAGGTACCCCAGAATTGGCCAAAGGGAAATTTTCTCCTGTATATGATTTTCATGCGGAGAACTGAACAGGCTGATAAGGTTCTTCTCCAGTTTTTTTGGCCTGATGGGCTTCTTCCAACATTTTTTGTTTGACTATACTTTTGCAGTCGTTAAACCTTTTTCTTATGATTCCATTCCAGCAGGCTGATTTTTGTGAATAGGATGTACAGACCTTATCAGTTCCAAACAGATCATCACATCTTTCAATGATAGCTTTGATTAGTGCAAAATTTTCTTCAGAGCTAAACTTATGGCTTTGTTCCCCATTGTCTTCATCCACTGGATTGACATTTGTGAGGTCTGAATGGATGTCGTCTTCTGAACTTGGTGGACTGACTTGGCTTGAAGAACTCCTGGTTCTTCTACCAGAACTATGTGAGCCAAGTCTGGAGGTGGTACGTGACCTAATTTCGCTTAGTTCTTTAGCCACATTACCATGTGGGGTTGTCTCATAAGGGCCACCATGGACTGTGTAAGGGTCCATTAAACATTCTAAAGAAAATTTTTCATCTAAGGGGGGAAAAAATATGTTTAGGCCTTTCAAAAACACTTAAAGACACAGGGGAAAATTTACTAAAGGGCGAAGTGGCTAACGCTGGCGAAAATTCGCCAGCGTGTCGTCATTTCGGCACTTTGCCAATTTACTAACGGTTGCTGGCATAATTTTTGCCAACTTCGCAATCTATCGCCAGGTGAATTTTCGCTCTGGTGAAAGAGTGTTACTACGCAAATTCACTAAATTTTTGATGTTACTGACCGTTACCTCTATCACCACCTCAGACCAGGCGAAGTGCAATAGAGTATATAGGAATTCCTCAAAAAAAAAGTTGAACATTTTTTTAAGTCCCAAAAACACTGGCGTTTCTTCCTTTTTACAGGGTGATAGGCTGAAAAAGACCAAAAATGTTTAGGGTACATTTGATAACATATGGCACTTAAACAAAACTGTGGGCACATGTGTAGGGCAATATAACATCTATATAATTTTATTAAGGTTCCCTGGCCTTGTGTAGTGTAATGTATTTGCTGCAGCATATACGGCCATTGTACTTTAACTGCACGCCATATGCAAATTAGCCAATGCTAGCGTAACTTCAAACTGCTGATCGTATTTTCGGTAGCGCAACTCCGCCAGCGTTTGGTACCCTGTGCGCAACTTTGGATCTTTGTGAATTAACGTTGTCCAGACGAATTTACGCCTGACGAAGTGTTGCGATGTGCGCGAAGCCAGCACTGGCGAGTTTTCTCCTGTTAGTGAATTTGCCCCACAGTGACATTAACATCAAATAATGACACTAGACAGAGAAAAGCCAATGTAATTGAAGCTTTCAAAACAACATTGCATGGTGATAATGTTTCATATTTTGTTAACTGTCCATATCTTTGTGTTGTATCATTACTACTGCTGATTCTCCTTACAACACCTTTGTAGTTATTACAGTACATGACCCTAGCAAGCAGCATCCAAAAAAGTAGTTCAGGCGGCACTCCGGATAAATATAAAGAGGTTTATTGTATCATGGGTAACAATATCGCCTTACGCGTTTCGGGAAAGCATTCCCTTAATCATCATGCCTATGATTAAGGGAATGCTTTTCTGAAACGCGTAAGGTGATATTCTTACCCATAATACAATAAACCTCTTTATATTTATCCAGAGTGCCGCCTGAACTATTTTTTTGGATCTATGACAGTTGGAACGCTGGTGGCTGAGCACATGGCGCTCATAGAGCTAATTGGAGAGATTGATGCGGTGGAGTGAGTCTTGAGCGGTCACCATTTCATTGACTAAGTCCAAAAGGGCTTGAGAAAGGGCCCTGTGTGGCCAGAAAAGTTGCCATGTTTTGAAGTCTGCAATGAGCCAATAAAAGTCACTTTTTGCATTACTAAAACGAATTTGTGTGCTACAGCTATTTTGGACTTTGTTGTAACTGTGCTGGCTCTTCGCAGTGGCCTTATATGCTGTTTAGCATCAGACACCTAAAAAGGTCTATGGAGTAAAAGGTGAGCGCTCTAACTTTTGTGTGGAATTACCATTTCATTGACTGTCCTAGCAAGCAGCAGACTAAAATAGTATTAGAAATGCACCCAAACATAAACTATATATAAACCTAAAAAATACAACCTGGCACCATAAAAATGTGTGATGGTACGATCAATTAGCATTAGTGTAAACATTACATTACGTTTAAATAATTATTACATAATTTTCATTAAGCAGGGTGATTTAACCCTTTAAATGGACATACTGTATATAGACTTCAAATAGATGAAAAAATTAGACATGGCTAGCAAATGGTTAAATAAATAAGTATATGTCTGTTTTTCGATTGTTGCAGATGATGGATGTTAGAAATATATTTGTTAAGATGTGAGTTATTTTGGCACTCAAACATTAAGAAGGAGGTAGCATTTCGCAAGATAAGTTGCAGCATGATTTGTGAAAAAAGATAATCATTTCCGCACAAAATGGGAGTCAAAAAAATAAACTCGTGATAATGCAGCACTGCTGAATTTAACATTTCTCACATTCACTAAATTCCATATTGCATTGAATTGAATTATGTACAATATCACATTATTAGGTAAATACATCTTTTCTTTATCACACATTTAAAGCATTGAATTGAATCAAGGGATGGTGGATAAGATGTTTCTTCCTGCTCAAAAAATCAGCATAAGCATAAAATAACATCACAACCCTCTCTTTCTCTGCCTCCTGACTCAGCTTTCCCCTGCCTTAACTCATTGCTTCTCAGCCAATTACAGCTATATCTGATTCTGCCAATCTCTAAACATAAACCAGTGTAATCTGGCTGCTGGCAGGGCTGGATTTGTATTGTGGGCGCCCCTAGGCCGCGCTTCCTAGCACCTGCCCGCGGCGCGACCGCGGCCCGCAAGTCCACTGGTGCTCCTTAGCAAGCAGTCGGACAGCATGCCACCCCTAAAATTTTGCCGCCCTAGGCCAGGACCTTTTTGGCCTCACCACAAATCCCGGCCTGGTTGCTGGACATTCAGATCCCTTGTCATGCAGCCCTGCTCAGGGCTTTCCTTTCTGTTACATTGACATGGCAAAAGTAAGACTGGGTGATTGTTAGTTTTTGCTGCAAACCCAGGAAATACACATCCTGAAGCTTCCTAACATATCTACCTTCCAAAGGCCATTAATAATTTCTTAGCACCCTTTACTAGCATGATGCTGTGGTTTTTGTGTTACTGCATCTTTGTAAGTTTGTAAATGTTATGATTCTAAAGAAGACGTTGACATTACAATTTAACATGAACAATCTAACATGTACAATTTAAAATGTTATTTTATATATAACCCTAATTTGGTTACCGTCTCTTGAAATAGCAATTAACCATTGGCAATCCAGGGCACCGAGTTCCATTTGCATATGAAAAGTACTGGGAACTGGGATTTACAGCGCAGTGCCTCCACCTAGGGAACACTGAGGAGCACACCTCAGGGGATTTCCACTAGGCAAAATAAAACACACACAGTTTGCAATAAAACAAATACAAACTTTATGTAAACTGTAAATGCAAATCACACAAATTTTACTTTGGGAAACTGTGTGGACTGTGTCAACCCCTGGCACAGTCTCTCAATGCCACAGTCCCACATCGGGTGGAAAAGTACAAAATCACTCTGGTCAGTCCCTTCCCCAAAAACTCTTACTGTATGTCCCCAGGTAGAGCTACCTGCCCCAAGGTACCTTTCCCTTTCAAAGTAGTAGCCGCTCCCATGTGGCAGGTACATGAGCAAGACCTGTCCTCACTCTAGGGAAAAACACAGTAGCCAGAATATCCACAGGCAGGAGATAGAAACCGTCTCTCCCTAATGCTCAAATACTTTCTCCAGCAGAGCAAAACACAGCCTTTTCTTTTCCCTCTTCCTGGAAACTCCTTTTAAGCAGCCTTGTCACTCTCCACAGATCTGATTCTCTGTAGCTGCTGCAACAGGGATTCCCCTTCTAAGCTCTGTGGGAAACCCTATACATTTGTCTCCAAAGTCAGGCACTCCCTTTCTCCCAAGGATGCACTGGGGCACCCAGCCAATCAGGTGGCTCTTCAGCCTGTAACTGAGCTGGATGATGTCACAGACATAAAAATAGGGGAAGGATTTGTCTGCAGATATATATTTTCTCATTCGGTGCTTTTCAAATATATGACTAGATAAAATGCTTATATGATCCAAACAGATATAAAAGCAATGCAAAATGACAGCATCTTTCCACATTCTTAGTGGTTCTATATTTCAAATTCCTACTTTGACAAGTGCAAATCATATAAAATTTCTATTTATTCATACACATGGTTTTAACCTTCTTCTCTGCAGAGACACAAAGATCCTGTTTATGAATGCATTTAGTTCTATTTCACCCTTTTTTATTATAGGACTTTTTTCTTCTAAACAACTGCTTATATTCTCTTTCAACATGTAGTTTTAAAAAAACATCAAGTCAACTGACAGATCAAAAATATTCAGTTTGATCCTCATTTATAATTTATTTTTTTTTATCTATGAATACCATTCTGTAAATTTATGAATACTATATAGTAGCAGAGCTGTACAATAAAATTCACCAGGCAGATATGGGTGAAATAAATTGGTTGCAAATATGTTTATTGGTGCCAGATAAACTAATCTGACTGCCTTAAAGGATATTTTCCATATGGGCAAATCTAACAGATTCTCTCATCTGGATCCCTGGGCCAAATATGTTGATTGATGGGGTAACTACCATTTTTGGTCAGGCCAGCTTAATGTACCGGTAACATGACAAAGTTAAAATATTGTTTTCTTTTTAAGGTTTGTGTCCATAGTTTGAGTATGTTTTAAATTGAATCCAAAGCTCTTACTTCCTGTGTAAACAGATACCTTAAAGCTTCAGAGGCCAATAAGAAAAGGTCCACAGCAACCCCCTTACGCACTTCTCACACCCACCTGATTGATACTGTACATGTCTAATTTTTTAGGCAGATATGGGTTGGGCAGGCCTATTGGTGGGCCCTATATATGGGCTTAAATAGATGCCCATATAGCTATACAGCAGCTTAGTATGTAAGTTATAATTGTGTTTCTGAGCAAACTGCCCTTTTCCCAGTGCAGGGCAACAGTATATTATATTATTATATTTAAATGCTAATGAAAACTTTTATTGGTGTTACTTTTCCTTTAAGTATTTCAAGCTCTTTATCAGCACATTCCTCTGTGATGCAGTGGGTGGCAGGCTTGATGTGAGATTAATTTCACAGTGATTATTAGATCACTAATGTGCAATCAACATACTGTTTTCAGGTGTTTTTCTACCTACACATTTTCACAGGAGTATGCATTTCATAGTAATAATTGTCCAGGTGATTACAATTTAGAGTAAGAAGGGGACTATTGCAAGCATTTTGCTGCCTGCTGAGTACAAAAATTGCCAGTTCCTGTAAGAATTTTGTACCCAATTTTTTGTTCATTGGATTCATAAACAAATAAAGGGTTGATAAACTTTATTTTAAAGTTATATCTTTCTCATTTATACTATACTGTAAATAAGTAGAAAAATATTATTTATATATTCATAGTATTAACCAACATACTGTAGGATTGGATGGGTCTGCTTCTTATTTTACTATAAGCTTGAGCTGTTTGTATTATATAAAGTATTAATGACATACAAATAAAAAATATGATACAATTGAGAAATAGAAAAAAATAGCTTAGAGGGGGAGGGGGAATAAAATACGTGGTCAGTTATAGTGATGGGCAAAGTTCTCCCGTTTCGCCGAAAAATTTGAGAATTTCCCTCTAAATTAATGAAATGGTGAAAAATTTGCAAAACGCTAATTTTGAAACCTGCGTGAAAATATTTTTGATGCCAGCGACAATTCCGACGCCGGCGAAAATTCCGCCGCTGGCGACAATTCTGACACCCATTAAAGTCAATGGGCGCCTAGAATTGTCGCCGACGACGGAACTTTCGCCAGCGTCAAATATATTTTGATACCAGCAAATTTTTGCCAGTGAATTTTTGCAGCAAATTCGCAAATTTATTCGCCGGTGGTGAAACGTGGAAATTTTTTTGTATACATTGATTGCATTTGTGTTTGCAGGTAATAAGCATTTAAACACATCATTCTATTACTTGCTAGTAAGTTGTAACAGTCTGATCTAATCAGGCATGTGAGTTACTTATAGCTACACAAGGAACTACTTCTCTTGCTTCATTTATCTCCTAACAATGAAATGGTTGCCCAGCTCTTATACCAGCTCTTCCTCGGATATAGCTTTATGCACCCCCTAGTACTCATCAGGGGGGCTCATCAACAGTGGGGACTTTTGTACCTGGGCAGTTGTCCATGAAATAAAACTTTTGCTTTCATTTTTCTCCCTACCTTGATCTGTGTTGGTAAATGTCCCGCTAGCTTGTAGAACGTTATATCTAATTGAAATATTCTGTAGTGCGTGTGATAGTTTTGTAGTTCAGTGGGTTCAGGGCTTAAGGTCTAGCAGCCTACTAAATAAATGACAATTATCCTAACAAAGATTTACATTTCCTAATGGTTGCATATTTAAGGGCTTCAATATTTTTTATTTATTTTTTATTAAACAATAGCTGTATAAAGCATACATAAATATATTGCTGCTATTTAAGGTTAAATGCAAATATGGAACAGTTTATAGTTAATGTTAGCGTATTGAGATGTATTTTTTCACCGGACTGTTGCTATGGAAACATGATTCAGAATCAGAAGATTCACTCTAATAGTGATGTTTCAGTAACCCTGGAGACCTTCTGCAAATGTTTATTACCAGTTTCTGGAGCTTCAGAGTTTGATATTATGAACAAAGTGGGTGAACTAGGGTCAGCCTAGTTTTGATTTTTTTGGTAGTGATTTGTGCTCATCATGCCAATTTTGGTCCATCAGAAATAAATTCTATACGGTTACTGCTGTTTAAAAAAAAAGTAAAAAAAAAAAAAAAACAATTGGAGAATTTTTTGCCCAAACCAATTTTAGCAAGCTTTTTCTATAAATTAGGTCCAATCTGCAATTCCAGAGTTGGTTGGTCTTTTTTAATAGAAATAATGAGATAAATTAGGACTTTGATAAATAACCCCAGTATAAGATCCAAATTACTGAAAGATCCATTATTCAGATAATTCCCAGTCCTGAGCATTCTGGATAACAGGTCCCATACCTGTACTATAACAATGGCAGCTGTGCCAAATAGTTCAGATTGTAAATTAAAAGTGAACAAAGCTGATAAGTCGGTTTGAGGTCTTTGGATCTAAGCCCTTCTGTTGCTTTGTCTCTTAGTCATTGCCCTTTTGCCTTGACCCCATTGCCTTTAGATAATCATTTTAAATGGCATGATGGAGTGTTTATAATACATGCAACAACATGTTTTTTTTGTGATCAAAGGGGTCATCTACTGTCCTCCACTGATAGACCTTATGAAGTATTCCTCTGGTGAAAAGACAAAAGTTGTAGATGCTTCACTTGCTATGTTATCTGCAGCCAGTGGTAAAAATAAATTAAAATTAAAACAAATATAAATAACAATGCCATAAATAAATATATAATTTAAAAGTTGTAGGTGAATTATTTTTGTATGTTTGTGTGTATTGTACATCACTGAAGAATAATAATAAGATAATTCTTTTAAATCTTTTAACATCTGTACAATTAAAGAAATGTATAAAATAATAAATGTTTCTGATTCACTGACTTGTTGTCTGCATGAAAATCCCAAAAGGTCATGGACCATGAAGCAGCTGCAGTCTGATTTAGAAAAGAAATGCAGTGCAAATGAGGAAATGGTGCATACTTTTCATTAAGCATTATTTTATGCAAAGAGTATTCTCATCACCTAATCAACATTTTACACTAAGAGAAATGTGAAATATATAAATATATCAAATATGAATTAATACATTTAGCTTACATTTTGTACTGATTAGCACAGCTAACACTGAAATGAAATTAGAACTTTTATGAAGGGAATGCATTACCATTAAGACAACTGATTATAATATGATAATGGGTGTTTTTTCCCATTATGTACTTCCCATAGAACATAATTAAATGGCAAGGAAATGTATATCTTTCAGAATATAGAAATGTATATGTTCATGGCATACAGAAAGCTTTGACCTTGTGATATTCCAGGCAAGACAGAAGTTCTGTTCTGTCTGCTGTGTGAGGTATGAGATGTATTTATGCATGTATAACTTTATTTATAAAGCACTCCAAGGGTACACACAAGAAGGACAATTATTATAATAAATACAATAAATAAGTATAAATACATGTGGTATGAGACACAATAGGAAGGTGGTCCCTACCACATAGAACTTAAAGTCAAAGTGGGTGGAAAACATACAGGCACAAATTGGAGGGTAAATTTGCATAAGTTATGGTATTAGCCTTTAAGTGAGTGACTAGACTAATGTTCTAATGCTCCAAAAAGAGTTTTCTCTTAAAGAGATGGAGAATAGTGTTCCTTTTGGAGGAATTCAGGGAAGGAATCAGAGTTAAGGAACAGCTAGATAGGAACACTTCTGGTTTAAAAATGGACATTTGCTCTAAAAGAACAGTAACAATCCCTTTATTAGCTTTGCCCGATTCATCCATGGTAGTAATGAGTCAATCTGTCCCTTTTCACTTTGCCAAAAAATCTACAGAAACTGCGAAAAAGTTTGTAAACAGCCAAGAATTCACGAAACTATTTTTTCATTTCAAAATTGTGTAAACAGTTTTAAAACATGTGTTTAAAAATGTGAAAACACTAGTCTATTTGTGTGTTAAAAACCAACCAACATGGCACTTCCACTTATACAGGTAAGCATAAAAACTTTGTACAGATCAAATAGGCCTTTTTAAACCAGCCTTTTATCAACAGGAGATCCAGGTTAAAGTAAAAGATATTTTTTACTTATTTATTGCAACTTTTACCATATGGGCAGTACAGTATCAGCCTGCCACAGATCATACATTTTATGATCTGTATCATGGATAATTACATATTAATTATTAATAAAAAGGAACATATATGAAGTCAAACTTTACCCCTGGTAACCCTTACGTAACTGTTAAATAAAGTACTTATTTTACTTTAAAAATCTGTACCAAGTCAGTATCACTATGATTCTAAAAGGGTTTTCATATCATTGAGAGTTGTGAAGTTGTGTAATTCTCTCCTTGTCATGTTTGTACTGGCATATACATAGAAACATTTCCAAAACAACATATATGTTGGATGCCAATTTATGTATTGGGAAAATACAAGGCCGCCATTTTGAATCAAGGACTCTTCTCAAGGACTCTCTGTGCTTAATAATGTCCTTGATGAGTACTGGAAAACAAAAATGCACTGCATATTGTGGATGTGGACTGACCAGTGGTTTGTAAAAGGGAATAGTTACCCTATCCTATCCTATGCTTCATTCAAAGCTGGATAATATCTCCCTCACCCTTGCTACTGCTGACAGGCAGGGCTTGCAAGAAAAGCAACATGGTGGCACATTAGG
This sequence comes from Xenopus laevis, assembly GCF_017654675.1. Classification (NCBI taxonomy): domain Eukaryota; kingdom Metazoa; phylum Chordata; class Amphibia; order Anura; family Pipidae; genus Xenopus; species Xenopus laevis. The sequence continues at coordinate 74,521,827 of NC_054377.1, forward strand.
TTAGACAACTATCTGCAAGGACTTTGTATGTTATATATATATACATGAAGATTAACTGGATCCTGCAAAAAATTCAGAATCTGCGTAATTGTGATTAGGTCCTAAAGAGAGTAAGTTCCACTGGGGTATGCACTGATGATAACGAAGTATAATATCTTTCAAGCATAACATGTCAGTACTATATGAAGGATAATACATATCTAAAACTACTCATCTATTTTTCTTTATGAAAGATTTGCTCGTAACAGCCCTCAGTTCCATTAAGGGTATTCCAAGTGTATAACCTGACAACAACATTGAATTTCATCTGACACTTGGCGACTCCGATTATTATTGTTCTCTGTTTATATGATATATAGTCCACAGCAGTTTCCATAAATAAACATAAATCATAAGTATGTCAAAATACAATACTTTTGTATTCATTCTTTTATTGAAACAAAAATTAAACTCTCCGACGCTTATGTAGTTCTTTGCATGTTTTATCTTTTTTACTGTTAAGTTAAATTACTTTTAAAGCAGAGCATCTATGTCCTGTTCATAAAACAGAATAAAATATATTTTAAACATTGAACTTCCAGATATTTTCAGATGTTGGTGCCACTAAATGTGCCTTTTGGAGTTACAAACAAGAAACTATGAATGGGGAATGGTCCACTGATGGATGTGAGGTGTTGGCTTCCAACTTGACGCACACATCTTGCAGGTGTAACCATCTTACACATTTTGCTATTCTGATGTCTTCCTCAAGCCACAACCAAGTGAGTATTTTATGGTATATGTTATTTTTATCAGATTTATTTTTTCATTTACAATTGTAATGCTATGAGGCAAATTTACTAAAGGGCGAAGTGACAAAAATTCGCCAGTGTGATGTCATTTCTAAACTTTGCTGATTTACTAACGGGCGCAGGTGAAAATTCGCTAGTGAAAGAGACATACACTAGTGCTCATTAGCACTCTATCGCAAGGCGAATTTTCCCTCTGGCGAATGGACGTAAGTCCGCTAATTCACTAAGATATGCATTTCATGAACATTACCCGTTCCACCAGACTTGCCTTCGTCAGCTCAGACCAAGCGAAGTGCAATGAAGTGTATATATAGGGCTTCCTCAATTTTTTGTTGAAAAAGTCCCAAAAAATGCTGGCATCTTTTCCCTTTTTTACGCCTGGCGTTGCGATGGCTGCAAAGCCGTCACTGGCAAATGAAATTTAAAACTTGAATTGTTTTTTCTTTAACAATACCTTAACTTAAAATGATTTGTAGAAATGTACTATATGTTTATTTTGCATTGTTATAATGGTTTGCTTAGCCAGATAAGAATTTCTGAAATAATTAGTGATTTTGCATAAGAATGACCCCTTTTACAAAATGCAGCCAAGAACTCAAGATGCTTTAAAATATTTCTTGAATATATATATAATTTATGGAGGTGTGTTATATTGTCAAGACAACAGTTAGCAGAAGCTAAGGAATGTTAACATGTTCGATAAAAATTTGTTTTAAGAAGTGAGTGGTTATATTTCGTTCAATTATGTTAATATTGCTTGAATAAGACACTTAATTTTTATAAATGTATTTTTCAATGATAATTATAAAAAACTATTTAAACTAAACATTTGTGTTTTGTGTGTGTATACGTGTTTTTTTTGCTATCCAAACTGCCAGTTAGATCTTTTTTTTGCTGCCTGAGGGGAGGTGGAGACAGAATGGGTGAGTTGTTTGTTGAATGACAAAAATCCCAGCTGCCAGCTCCATCAATTTCTACTCTTATCACAAGTTCAATGAACAGCTCAGCCTCTCCTCCTGTAGGCACCTTCCCTCAGGCATCATTTAGTGCTATCAGCTAGTGGAAAGTTAACCCCCCCCCCAATAACAGAATTCTGTTTGCAGGTTATGACTAGGAACATTCTCATCTGTCTAGCAATGTTTGCAGTTGTGGCTCAGGGTGCTGTCACTTTGGCCGATTGTGGGATCAAGTCCTCAATGCCAAAACTTAAAGTGCTGGAATTTGGTTATTATAACTTTATAATGCTTCAGAATGTTTAAATAAACCAATTAATATTAAAGTTTTTATTTGCATTCCCCACAATATGTTAATATCTGTAGTTCCCCTTTAATGGATGCAGTTCTAGTTTATTTCTAGTCACTGCATAAAACTGATGACAAAGTACAGTTAGGGACTGAAGTTAAATAAGCACTTTCACTGTTATTAACAGGCATCAAAACTGTAGTGGAGCTTCACAATTTTTTTTCACAAATATGCTTTCTTATGTGTTTCTTTGGGATATAATAATATATCACTGTGCTTCCTTAATTGTTTCTACTGTCACAAAACCTACCATGCTGTTTGTCTATAGTAAATTTCAGATTGCTCATAAAAGATAGCTGAGTAAAGCCTGGTAAAGTAAGAGAAATCTGTTAGCAACTCCCAGCATGAGTAAATTGTTTGCAGGAAGAAGAGAATGTTAGAACTCACCAATAAATAGTTAAATATCTAAAATACTCTGTGAAACAGTTTTGTTTCATTTGATATATATATAGCACTGACACATTTCCGGTGCAAAATTACAAAGATTATGGTTTTTTTTTTTTTACTAAACTCTGAATTTATCGCATATTTTATTTAAAAAAAAACATGCTCTAATTGACTTTATTTATTATTAAAAAAACTCAAATGAATCGGTTTTGGAAAAAAAACAGATGAAATCAAGAGAAACCCTGAATTGTCCTTTTTCTTCAGACTTTTTCCCAAATTGTTCAATTTTTTTCGGGCTGAAAACCCCAATTTTTCAGATTTTCTGGCTAAACTCAGCAAAAACAACAAAATCTTCAAATTGAGATTGGTGCCTGTCCCATTGAATTATACAGGACCTCGGTGGGTCTGAGATGGCTGGTTTTTGGAGGGGTATAATAAATCTAAAAAAAAATTGAGGTTTTTTTTTCCAGGAAAAATTCCAGTTTTTGCCCCAAAAAGCCCAGCCAAATATCATCCACATCAGTCCCTGCCCAAAGTGGAGCTTACTAAGATGTCTCTACACATTTACACACAGTAGGACCAATTTTATCATGGGGAGAACATACAAACTCCTTTCGATATTGCCTTGGCTGGAATCAAAATAGGGTTACCAGTGCCACCTGTCCAGTTTTCGGAACGGTTATACGGGTGAAAACTATCTGTCTGCATTTCCAAGTTAGGATTCCTAAATCAGCAGACATGCTTAAGAAATCATAATACAGGACCTTTAAAATAACTTTTACAGAAATGTTCTTGCAGAAAAGATTGAGAAATGTGTCTTTTCAGAGAAACTTCAGAGAAACTCCAGATACTATATATTTTAAACCATTAGGGGTTTATGCAATAAAAGACAGTGAGTCTGCCCAGGTGCAGTAACCCATAGCAACCAATCAGCAGAAAGCATTAACTGGTTACCTGTTTAAAAGTAAACATCTTGGTTGCTATGGTATTGTTTCTGGGCAAACTTAGTGCCTTTTATTACATATGGGGGTTATTATCTAAAATCACTTTGGCTCATCCAATAATGCAAGGAAAAGGGGCAAAAAGCATGCTTTTCCCACAAGTCCACTGTATTAGCAAGTGCTTGTTAAATAGTGTTTACGGACACTTGGGCAATGCTAATTTTGGCACCAATGTGTATTGCACTTGGAAAGGAATTAGGGGCCTATTTATTATGCTGTGTAAAAAGAGTGAAGTACTACCAGTGATGTTGCCCAGAGCAACCAATCAGCAATTTCAGCAGTTAGAAAACAAAAGCAAAAATCTGAGTATACAATATATTGTCACACTTGCCTTTGTGAACAACATCTAAGTGTCTTTAATTTTGTGTGTGCACTTGTTTTTCACACACGTGTAAAAAGTTCAACTAAATCCGTTTCTGTCCTATTGTCAGCACAGAACAGTAATGTTTGAATATCTGATGTCTATTTGTATGACAGTTTAAAAATATCATGTTCTCCATCTATAAATGTTCTGTTTCAACCCACTGTACCTAGTGACAGTTCCCTTAGATCTGGGCTGGGATCTTTACAGGACACAACTCACTGTTATGAGCAGATCTCCACAGACAGTTAAACTCAACTGGACTGCCACAAATATGTAGATCTTGCTGAAATTTATTCCAAAACTGATGAAAATCTCCCATATATAGATCAGTCCAGTAGGTCAGAGAATATTTTCTTGGTTGGTTAGGCAGTTGGATAGCACATAAAATGGCTGATAACTGTACACAGGAAAACTGTTGAATAGGGGGTTACTGTATGTAGAATTTGTAATTGAACTATATTTTCCCAGTGTAATGAATGGTTTGCCATGAGCATTGTTTGCAATAAATGTATCCACAAACTTAGGTTTGTCTGTACAGCTTAACTGACAGTCCTGCCTTTTATTTATTTCCATTTATAGCCGACATAAATAAAACTGTAGCAATTTCTTGATTCAGTGTAAACTGCTTAAAATAAATCCTCTTATTTAAAATATATATGAGTATTGTGAGATTTGTGTGCCTGTAGGACACAAATACAAAATTCATTTAGAGTAAATTAAGCTCTTCCAGAAATATTTTTTGAACCAAAAAAACATTTACCAAAAAAAAAAAAAGATGTAACACATGAAAGGGTCTGCGCCAATCTGACTAAATCTCCCAGCAACACAAAGCTTCTCCCCCCTTAAGTTAAAGGCATACTGTCATGGGAAAAATTTTGGGAAATTGACAAAATGTCTAGCCTCATGTCAGATTTCAAAATTGAATATAAAAAAATATGTTTGCTCTTTTGAGAAATTGATTTCAGTGCAGAATTCTGCTGGAGCAGCACTATTAACTGATTCATTTTGAAAAAAAATATTTTTCCCATGACAGTATCCCTTTAAATAAGAAACCAACCACATTAATACAACTAATGATGCATGGTTCACACAAGAAGAAATTCAAAAGAGACTTGAACAGGTTAAGATTAACAAAGGTCCAGGGCCAGATGGTATTCATCCCAGGGTAATTAGCGAGCTTAGCTCTGTGATTGCCAAACCTCTTTACTTAATTTTTCAGGATTCATTGAGATCTGGTATTGTGCCAAGAGACTGGCGAATTGCTAATGTGGTGCCTCTATTCAAAAAAGGATCCCGTTCTCAGCCTCAAAACTATAGGCCAGTTAGTCTGACGTCAGTATTAGGAAAGCTTTTCGAAGGGTTAATAAAGGATAAGATACTGGACTTCATAGCAAATCATAATACTATGAGTTAGTGCCAGCATGGTTTTATGCGTAATAGATCTTGCCAGACTAACTTAATTTCTTTTTACGAGAATGTAAGTAGAGACCTCGATTCTGGGATGGCAGTGGATGTGATTTACTTAGACTTTGCTAAAGCATTTGATACAGTGCCACACAAAAGGTTACTGGTTAAATTAAGGAATGTTGGCCTGGAACATAGTATTTGTACCTGGATAGCGAACTGGCTAAAAGATAGACTACAAAGAGTGGTGGTAAATGGAACATTTTCTAATTGGACCAGTGTTGTTAGTGGAGTACCGCAGGGCTCTGTACTAGGTCCCTTGCTTTTCAACTTGTTTATTAATGACCTGGAGGTGGGCATTGAAAGTACTGTTTCTATTTTTGCAGATGATACTAAATTGTGCAGAACTATAGGTTCCATGCAGGATGCTGCCACTTTGCAAAGTGATCTGTCTAAACTGGAAAACTGGGCAGCAAACTGGAAAATGAGGTTCAATGTTGATAAATGCAAGGTTATGCACTTTGGCAAAAATAATATAAATGCAAGTTATACACTAAATGGCAATGTGTTGGGAGTTTCCTTAAATGAAAAGGATCTAGGGGTCTTTGTAGATAACACGTTGTCTAATTCTGGGCAGTGTCATTCTGTGGCTACTAAAGCAAATAAAGTTCTGTCTTGCATAAAAAAGGGCATTAACTCAAGGGATGAAAACATAATTATGCCTCTTTATAGGTCCCTGGTAAGGCCTCATCTGGAGTATGCAGTTCAGTTTTGGACTCCAGTCCTTAAGAGGGATATAAATGAGCTGGAGAGAGTGCAGAGACGTGCAACTAAATTGGTTAGAGGGACGGAAGACTTAAATTATGAGGGTAGACTGTCAAGGTTGGGGTTGTTTTCTCTGGAAAAAAGGCGCTTGCGAGGGGACATGATTACACTTTACAAGTACATTAGAGGACATTATAGACAAATGGCAGGGGACCTTTTTACCCATAAAGTGGATCACCGTACCAGAGGCCACCCCTTTAGACTAGAAGAAAGAACTTTCATTTGAAGCAACGTAGGGGGTTCTTCACAGTCAGGACAGTGAGGTTGTGGAATGCACTGCCGGGTGATGTTGTGATGGCTGATTCAGTTAATGCCTTTAAGAATGGCTTGGATGATTTTTTGGACAGACATAATATTAAAGGCTATTGTGATACTAAACTCTATAGTTAATATAGGTATGGGTATATAGAATTTTAATTAAAAGTAGGGATGGGTGTGTGTATGGATGCTGGGTTTTCATTTGGAGGGGTTGAACTTGATGGACTTTGTCTTTTTTCAACCCAATTTAACTATGTAACTATGTAACTATGTAACTATGTAACATGTGATATCTTGGGTGAAAAGGCTGTAGCTTATTTATTAAATCACATACATAATGAAAAACAAACATCGAAACCATTGAGTGTAGGGCAATATACAATCATATTTATGATTTATTAAAAAATGTAACTATTAACTTTCTTAACATCTGTTAGCTGCTGAAGGCTGCAAAGAATTGTACCCAAGAGCGAGGGGCCTGTCTGACATCCTTCCTAGGAGCGGCTTCCTCCGTAAAAAATGTCCCTTCCATCACTTTGGCCCCAGGCCTAACTCTTGTTATGCCCTACAATTATTATCACTATCACAGGTTCCGACCCCAGGGGAGTCCCTCCTGCTGCAACATTATGCTAACACTTCCCCCTTGCCCAGCTACCCCATTTTTCTGGGGAGGGAAGACAGGAGCTGTTCAAGGTAAAAGAGAATGCTCACTTCAATTCCTGCCTCTTTAATGCCTCATGTCTCCACCCATTCCAATACTAGCATGGGAACTACAACCCCCATAATCCCTAACCTCCTCTTCCGGTTCCCTCATTCCAAGTCCTGTCATGGCCCTGTCATTCCTAGTTCCTGTCTCATTCCTCCTGGCATTCTATTTTACAGGCATGCACAAATTAATCCATATAAGGTAAATACAAGCATATTTTAAGCAAATATGGAATGATAACACTGCACACAAAGTTGCTGCCATCTAAGCTTGTCTCAGTGATCAGTAGAATGGATTCTGGCATTGTTTTTTTTTTAACTTGTGTGTTTGCCGTATATTTTGCCTTACTGCGGACATCGGTAAAGGCTACACCAATAATAACTACTTGTTTTTTGCCGGTCCTATTTAATTATGAAATATTTAATACTATTATTCATTTAGACTGAGTCTTGTGGTGAAAGTAGTTTGTTTTCCCTCTGTGTAAGGAGTTTTATTTTCTATGAATAGATAAATCTCTTTATAAAATGTCTGTCAGTTCAGAACTGTTTGTATATCTGTATATATCCCTCACCTTTACTTGGAAAATCCACCAATATTTTGCCTTCTGTGTTTGTTTTTCACACTTAAAACCGAATTGAATTTTTAATTAATTTTACCATAGACAGTGTGTTGGATATTTCCTGTTATTTGGTTATTATTGTTGTGGAAAACAGAGGGGCAAAAAAAATCGTAGTTCACTTAATATATCATTAGCAAATTTCTGCCAATGTTATTTTCAGAACATTTAATTTGCAAAAGTACTTTGACAAAGATTTGTATTATTTTATCAGTACATGCACAATTAAATTAAGTGCATAACGTTTTATTAAATATCTGAATAAAATTAGGTTTAAATTAAATTAAGTACATTTTATAGCAGTTTTTATAGCCTTGCCAGTTTGTATTGCCTATACCAATGTATAAAAATTTCTTGATTTAATTTTACAAATTGTATTGTAATTTTTTTTCATTTCAGGTGGCCTCTCACCATAGTGTATTATCGAGAATTACTCAGTTTGGGATAATCATTTCACTGATCTGTCTCTCCCTGTGCATTTTTACATTTCTGTTCTTCAGTGAAATTCAAAGCACAAGGACAACTATCCACAAGAACCTTTGCTGTGCATTATTTTTGGCTGAACTTCTATTTATTATTGGAATAAACATGACCAAGAATAAGGTATGTAAAAAACTTCCATAACTCACTAGTCACTATGCTTTATATGAATCTTTAAAGCCACAACAGTATGAACAGAGCACGTTTACCTGTTTGGTATTTCCAATATTCTGGCAACATTTTTTTTTGCCTAACCTCTGTACTTGGCTATTGAACAATTTTAGCTTCTCTTTGCAAAGGGTAGTAATAGCCCTCTATTTGTCCACTTTTTCGAACGAAAGGAAAGCACTCACTTGCTGATAGATATTTATTATTCACACTGCTTAACACGACATGTTTCGGGCTACTACGACAGAGTAAAATATTAACTGATTTATCATTACCAATAATATGCAAATTGATAAAAATAATTCCATTCTATAGTATGATAATTCTGTAGTTAGTACTACTAAGAGCTTGTATGTTCTCCCCATGGGGCAAATTCACTAAGGCGCGAAGCGCCGAACGCTAAAGTTAATTCGCTAGCGTTTGGCATTTTCGCTACTGCGCAAATTCACTAACGAACGCTGGCGTAGTTTCGCTAGTGTTACTTCGCAACCTTACGCCAGGCGAATCTTCGCTAGCGACGAAACTACGCAAATTCACTAACTTGCGCAGTGTAGCGAACGCTACCTTTTACGCTAGACTTCCTTCGCCACCTCAGACCTGGCGAAGCGCAATAGAGTAGATAGGGATTGTTTCAAAAAAAGTCAAAATTTTTTCCAAGTCCCAAAAAACGCTGGCGTGTTTTCTACATGATGGCTGATAGGCTGAAAAAGATTGAAAATTTTTTGCGGCTCCCCTTCCTCCCCCCTACTTTTCCTGACTCATGGCAACTTACCTAGACAGTGGGCACATGTGTAGGGCAAAATAAAATTTTTATTTGCAGATTTGAAGGTTTTCTAGGCATTTGTAGTGCAGATACGTGTTCCTCCATTGAAATTTGAATTTTGCGCCGTATGCAAATTAGCCTTCGCTAGCGCAACTTCGCTTTATATAGCGAAACAACGCTAGCGCAACTCCGCAACCTTACGCTACCCCTGTGCGCAACTTCGGATTTTAGTGAATTTGCGAAGCGCTGGCGAAACTATGCCTGGCGAAGTGCGGCGAAGTTGCGCCTGGCGCAACTTCGCATCTTAGTGAATTTGCCCCTGTTTGTATGGGTTTCCTCACATCCCAAAAACATAGCAGGCAGGTTTATTGGTTGCTAAAATTGACCATAATGTGTGTGTGAATTGTTTTAATTTTAATAAGAAATACATTTGGAATATTTTGTAGGGGGTATGAATACCTGTATGATTTGCAAAATTTAGTAATAATATTTCACTGTGCCACTGTACTAGCAGAATAACAGCTACTAGACACATTGCATAAAATAAAGGTTTGTATTACTAGATCACTAACATCAAACAAATATAGAAATCTTATTTTTATCTTGATATGATTCTGTCACAAATCTGTCTGTCAAAATACATCAGTTAATAGTGCAGCTCCAGCTGATCTCTCCACTCAAATGAATTTTCAAAAGAGCAAATACATGTTTTTATATGTAATTTTGAAATCTGACATGGGGCTAGACATGTTGTTAGTTTCCCAGGTGCCCTCAGTCATGTGACTTGTGCTCTGATAAACTTTAGTCACTCTTTACTGCTGCAATGCATGCTGGTCCCCCCCAGCAGCCTGTCAACAGAACAATGTGGCCATGTGGGGTCAGTATGTACCGAAAACTTTTTAATGTGATTACTAATAAATGACTTTTTTCTACTATAAAGAAGCCTTGGGATATATATCTTTTTGATATAACTTATGCAACAGAACAATGAACAAGAAAAATGTAATTATTTAAATAAAACAAAGTCTATAGGAGTTGGCCTTGTAATTTTGAGCTTTCGGGATAATGGATTTCCGGATAACGGATCCTATGCCTGTCTAAAAGTCAGCAATGTCAAAGAGTATAAAAATATAGGCTATTAACACTCCAAGATGCCCCAAAGGACAAACTAGGCATTCTGGGAATCCTCTAGCATTGCTTATTCTTCTCTAGTAAATATCATGATGTTTTATGCAATGCATATCTTTGACATTGAAAAATATAAATCTGTACCAAAGCAACAGTGTATTCAGGGTAGTAGTTTAAACGACAGCACATTCAGTTATCAAAATTAATTTTGCATTGGACCAGTATCAAATACTATTGAAGAGTCTAATTTTTTGTCTTTTATGAAATATAAATATTCTTTATTCATACCATGTAATAGTTGATGATTAAAAGGCCCTTAATACCTAATTGCATTAATTATCTTATTTTGCTTTCAGTTTCTCAGAGGGAAAGATATTACATAACTGGTAGTTTGTTATGCCTTTTAACTTTATCTTTAACTTTAGAGTGTTCGGTTCTTTTATACTAAAGGAAAATGAGGCTATTCCTTCTTCCGGCAATTATCTGTACTGAAACATCATTTATTACAATGTCTATTAATGTTCTCTTTGAGTAGAGTAATTAAACTTTGAATGCACCCAAACACAGTCTGGGTTTAAATGTTAGCTAAAATGTATGTCTTTCTCAGACAGCTTAATAGAAATGTACATTATCCTAAGCTATGCAATGTTGACAGATAAAATGCAGGTCAACTTTATGCTGTGCTGCATTGACTTGTTTATTATAGAAATCTATGGATTATTTATTATCATCTCTATTCTTATACAATGCTGATGGTCTTGAGAAGTACCATACACAGCATTTCTTAGACAGTTTGTCCATACTTCATATACTGTTGCTTTTATTCTCATGTTAGATCTTGGAGGCACGGTGTGATCTGCAGAAGGTCACAGAGTGCTGGAATATTCTAAGAATGTAAACAGGCATTGCTGCTTATAATCATTTGTCCTTAGAGGTAGAGATAAATGCTGCAGAAATAATTAAACTAACTTTTAATTTGCTGTTAAAATTATATTGTTACGCAATATTCAATTGGTCTTTTTTATATCTTGCATTTTTATTGCATTTATTTAAAAAAAAATTTTGTCCTGTAGCTCAACACTTTTAGAATTTAAAGGGAAAATATTATATATATATGTATATATATATATATATATATATATATATATATATATATATATATATATACCCAAATCCAAGGTGCACACCGTTGACTAGGTTATTGCCCGGGTGCCAGCATAAAGGATATATAGAACCTAGAGCAGGATGCGCCACTCACAAGGACTCGATGCAAAAACAAAAAATCTTTATTGGACTAAAAGATCCAATAAAGATTATTTGTTTTTGCATAAAGCCCCTGTGACTGCCGCATCCTGCTTTATGATAAATATATATATATATATATATAAATGAATCAGACTGCAGATTCCCTTTTACACGTAATACAGTATATGTGGAGCAAATAAGCCATAACAGGAAAAACATTTTATTAAACTAACGGTCAAATCTTCTGCATATATCTTTACCTCTTTGTTTTGTAGCCTTTGCAATAAAAGGGGAAGAAGAACTACCAGTGTCCATAGTTGCACTGAGTACAGTCAATTTAATATTATCAATGTTATGATGATGATAATGATATGATATGATGATAATGATGAAGTAAAAAATTGTTAAATGAGTCAGTGCAGAATTCTACATGCAGAATTTGGGTGACCTAGGTGTAGAAATCGGCCTGCCGAAACTTACCCAATGCTGGAAGCAATGTGCAAAGTGCAAAATGGTCAAATGCACACTGCAAATTTGCACACTGTGTCCTGCATTGTAAATGACCCCTATTTGCCAATAGCCCTAAAATATTGGTTAGGTGTTAGGGAGAACATAAATAGGAAAAATGTCCACTGGTAAAGAAAGGTCAGATTCAACAAACTGCTGCTCAAAATGGTCAGTTAACCTGTCAGAGCAAAACAAAGCTGGCATTTCATAATAAGAGATCCTTTTATGGTAAAAAAAAAAACAAACGTATCCCTTTTCAGTCAAAAAAAGTGTTCCAAGAATAACTTATTAGGGTGGAAAAATTCTAGGTTCTAATAACTTCTATAGGTAGAATCTAAACCTGGATCACAAGATTTATTATCATTATTATTATTATTTATTTTTGTTGCTATTTTGGGAACATTCGTCTTAATAATGTATTAACTGTATTGAAGCATGCATAAGATCTCTGGATGGATTTATTTTACCATAAGATACATTGTTTAGGGAATATGGTATGAAAATATTACAATGCAGCAGACTTTATGACCTGTGCTTGGTGACTTACCGTTCTTGTTATTTTTCAGCTTTTCTGTGCAGTAGTTGCTGGATTGCTGCACTACTTTTTCCTCGCTGCCTTTGCCTGGATGTGCATTGAGGGAATTCATCTCTATCTCATTGTAGTCGGAGTTATTTACAATAGAGGATTTCTGCACAAGAATTTTTATATCTTTGGATATTGTAGCCCAGCTGTAGTTGTTGGAATTTCTGCAATATTAGGATATAAATATTATGGGACTGATAAAGTGTAAGTTATTATTTTATATGGTTAAAAGCAGCCACTTAACCAGTTTATTATATTTTCTCAAGAATATAAATGATTTGTATGGGAATATTTTATTTATCTTTAGATGTTGGCTGAGTACAGAAAATAATTTTATATGGAGTTTTATTGGACCTGCCTGTCTCATCATTCTTGTAAGTACAAATTTCACTTCTAAGTATATAAACTATAAAACATATTTTCCAAATGTTTATAGCCTTTGTCTTTGTACGAACTGCAGAATGGGTTGTAAGACTCAGTTATAGCAAACATATATGTAGAATAATATAAAAGTTTTCTATTTTATTGTTAAAAAAGGTGAGATTTTTTGTTACATTACATAAATAAAGTTTGGCATGTTTTCTCTACTTTGGAAAAGCTCAGCAGGAGGTTGAAGAAGAAAAATATGTCAGCAGCCTGATAATCGGATATTTCAAGCAATGCTATATCGTCTGTTATTGGCGATCAGGCATCTTTGAAGATTACACTGTCATCTTCACGTTTCACACATTCTTGTGTAACCTGTCATCATCACAGTTTATTTTTAACCCAAATTGTAGCATCAGACAAAAATGCACCATTTCACCCGAGCAAACATTCATAGAATAAATGCCTTGGCACATTTGGGGAAAAGCTTTTGTGTAAAACAGCGTGAAGTCTGCTAAGTTGTTGCACTTGGCTGCAATATTCCCAGTAAACTTTTCGGACCTAAAAGAAATCACTATAAACTTGACTGGCCCAATAGTCATACAAAGGGTGACCTTAATTATTATATCTGAACAAAATTCAGATCAACTCAAGCCCAGTCTTTGCTTGCATTTTAATCAGTCAGCAGTCAGTTTATGTGTGTATGTATAGTGAATAAAGTACCCCCTCTTGTAAAATATAAGGATATTATAAGTTACCGAGGAGTTTCATGACCGTATAAAAGTACGAGGCCGAAGGCCGAGTGCTTTTATACAGGTCATGGAACTCCAATGTAACTTCTAATATCCTCATATTTTGTAACTGGGGGTACTTTATTTATTATAATACACAAGTTTCAGTGAGTCATGTGACAGAAATGACATCAGAACTCACCGTTTATAACTGATGACATCACTACTCACCGTTTATAAGGATATAATTTACAGGATATTCATGGCTTTTGTGTATTATATATATATATATATATATATACAGTCTCGGACTGGCCCGGCGGGACACCGGGAAAAAACCCGGTGGGCCCAAAACCTCAGGGGCCCCCGCTGGGCCAGTCCCATTCTTCCAATATTGGGATTGACTAAGAAAAAAATTTTTTTCCGCGCCGCACCGAGTGGCGCCGGCTGCGCATGCGCGGCGAGCGGCTCGGTGTGTCACAGTAGGGGAGCGGGTGGTGGAGGGGGGCCCTGGGACAGCAGTCCCGGTAGGCCACCCTGTATATATATTCCATATACTAAGTCTGAAACAATACTGGAGAAATAATAAACACTTGCTTTTGGCTTGCTTTTTGGAAATCTAGAAATGTAAAGGACACTTTTAACAGTTCATGTTCACATTTAGGAGCAGATTTATCAAAGGTCGAGGTGAATTTCGAATGAAAACATTTTTAATTTCAAGCTATTTTTTGTGTACTTCGACTAGGGAATAGTACAAATTTGATTTGAATTTGAAAAAAATTAGAATATCACAATTTGCCATCGAAAACCTGCAAATTGCTGTTTTAGCCTTCTAGAACCTATTTGGAGTCAATTGGTGGACTTTGAAAATTCGATCAAATTCGCTATTCCTTTGATTCGTACGATTCGAATTTGGCTGAATATGGACCTAATCGACCAAAAAAAACTTTGACTTAATTTCGGTTGGTCTTTTTGAATTCAAATTTCGAAGTTTTTTCAATTTGAAATTCGACCCTTGATAAATATGCCCCTTAAAGTGATATGAAATTTTTAGTGAATGATATGTGATTTAGCAAGTGCTGTTATTGATCAGACGAGGGGATTCTGCTTTCTTTTACTTTTTTTTCTCACACCCAGGTGTGAAGAAGTTAAATCACTGTGGAATACAGCAGGATATTAGGATTTGCCTTAAAACACAGTATTTAGTTTGATCTGCACAGAGCTTTATTGGAAAGAAATATCTGAGGGTTATTGGGGGTTTCATGTACCTTTTGTTTGGTTTGTTGTTTCCTTGCATGGAACAAAACATTAAATATTGGATTTTGTTGATGAAATTTCAAGCAGCCATTGTTTTTTTTCTGTTTCAATTAACCTACCTGGCATATTATACATATTATACAGCTTCTTGGGCTGTAATGTTTTATTTCCTCGGATTTATCCAGCCTACCTCACTGTAATCATACTGATGTGTTAAATTAAAAATATTGCAACACTGAGATAATTTAAATGTCAATACATGATATATATAAAATCTATGTGGCAAATTCACTAAGATGCAAAGTTGCGCCAGGCGCAACTTCGCCGCACTTCGCCAGGTATAGTTTCGCCAGGGCTCCGCAAATTCACTAAAATCCGAAGTTGCGCACAGGGGTAGCGTAAGGTTGCGGAGTTGCGCTAGCGTTGATTCGCTATATAAAGCGAAGTTACGCTAGCGAAGGCTAATTTGCCCTACACATGTGCCCACTGTCTAGGTAAGTTGCCATGAGTCAGGAAATGTAGGGGGGAGGAAGGGGAGCCCCAAAAAATTTTCGATCTTTTTCAGCCTATCACCCATCATGTAGAAAACACGCCAGCGTTTTTTGGGACTTAGAAAAAAAATTGACTTTATTTTAAACAATCCCTATCTACTCTATTGCGCTTCGCCAGGTCTGAGGTGGCGAAGGAAGTCTAGCGTAAAAGGTAGCGTTCAGTACACTGCGCAAGTTAGTGAATTTGCGTAGTTTCGTCGCTAGCGAAAATTCGCCTGGCGTAAGGTTGCGAAGTAACACTAGCGAAACTACGCCAGCGTTTGTTAGTGAATTTGCGCAGTAGCGAAAATGCCAAACGCTAGCGAATTAACGCTAGCGTTCGGCGCTTCGCGGCTTAGTGAATTTGCCCCAATGGGAGGTATGTATTAACAGGCACTATGTTTGTACAGGTGCAGTGACCCATAGGAACCAATCAGCTGGCAACACGTTTAAAAGCAAACATCTTATTGGTTGCTTTGGGTTAATGCTACTGAACAAGCTTAGTGTCTTTTATTTTTATCATACTTAGCCCTCAGAGCATTCACTTAATACTTACTATGTAATGCTTACTATTTAATGTGATTCTGCTATGAACTGGGTCAGGTTTACTTCCAAAGCAGGTCTGCATTATTTTCTTAAGTTCCCCTAAACCCTCCCTGAGTCGAGTGTTACAAGAGAGCACTATTACACCAAACAGGCTTATATCAGCAGTGCAAGGAGATCTGATTGGCTTACAGATATTGTCATGTTTTTAAAGGCTCAATGCTTTCCAAACATTGCTTGTGACATATGTGCAAAATAAACAACACGTGGGTGAATGTGATAAAGGTCAATAGCGAATTAAATTAACCCTAGATCTGTTTCAAGTTTTTTTTTTGTAAAATAATTTTTCCATTTGTTTATTTTACATACACTGCAAATAGGTGCAACTATAAAATATGAAATCTTATGCCTTATGTTGGTGAGTCAGTAGATATGTGAAATATTAAATATGATAATTGAGGCATTCTGCATAATAGATCACATACATGAACCTTTTTTTGGAAGACTTTAGGACTGTTTTTATTCCTTTGCCGATGGTACATGTGAAGAATACCTCTTACCTAGAGGATTACATTTTCCACTGGATGTTGAATAGAATACATCTCTCACCAGTAGAATGTGTGGTTGGAATCAACACCTTTTTCAAGAGGGGTTTCAAAGGCAACTCTTTCAGGCTTAGTTTGTGCAATGCTTATGAATAAAAAACAGCGTTTGGAACAAAAAAGTTTGGTATGCCGGAAAATAATATGCTTGGCAGGATGATATTCTGATTACATTTTTAGTATATAGATTTCTGCAGATGGAAATGTGCTGATTTTGTAGCTGAATTCTTAGAAAAAATACTGCATGAAACTAAGCGGTGTGTGTATATACAGTGTACACTGCTAAAACAAAAAAAGTCTAAACTGATTTTATATTTTTTTTAGGTCAATCTGATGGCATTTGGAGTGATAATATACAAAGTGTTCCGGCATACTACAATGTTAAAACCTGAAGTTACATGTTATGAAAACATAAGGTTGGCTTAGCACTTTAATACATACCAAACATATCTATGGTGCCGGCATGAACATACTATATTATCAACACTAAAAAAATTTATGTTTCACCTCTTTGATCTTCATAACATGTGTTGCTATATGGCATTACATGGCATAAAGATCAAGATTTGGATCAAGCAAGAAAGGGGGTTAAAAAGACTTAATGGCTGTAAAACCAATAGAGGACAAATAAAACATGACCTTATCAGTACTGATTTATAAATGTCCTTTTTAATGATTGTTGACCTTTTATTCATCAATCATTGCTATATTGTGATATGATGGCAAACACAGCAAACACAAGAGATATCTATATATTAATATTGAGCATTACTTCCAAGTTTCTTTTCAGATTTGTCTTGGGCCAAAGTTTAAGCAGATTTCACCATCTATATCCGACCCACTCAAGTGGTATAACTATCCATACAACTATCCATACAATGGCCCTCTCTAAAAATACCACAATTTTTAAATCTTTGAGAAATTTTGGCTAGGTTGGGTGTATGTTGAGAAGGGGCAGGTTAGGGTTGAGTGTTACTCACAAATATACATGTGAAAAAAACACTAAAAAGTTACTTGAAGATGTCCTCTAAAAAGTCTTTACATTCTCTCATTCTCTAAGATGAATGTGTTGCTCTGGCAAAGGGCAACATAATCATGCATCCCACTGTGCCAACATATTCCTCAGAACTTTACAGAGATATCATCCCCTGCTCTAGTGGAGCTTACAGTCTAGGTCCCTATCAAGCTATGGTTGATTTGCCCAGAAGCCAAGTAACCTTTCTGTATGATTTTAAGTGTGGAGGAAACAGAAGACATAAAAAGTACATCTTCGACATGTAGTTGTAGACTGTGCAAAAGAAAACAACTTTAATTATTAAGAGAGGATGCTTTTAAACCTGGGTTAGCATTTACAAATTGTACTTTTATTCTTTCCTTGAACTACAATGAGATAAGGTATAGAAGTTCTGTTTCTAATACTCATTAGCATTAGTATTTTATGGCTTTGGGGTAATGTAATGTACCCCAACCGCTCATTCTGGACCCCCTCCACAATCTGATTATTGGCTGAAGATTTATATTGATCTGACTTGGCCAAACACATGGGTGCCTAACTTTGGTAAAGATGCACTTGTGTGGTTCTTTGACAAAAGAACAAATTCTTACCAAGTAAAGATTTAAGGGGTTATTTACTAAAATCCGAATTTAAAAAGTCAGATTTTCTGGCTAAACCCAGTGCATGACACGATAACTTCAAATTGAGATAGGTGTCTTTCCCATTGAATTATACAGGACCTCAACAGGTCTGAGATGGCTGATTTTTTAATTTTGGCTTCTTGCCGCATCAGGATATAACTAATATGAAATAAAAAATAGTTTTTGGAAAAATAAAACTTTTAGGTTGTGTATTAAAATTTGTAGCATGATTATTTTACATTTCACGATGATGCATCTAAAGCGTTGGCTCTGAACCTCACTTAGACACATTACTAATCATTTTAGATAAAGATGAAATATACAGGTATCCATTATCCTGAAACGTATTTTTCCGAAAGCTACAAATTACAGGAAGGCCATCTCCATTTTAATCAAATAATTCTAATTTTAATAAATGATTTCCTTTTTCTCTCTGTAGTAATAAAACAATATCTTGTACTTGAACCCAAATGAGATATAATAAACCCTTATTGGTGGTAAACCAATCCTATTATGTTTAATTAATGTAATTAAAGTAATGATTTTTCAGTAGACAAAGTATGGTGATCCAAATTACAAAAAGACCCCTTATCTGGAAAACCCCAGGTCCCAAGCATTTTGGATTACAGGTACCACACCTGTATTTAAATCTTTTGGCCAGTACATGAGACATTATGTGGGTTATTTATCAAAGTCCGAATTTATTTCCACACAGGTTTTTTTCATCTTATTTATTAATATACTTTCCCGAAAATTTTGTTTGCAGGAAAAAATGGTGAAAAATATGAATTTTATGAATTTTTTGGAATTTCCAAAAAATATAACTATCAAAAAATCTATGGGACTTTTCCCATTGCAACCTCAGCAGGTCTGAGATGCTGGATTTTCGGGTTAGAACTTTTACCATCCTCGGGGTATAAAAGTTTTTGGCATTCAGAGTATAGTAAATAACCCTCTAAGTGTTGTAAATTAGGCTGAAATTAATAAAAATTACCTTGTAACTGATACTTTATATATCACCAGGTCATAAAAAAATCAAAGTTTAGTTTTATCTTTTCATACACTGAATTTATTAACTACTAGAAACTACAAAGATAATTTTTTAAGCTCTCAAACACTTCTCATTATTATAGACAGATGTTTGCAACTGGGAATAACTCATTATGTCTTTAAAATCAAGTTATATAGCAATGCTAGTCCCAAGGGAATTACAGTTTCAAGCACATTTCTTTTCATGTATTAATAGATAAGCATAAAATCTCTGACACTAAAGCAGTAGCATTGCCTCAAGAGCAAAAAAAATCACTTATTTTCATCTCTTTTTTATGTCTTTGTTTTTTGCATAAATATACCTTATTTTACAATTTTTGTTTAATTATAATATCACAGGTCATGTGCAAGAGGAGCTCTAGCTCTTTTATTTCTTCTTGGTGCTACTTGGATGTTTGGAGTTCTTCATGTTGTTAACGGTTCAGTGGTCACTGCATATCTTTTCACCATCTCCAATGCATTTCAAGGGATGTTTATCTTCATATTTCTCTGTGTCTTATCCAAAAAAGTAAGTGCTGAAAACATATGAAATATTATACACTTTCATTTTAGATTTACAGGAAATTTACAGAGATTTAGCAATGTTTTTTTTTATATTGTGTTATTATTATATGTAAATACAGTTTGACTGAGCAGGAAAAGTTGCAACTTCAGCTAGTTGTTGTTAATAATTCAAGGAGAGTAACTGTATGTCCTGTTAGCATATAGATTCAAGTTCAAAAGGATCGATATGCCTGGCCCAAAATATGTCTACTGCAGCCTGCCACCCCCCAATAAATGCTGGCTGCTTTGTCAGTGTTAAAGGTTTGCTCTGCTATGAATATTTATATATGTCATCAGCCTACAGCTAGTTAAACATTTACCGGATCTCAGTCTGTGGAAAAACGCAGGCTAAGAACCCATTCCTCCGCTGCTCCTCCACTATTCAATGTGCCTGCACCCAGATACATTACTTCAACTCGAATTACATTAACTCAAATGCAGACAGACATCTGGCACTACCCTAACACATTTCACCAAACATCAGGGAGATGTTTAGGAAGGTGGTTGCTATGTACATTCAAATTAGCTAACCAAAACTTCTCTATCTGCACTGAAAAAAAAAATTGCACATGGTATCATGGAAAAATTAAAATGATGGGTTCTTAGGTAAGATTTTGAAACATAGTTTATATTCCTATATACCCATCATTTCAGTAAAGGATAGGGATAAGCAGACATTCTTGGCCTTTCTTCTGGCCTGAATTTATCATACATCTTGTATGTTTGTAAATGTTATTTCACTGTGTGCAAATATGCTGAGCATAATTTTGTCTTTTTTAGATACAAGAAGAATATTACAGGTTGTTCAAAAATGTTCCATGCTGTTTCACTTGTCTAAGATAAGTGCGCGGACAATCCTTGAAATTTGGAGCAAAAAAACAGTGAAAGATTCTATTTACTGAAGAAAAATCAGCATTGTCGAAGTCCTAAAAAATAATGTTAGGTATTGAAGTAAACTGGTCTTCCATTGTGAAATGAATTAATATATTATTTTCTAAATGTTATTTTCTGTTATTTTCTAAATGACACCATCACATTCTAAAGTTGTTGTTGTTGATCTACAGTACTTAATAATCGGATTGTCACCAATTGGCTGTTTAAGTTTACAGAAACATGCTTAAGTAAGCACTACTCATACAAACAAAATAGGTCTATATGTATTTATAAAAACATGGAAGTAAAGTAGAACAATTTAGATGTCTAGAATGGCACATTGAAAAGTTGCAGTGGTACCTTGAGTTTAAATTTTATTTTCTATTCCCAGACACCTATAAAACATATTCTTGTTTATTAATGAAATGTCTAAAATGATTTGTCAAGCATACAAAGTACTATTGTGTAACATTTCGAAATATTTTTATACACTGACAAAAATTAAGATATTTTTAATTACACTCATGATAGTATTGTATCTGGTGTTTGTCTTTGAGTGACTGCATTAGTAGACTGCAAAAAAGAAAGAAAGTAAAAAACTCTTTGGATAGACATACTAAGCATTTGCAAATTATATTTGGTTATATTGTTTCATGCTTAAACTCCACATTTATAAATGGGACTGGAATATATTTAATTCATAATATAAAATACTGCTCTCCCCTTTGATCTCTACTGAATCTTGCAAGAAAACAAACAAGAAATATTAGAACTTCAGGCAATGATGTGTGATCCAAGATGATTTGTTTACAATTTACACATTATTCAGCTAAGACTATTTATAACATATTTTAAATGCACATTTGAGGCAACTTAAGTTAATTAACATAGTAAATGATAATAAAAATATCAGGTTTTTCTGGTTGATTTTTTTAGAGATGCAGCACATGAAACATTTTGTTAAATCCAGGAAAAACTTTTAGAAAGAGATGAATTTAGCTTGAATTTAGATCTACAAGATTTCTCTAAAATGTATTGTTTCTATATCTTTCCTGGAATTGAATAATATGCTTTAGCTATTTATCATATGAGACAAAAACAGTATGTGTGCTGCACTCCAGAAATGAGCATTAAAAAAAACTTAGGGAAGTAATGGTTGGGTAACAGAAACACTGTGTTTTGGATGAATCCCTTCACTGTGACCTTTTGAGGCAGATACCTGAAAATCAACTAATCTGATAATTAGTAAAAATATGCTTTTGTTACTTTATGTTACTTTGGACACGTGGAGAAAGTTCATGTACTTTTGAGCATAGTATAACTCTGAGAGGACTAGGAGAATCATAAACATACATACAATTTTACATTGTACAAAATAAGCCATATTAAGCAATCTTCTAGTGGTATTGTTTTTAATTGAAAAAGTTGAAAAGTAGGCTATTACGTTGAAACTGTTTTTTTTACATTTTCAGATATAGTAATTACAAAAAAGTGCATTTTACATGCTATTGTCAAGGCAAGAAAAGAATGCTATTTAATAGTTGCTAGACTATTACAGGATACAAAAAAAGCTAGATTTAGCACAAATTACTATAACTTATATTTTATATAGTGTTTGCCCAATAGGGTTTTTTACTTTCATGCTTTAAGACTCAGCAGAATAAGTAATAATACCAAACACATTTGTCTCTTCTGTGTAAAACATGTATAAAATATATTGCATAAAAATAAAATTAAGCTATACATTTTTCCCCTTATGTGTGATTTGAATGTCCATTCCTGATCACTGTACTTTACACCATTATTTAACACCGCCTCAGACGTTGTAACCCAAGTCAATGCAAACAATTCAGAAGGCAAGAATCACTTGAAATATTTTTTTTAATACAATTACATACTGTGAAGCCTGTGTGTCATGTTGGACTGCTACTGTACCTTCAAGTGATGTTTTATACTATGTGGTACAATATGTGCTAGGCTGTGAAAGCATACTCCCCAAGGGCTTAAAAAAGGTGTAGTTTACAACATCAACAAAAGTGGAAAGCACATTTTGCACACAGTGACGCAGTCCCATTAAACTTGCCAGCAGAATTTGCATTTCACTCAGTGAGCATTACTCCAGACAGACAGTAAAATTTAAATATACAGTAAAATAAAAGTAGACAGTATAATTCAAGTAGATTTATAAGTACTACAAACAGAGGTAGCCTTACACTTTTTGTGATAGCCCTAGCCTATGACTCAGCCTAAAGGACATGTGAAGCTTACATTTTCCTACCATGTACATACGTTTGGGCATATCTCCCCCACCCACATGGCAATCTTTGTACTGCATATATCCCCCTCCATTTGCCAGCACCATTACATTTCCCTAAAACAAATACCAGCAGTGCCATTTTCCCCTCTGACACATCATCAGTGTATTTATATCTGCAAACAGCACACATGCAATGTAAAGTCCATGCATTTAAAGAATGTAGGCTTACACATGCAAAATTACTATAATGAAAAGTCCTGCTTGGATGGAGCACTGTAATGGTTACTCTGAGCTCAGGAGAGGGGGTTAGGATTTCAAAATAGGAGCAGACAACTAGAGCTATGGGAACCACCAGTGCCATGGGAACCACCAGAGCTATCTCTGCATTGGCTAGTAGGCTGGCAGGTGTGTTTTTTAATCTGAGTTGAGAAGAACTGAGCATGCTCATGAGCCAACAGCCAAAGGAAATTCCAGAGGGAGGGGGCTGAGTGGGTTAGAGGAGCAGAATGAATCTTAAGGGGATGCTGCAGCCTTACTATTAACCTTTGAACAACCAGAGTGGCAGGTATTTAGAGATTTCAAAGAGGCTCTTCAGTGATTACATTTTTGCATGGGGGGTTTACACGTCCTTTAATGACTTTGACATAGCTTAAATATGCTGCAATATATGGAAAATCAATCCCTGTTTTGTTTAAAAGTAAGGCATTTTTAGTAGCTTAAAGCACAAAATGTCTCAATGCCCTTAATATATTGGTAATAGGTTGAGTGCAGAGGACTCTTGTATTTGTCTATATGAATTTTGTGGTCACAGCCTCATTGCACTCCCGCTTAATGGTTTAAAAATTAGTGGTGACCACAACTTTCCCTTGTTTGCAGTGTGAACTGCCTAGAGGCACCTTGGCAATTGCACACCTGGACCCACTATTGCCCCACTCCTGCTGGTTGCCTAGGGGTGGAGGAACAAAGGTGGATTGAAGGAATTCCTCCAATCCCCCTACCCAAAATTCCTGCAAAACATAGCATCTATGATCTGTGGCACTTAGAGCATTGTATCCACAGAATGTATATTTTAAGATATGTGGCATTTTATATCCCCCACTAATCAAGATGATTAATTTGGCATTACCAATAATGATGAGTGGCTCTGCCTTGTTTCGCTGAAAAATTTGCCAAACGGTGAGAAATTTATGAAATGCATTAAAGTTTATGGGCAACTTTTTGTCACGATTTGTGACTTTATTGGAGTCTATTTGTGACTTTTTTTGTAGCAGTTACAGTCTTTGACACTGACTTTTTGTAGCAAAATATGTTGGCATTAAAGCAATGAAAAAAGTTTTTTTTCTAACTCCAAATGCTTTGTAAATGGGTGTTTTTTATCACTCCAAATGTATTGAAGTCAATGGGCATTTTTCTTTTGAAATGCATATTTCAATGTGAATTCATGCATGGAGAAAAAAAAATTGCTCATCACAAATAGAATACATTGGATGTAAGCAAGAAGCAACACGTATATGTATACTTTTAGTAACAATAGATTTCTTGTATACCCTAGGACTTTACAATGAGCCTCCTGCGGAACCCCTTAAATGAGTGTAACCTTATCTGGTTGTGCATCTAATGGCACATGCTGTGTTTTACCATCCCCGGGAAATAGCTCTACCCAGGGACGTAACAAGAATGTGCAGCCCCCTCCCCACCAGCTGCTCCTGCTGGCAAAGCTGTGCCTGTCCGCAACCATCCTTTCTCGCACAGATGCAAGTTTGACAATTAAAATAGGCGGGGGGGAAGATTTGAACGCTATAGAGGGAGCTGACCCCATGGTCTGGGCCCCCCTGCCACAGGTTCTACCCCGTTGCCAACAAAATATCCAAAAATGCCTTTACATAACAGATGAGTGATATCCTGTGTCTATGTAATCTAAATCATATTGCTGCATCATAAAGCAATTCAGCTGACATTGTGATTTCAACAACCTGCTATTCAAAGGTATTTTCAAGCATTTCGTAGCCTGCAGGGAGTTCAATTTGTAAGGACATGTACCATTGCCCTAAAGTGGAAAGACAAGGCAATATTATTTTTGGTGGAGCTGTTTTCATAATGTCCACCAAATGCATATATATATATATATATATATATATATATATATATATATATATATATATATATATATATATATATATATATATATATATATATTTAAAAATGTTGCATTTCAGCTAATTTGAGGGTTTCTGAATTTCTGTATTGTTTTATATACATGTAGCTGAAACTGTTTTATTAAAATTTGACTTTTATTTAGTGTTACATTGCACACAGTGATTTTTTTAATGAACTGTTTTGAAAAATCTGAAATAGCAATACATTTGAACAGAATTTATTGTTTTAGAAATAAATGATTATTATGTTATATGATGGAAATGTATTAATGACATAACAACATACATTAGCATATGTATATTCTTCCATAATCCATTTAAAGAAAAAAATGACCTTTTCTTAATTAAATTTTGGGTATGTTCAGATAATTATAGATCAGTATTATTTATTAATTCTAAATTATTTTATTCTGAATTGTTTTATTCATTCTAGCATTTCAAATCCATATAATGTTGACAAAAATGTAACTGATCTGTTGTACATTCAGCTACAAAGCAGCAGACCAATACAATATGTGCTTGTACAGCAAACCAGACTCTGCAATTGTGTGTTTTTGTATTGTTGCATTTTTTAATATAGGTTGGTTTTAATAAAATTATTATCACTAGGTCATTATTCTTTTGTTGAGCAACCAATACATTTGCTGAAATAGAACATAACCAGCTAAACAAAAACTTTGTAACACTATTTCGATGCTATATAACTTCAGAAAATGTCTGAGTAAGAGAAATGCTAACATATTCCTAGATAAATAATTTTCTAAATCTTCTTAATAAGGAAATATGCATGTGCTAAAATTTTTATGACTTTTTAAAACTCTTTTATAGGCTAGTTTTCAAAGATTTTAATTGTAACACATTATTCATTTAAAAAAACATGATCGTACAAAAAACTCAGCAGGGTACTGGTTAATGAATACCATTATTCTGATATCCTTATAGAACAAAAATACATGAATTATAAATTCATCATACTGATGGAAAAAAGGGCATATTTTCTGTCTTGTGTAAATAGTTAACAAAACATTTTAAAGGACTTGCTGCACTTTATAGAAGCTCTTAATAGCCCTGCTTGAGGTCAGCTAAACATTGGATGTTACAGGCAGTTAGAGGAAAGCGGAAGACAGATTCCCTGGAATGTTTGCCTGCTGAGAGGAAACAGCCCTGCTGTTTCAGCAAACACTGGTACAAAATTACAACAGCTCTTTCCACTTTATCAATTCTTCAATTTTCTTCTGAAAGGCAATTTGCTTGTGTGACTATTAATTCTTTCAATTAGGTACTGGTTATCATGAGAATTACAGCATAAGTGTATGTTTTGTTAGCTTTTGCATGAAGAGATTGTAATGTTTAGGAAAAATACAGATTAATAAATCATGTTTAATTCTACCTTTCAGCTACACCAGTAACTTTCATTTAAACTTAGCAGAGAACACTTTATAATAACTTTTGATTTTTGGCTGCTAAGCAAATTAAATGAATAGACAATTTTCATTTAACAAGTTTGTTCCAAAATAAGGCATAACAGATCCAACTGTATCATGAGAATTATTTTTAGAATAGTAGAATTAGTATAGAATGCAAGAAATTGAATTTAGTAAACTATAAAATTATTATGCTGACTGATCTATTTTTGCCATTGTGTTGTTCAAAGTTAAGCAGCAAAATATTTATTTTTATGGTTATATACATTATACAGCACAATATACTGTGTTATATATATATATATATATATATATATATATATATATATATATATATATATATATATATATATATATATATATATATATATATATATATATATGCTCCTAGCAGAGAAGTCCAGACCAAGGAGGAAGCTTAGGGGTTAAAGACAAAGTTTGCATTATCCAAAGAGGTCAAGGGCGTTAGCGTAGTCAAGTTCAGGCAAATGATCAATAGGCAGGCAGATGAGTAGCAGTATCAAAGGTCAGGTGGGTCAGAAGGTTCAGGAATCAGTCAGTAGTAAATTTAGAAGCACCTAGGAAACACAAAGGACATCCTATCATCAGGCATGGAACCCGTGACCTGGAAGGGCTTTTATTTTTACATTTTGCGACGTTCCTCATTGCGCATATCGTCACTTGTCCGGCACGGAGCGATGAAGTCAGTGCGGGGCACTGGGTGCTGTCATCATGGATGGGGAGCTGAGCGCTCCTGACAATATTTGACTAAATTGCAGAAATAAATAGCTAATTGACATATAAGGCTCAATGTTGATAAATGCAAGCTTATGCACTTTAGCAAAAATAATAGAAATGCTAGTAAATGGAAGTGTGTTAGGGTTTCCAAAATAATTAAGAAAGTGGGGAGTTTGTGGACAACAGACTGTGCAACTCAAAGTAATTTCAGTCAGTGGCTACTAAAGCAGTACTCGATTCCAGGGACAAAACATAATTGCATTTTTATATATCCCTGGTATGGCCTCATCTTGAGAATGGAGTGCTGTTTAGGGCCACAGACCTTAAGAAGTATATTTATTAGGTGGAGAGAGCCAGAGACATGCAACCAAACTGCAAAAGGAAACCAAAATGGAAATTGGAACCAGGGTTGTAATGGAGCTATGGGGGCCCACCGGGACTGCCACATGAAGGACCCTCCAGGCAGTCAATGGGGCCCCCTACCGGCTTCCCTCTGCGTGCCTCAGTGAGCGCTGGTTCGGGAATGCCTGAGCAAACGCTGCATCTGCACGGAGGAGCAGCAGCGTAATTTATTTTTAAGGAAGAGTCCAATTGGGGAAGCATGGCTGAGCCAGCAGGGGCCCTCGGAGGGCCAGGGCCCACCAGATTTTTTCCCGGTGTTCCACCAGCCCAGTCCAACACTGATTGGAGCAATTAAACTATGAGGCAAGTTGGGGTTGTCTTCTCTGGAGAAGGACATGATTACTCTATCAGAACTCTAAAGAACAAGAGACCAACCCTTAAGGGTCAGTCCACACGAGCCGCCCCAGCGACAAATCGCCTCTTTTTCGGGGTGACTAATCTCCCCAAATCTGCTTGTGTGGACTGACCCTTAGACTTGAGGAACTGATTTTCCACATGAAGAATGCAAATGGTTCTTTACAGTGATGGAATTAAAGATTTGCCATTCCCTGCCTGGTGATGTTGTGATGGCAGACTGAATAAATACCTTTATATGTAAATGTAAAGGATACTTTGAGAATATGTACACATAAAAATATGTGTGTACGTAAGTGTAGTAAAATAAATTTTTCTAAAAAAGAAAAAGAATTGGTAAAATAATTATTCTAGTCTATTCTTGTATTGTATTAAAAAGAGCATCTGCCACTTTAGGTAAATTTATGATCCCACTGGCAGAAGGTGTACATATTACAGAGACATAAATGGAATTTTCACCCACTGGAGGAAACAGAATTGTTTCTGATACAGTCGGTAACTCCTAAGCATAACATAATAAAATAAATTTTTTAGACACCAAAGGTTTTGATGTTTCCCCACAAATATATAGTATTCAGTGTATTCTATGATAATAGGTTTAGAAAGGAAAGGATTCATTTCGACATTACTTTAATACAAGAACCTGAATGTTTAATATAGCACCATCTACCATCATGGTTGAAAACAATTTGAGAATTCCAAAAAAAAACTGTTATACCAATCCCTTGTGAACGATAATAATAATAGTACCTCCACATTTGAAAGGAAATTATAAACAAAGGAAAATTGAATACTTCTAAATATGCAAAAAGTTAAGGGGATACCTGTATAACCAAAAGCAATGATAGTTTACACTGTGCTATATTTAGTGGGAAATGGGGTCTTTTACCTTTGTAGAGGAACTGCTCCTTTTTTTTCTTTTATTTACTGTATATGAATTTGGTTGGAAGATTCATATGCCATGCTAGTTTATTTCTCCTGTTCTCTGTAGAAATATAGAAATATATAGAAATAAAAATAAATAAATCATGTACAAAGAAAATTTTAATTTATACATTTTCATAGAGCAAAATATTCAAAATATTTTAAGTTTCAAATTCAATTAATTTATATAAATAAAAGCCCTGTTGGGTGCCTTTATTTCATCTCTTTACAACAGAAATGCAATTTTCTAGTTTTGAGGATGTCAAGGTTTACATTTTTCAGGGTTTGTATATAATATTCTACCTCACTGAGAGATTTTAAACTGTATCAGTTGAAGAGTTGTATTGTATTAGGTTTGAAATGAAACATTTCTTGTGAAAGTTTGACTGTAAAATATATATATATACAGGTATGGGACCTGTTATCCAGAATGCTTGCTACCTGGAGTTTTCCAGAGATCGTTCTGTAATTTGTATCTTCATACCTTCAGCCTACTAGAAACTCATGTGAATATTAAATAAACCCAATATTCTGGTTTTGCTTCCAAGAAGGATTAATGATATCTTAGTTTGGATGAAGAACATGTCACTGCTTACAGAAAAAAGAAAAAAATGTTTTCAAAAATGTGTTTATTTTGATAAAATTAAGTCTATGGGAGACAGCCTTTCCATAATTCTGAGCTTTCTGGATAACCAGTTTCTGGATAACAGATCCCATACATGTACATTCAAGGCCAGAAAGTGGTAGTGCCCTTATGGCAAAAGAGAAGATGCCACTTTATAAAACACATTTCTATCAAGTTAGGAACATCATGAGATTAGGGATAAAGAAAACAGCTTAATAACTGGAAAGAATATGGTGCTAAGAAGAGAGAGAGAAGCTGTAGGCAGGCAGGGGCTAGGAGTTCCAGAGGAAACAGTATTGTGAAGGCTTGTGACCATGTACAGACTGAAGTGGGGTAGTGCTACTGTACATGCCAGCCCAAACACATGTGCTCTATAATAGCAATGCAACAGTTTGCAATCATAAGAATCTTTAAAAAGATGAAGGTATACAATAACAAAGAAATGTTATAGTAAATGCATCTTCTTAAAGGTTAAAATCTGAAATAACACATAGAAAGTGGTATCATGCATGTATTCTATTAGCTTCATAGCTTTATATATACAGTACATTGATCCACTGATACTTATTAATGATCATCAGCAACAGGTGGAACATAAATCAACTAAAGATAAATATAAAGGTTGTAAACTTCATTCTCTTAGCTGCCATATTGTGTAAATGGTGGATTCACAAGACCCCAAGAACCCTATGAGGGTTCCTATCTGATAAAGCATGTGAATATCATAAATATTAGAGTTAAAGTGGACCTGTCACCCAGACACAAAAATCTGTATAATAAAAGTCCTTTTCAAATTAAACATAAAATCCAATTTCTATTTTTTATTAAAGCATTCATCCTGGGCATAGGGGCGGGGCAGACAATTACTTTCACATTCCATTCAGCACCTAGAAATCGCTGCTCTCCCCACATTCCCCCTGTTCTCTTCACCGTTTAATTGTGTAGCCAGTGCATGAGGATGGACATCGGCTCCCCCATTCTCACAAGCACAAACAAGATTCTGAGATGATACAAGGCTTGCCTTAATAACAGTGTCCACAAAATGGCTCCTGCCTGCTATAATTATGAGTTCCCAGACTATAGGAAACAAGATTCAAATAATTTATAAAGTGTAATTAAATTTCATTTTGCTTGACTGATGTGATAAAATAGGATTATGAATATTGTTTTTGGGTGATGGGTCCCCTTTAAGTTGGGTTTGAAAAAAACGACCAATGTCCATCAACTTAATCCCCTCTAGTTACATTTTAATGTGTCTTTTTTTAAGTGCTTTCATGCTAACATCATTGTTGCACATCAATATTTTCCACAAATGTTGCAAGACACTAGTCTTTTTCTGTAACTGGATACTACCAATGAAATTGAGGCCACACAAATGATGAAGCATTTACATCACTAATTTATATTTTCATGCATGGGACTCCTGTATGATATACCTGAATTTGGTGCTGGATCGCATAAACAAATCTCCATTTATAATACAGCTGCATAGGGTATTTGACAAGATTGGGAACATAACCAGGGAGTAAAGTTCCAAAAATGTACGTATCTCGTTGGGAGCCACCTTCAAATCTGCTTACACCAGCTGGCTACCAAAAGTACACCTCGTAAACATCAACAGGTGAATCTCAGACTCAATACTGGAATATGCTGATCTAAGATAACTCAACACAGATGCCAACAGAATTGTTCTTACCACTTAACTGGATATCAATTAGAAAACAAGAAATTAAATGTATAAAGGCACACAATGTGCCTTATACAGTTCATCGATTATATCTCAAAAAAGCTCCAATGTGTGAGGAGTGAAACGAAATGCATGTATGTACAAGAGAGAAAATTCTCTGTGATTCAAGGAAAGAATCCCTTTACACATTTGGATCTCAACAGTATTCAGTTTCTATTGGCGTGGCAGAAGATGGTGCCCTGAAGCTCTGCTGCGCAGCTGCTCTGGATTTTAGGGTCAGACTTTTTTAAGGGTTTTTTTTTATCAATGCAGAGTGTAGGGAGCAAGAGGGGAGGGGAGCAATGCCAGGCAGTTAAGGGGGACTTTTTTGGAACAAAGCTTAGTTCTCCTTTAAAAGGTGAGCAGTTCAGAAATGTCCTTAAAGTTATTGCTTTATAGATACAGTTTTACACTATTGGGTACTTTTTATTGTTTTTAAGGCTCGCCGGTAGTGATTAGTGAACTTTTTCACCAGGCATGGATTTCAGGGCAAAATTCCACATTTCACCATATGCTAATTTTTTCACAAAACTGCAGCAAAAATTTGCTGCCACAAAAAAGTCACCAAGACAAAAAAAGTTGCCACACGAAAAAATACCCCTTGACTTTAATGCATTTTGAGTGAGAAATAACTTGGGAAAAAACACCCATTGACTTTAATTCATTTGGGCAAAAAGTTTCCGAGACAAAAAAGTTTCAGACACAAAAAAGTCACTGCACGAAAAGATGCCCATTGACTTTAATGATTTTGGAGTGAGAAAAAAAAAGTTGCGCATATAAAAAATTGTCAAGCGTAAAAAATATATTTTGTCACCTTGAATGTGTATGGTGAATTTTTGCCATTTAGTGAATTTTTTGACAAAGTAAAACGGGACAGATGCGCTCATCACTACTCACCGGAGATTTAGAATGAGCACAAGGATAAAGGTTGCCTTTAGTCTCTTTAAAGACTCTTAAAGAGTCAGAAAGATTTGTAAGGACTGTAAGATTTAATGAGACCAAGAATTGGGGTTTCCCCCTTAATTAATGAGGGCAAGGATGTGAGCAATGCATGATGAAAACCCTCTGCTACTCTTGGATACTTCAAAGGTAGCAGGCCCCTCTGTGATCATATATAAGGGGGGAGTAGGGAATTATTTTTCATGATAATTCTATTCAGGCTCTATTACAATGCAGAAAGTGATACACAGCAAACACTTCACACCCAGGAAACCAGGGGCGATCCTGGCCCCTCCGCCGCCTGAGGCAGCAGCAGTTGCTGCTGCCCCCCCTCCCCCGGAAATTCGCTCTTAAAGTACCAGGAGCAGCATTTTTGCTGCCCCTGGTACCTAGTGGGGCGCTGCCGTCTGAGGCGACAGCCTCAACTCGCCTCATTGGTGAAGCACCCCTGAATAAAACCACTCTACTACAACAGTGTTCTACTTGTTTGGATTATCCTATCCAGGCATCTATACATATCTGAAGTCCACCATGATTCTTTTCTACAAAAAAAGAAGAGACCCACCCCAGTTTTTAAGATGAAACAGGGTAATGGTTAATTCTTATATATATAACCCACCCTAGCTCATTTAGATGTTAATTGAAAAGCTGGAGTTCAAACTGTATGAGCACTAATTGATGAAACCCTTATAGACTTTAGTGTTGCCACTATAATCTGATTGGGAAGGAATCCAGTGTTTCCTTGGTGGAATGGAGGTATATGGTACAGAAGCCATTGTTATGTAGCTGGTGTAGTAACTGGCTGTAAACGTTCCAAGAACTGTCCAGAATGACTGTATTGCAACTCAAGGACTTCCATTGGCAGGATCTTCCCTGGTTCTGATGGTGATTTCTTTTAGTTGTCCATGGCCCATTAACACAAGAAAAGTAGGAACTATAAGGAGATTTGGCATTGGGAAATAGGATGAATAGGTCAAAGTCCAATAACAAGGTACAAGGTATTCCATAGATAAACAGGTTTATAGTCAAGATTCACGCAAAGATCAGAGCTGACATACATTAGTTTGGTCAGAAAAAGGCAAGAAGTCATCTACAGGTATTTATAAATTTGCAAAAATAAAATTAGCAGTAATGTGCAAATCTGTCCGAAAATTTGCGAAACACATTGAAGCCAACAGGCTTTTTGCTGTGTCAACTTTTTCCATGCAAAATATATTGAAGTAATTAGGTGCTTTTTTCTATGCAACTTTTTTTTGTGCACAATACATTGAAGTCCATAGGTGTTTTTATTGCCAACTTCCTGCACAAAATACACGGGAACAATGGGTGTTTTTTGCAGCTAAATTTTGCTGTGGTTTCATGAAAATATTTGCTGATGGCAAAATCAGAGTACACACAAAAGCTTATGAAACTATGATCTACATGTTACACTAAGCATGTTACACAGAACTTTCTGTTTCTAAGGTGGGTGCTCAATGTTGGATTGGAGAAACGTTTTTTCACACTGACTTATCATGAGTTTCCTACAGTACATTTCTCACCTTGGGCACCTGCTAAAGGTTTATTTGCTTGAACATCACAACAGACTTTAAGATGGTTCACAGTATATATACTTCTCAGTATTAAATAGTTACTTCCTTTCTTTTAGGGGAACATGCATGGTATTAGTTACAGCTTCCCATAGCCAGAGTACAAGGTCCTCACAGTGATGAGATCTCTATCTCTTCAAATTTACACCAAAGATAATAACCCAACTGCTCTGCTAACTACCTTCAGTCTGACATTCACTTCTGTAAAGACCTATGACTAGTGATGGGCGAATTTGCGCCGTTTCGCTTCGCCGAAAAATTCACGAATTTCGCGAAATGTCGAAAAATTTTCGAAATGGCGCCGGCGTCTCGTTTTTGACCCCGGCGACCGTTTTTGCCACAAATTTTCGCGGGCGTTTCGCAAATTTATTCGCTGGCGGCGAATCGCACAAATTCGAGGCAAAGTCGCCGCAAATTCGTGCCTGGCAAATAAATTCGCCCATCACTACCTACGACAGAAATATAGCTTCAACTAACTAGTCCTACCTGCTGGAGATTCTCCTCTTACTGGGGTTTCCTCCCCCATGATCATTAGATCTTTCACTGCTTCAGCAAGAGGGAGAATCATGAGGTCTCTCATCTTTTAAAGACTAAGGAACAACCTGACATCCTTGGCTAGTGAGAAAATCCTAGTGCCCCAAGGCAGCCTTTACCTGGAAATGGAAGTTTCCCAACCCATGTGTCTATGAACAAAGCTAGCATAACCCTCCAGGAGATTTTTTTGAAGTAAGTGGATGACAAAACCTATACCATTTGAAAATATATAGACTTTTGTCATAGAAAATTGTGTAGGGATATGCATTTTTAAACCCTTGGATGTAATATCTGATCTTTCTCTCCCTTTTTGTTCAAATATGCTTGCATAGATTAAGTTCATAATTTTAGGCATCAAACTGCATACCAGATAAGAGAAAAAATAAAACTTTGTTAACAATGTTTTATATGCTGAATGGTTGTCTTTAATATCATGCTTGAAGATACTTAAAATATGACATTTCAGTAGAAAGTTAAACAATTCTCTATTTGTAAATGTCTTCAGGATTCATTGCTTTTTTTTCATCATATTATTCAATGCCCTCTAAACGTTAAGCAAATTGTATATGGCAATTTAATATTATACCCAACTATATAATACATTTGTAAATTGTATTACATCCTTCCTATAAGAGTATACTAAATCTTTCTTTTAAAACTTCAAAATGAAATACAAAATGAAAATTGCATTAGACAATATTAACAAAATAATTATAAAGTTTATTGAAGAACCAGGTTCTTGGATTATCTTTTGCATCCTATCTGCTGCTTCCTCAAAACAGATCTTCACCACTGACTAGTGATAAGTGAATCTTTCCTGTTTCACTGAAAAAAATCGTGAAACTGAAACAGTGAAACACATTGAGGTCAATAAGCGTAAATTTTTTTTATGGGCAACAATTTTTTACACGCGGGACAATTTGTTCTCACTCCAAATGCATTAAAATTAATGGGTGTTTTTTCTTGTGGCGTCTTCTTTGTCTCAGTGACTCTTTTGTTCAAATGCATTAATGTCAATGGGCTTTTTTTGTCTCAGTGACAATTTTGTCAAAGCAAAATTTTTCACTGTGAATTGATGCCGCAGTTTAAAAAAAGTGTGTCATTTCGTCGTGAATCCATGCCTGGTGAAAGAATTTCCTCATCACTACCACTGTCAAAAGGAACATATTCCAACAGATAATCTAAAAAAGAAGGGGAAACCTGGTAGTTTAATAAAACAAGAGGAGAGTGTCAACATTTAAAATGCAATTGTAATCAGTAACCCTTTTTACAAGGAAATGTAAAGGCACCCAATGTGTTCAACATACCCTAATTATAGAGCTGTTACTCCTATAACCTCTTCTAGTGGTCTGTGAAGTTTTATTTTAGGCTGTGGGTAGGGATGGACGAATTTTTTCACCTTGTTTCGCCGAAAAAATGACGCCCATAGACTTGTATGGTGTTGTGCGTCAAAATAAAAAGATGTGCGTCAAAACAAGACTTTAATAGGCATCAGCGACATTTTGCCGCCGGCAAATTTTTGGTGAAACTAAACGGGACAAATTTGCCCATCCCTAGCTGTGGGGAAAACTTCTCTGGGGCAGGATGTAAAATAGAAACCCTGGTCACTCCAGGAAGGCCAGAGTTGTCAAGTATAGTTATTCTTTTACAGTCCCCACTAGAAGAAGTTGGCTGAACAACATACATACCAGTGGGTGATGGATAGTAAAATGCTAAAAAAAAGGAATTTCTGTATTTCTGTACATTAAAAAAAACAAGGACATACTTTCAGATATTTTTTTAATAAACATTAAATATCATTGGCAATCAGAATGTAGAACCAGAAGATATGCTGAAACTATGCTGTGTGTTTTTGCCAGGATACTGCCTCTTCAAACAAACATACTGTGTATATTGAGCGGCATACTGTACATGTTAAGCTATTTTGATAGGTGTTATCAGTCTAAGACAGTCTTTCTTTATGTACAATTTGTTAGTAAAATCTGCATCTCCGTTTTTTCTTAGTCTTGTTACATATTTTATTGTAGATCTTGTTGTGGGAATCAGTGTATATTTGGGGACCTATTTATGAAGCCTGAATTTTTTTCTGCTCTAGTTTTATTATTTTATTATACCTCAAAGCTGCTAAAAATCTGAATTCGAAAATACTCTAAAACCTGTCAAGGTCATGTAGAAGTCAATGGCACATGTCCCTTTTACAATTGGATGATGTTTCTTGACATTGTGATCTGTGCTGGTTTTCATACTATAATCTGTAAAAGTCTGGGTTTTGGAAGACAACTCAAAAAAATTGTACGATAAAAAGAATTCGAAAAAGTTGTACATTTTGAATTGTCGCACAATTTTGTCAGGACTTTTCCTACACAGTTTCATAGTACTACTGAACAACCATGAAGAACTCTTTGGTGTCTCGGAAAATTTAGCCCAACCTAAATAACCAAGTCTTTTGACACAAACACACTTAGATTGCACTCAGTGGGCTTAATATAATTATCAGATAAAAGAATGAAACGCTTTTATGTAGTTTAATAGTAGCTTAAAATAGATGAAAGCACTGCAGAGAATTTTATGAGACAATGTTATGTTCAATGCATTAAACACAATTCACATCTAAGAATAAAAGGACGTAATTGTATTGTAAAATTCACTTTCTGTAGTTAATAATAAGCAAATGTTCTTTGATACAATATAATGTTAATATATTACAATTAATAAAATATTTAAGGACATGAAATAGACATGTACATACAATAAGTGGCAGTCTCTACAGACAGAGATTATGTTATTGCAAACTATCTAATGCTTTGAGCTGTCTTCCAAAAAATTACAATACAGTGAAGGTTGTCAAGCAAACTGATCTGGATTATAATATTTTGTCAGTCCCCTCAAAAAAGGGCTTTTTGGGCCTCTCATTTCCTATTATGTATTGCAGGTGTGAAAGCTTATATAAATGTGTACACTGCCTAAATTAGGGGCAGCAAAAACCCAATCATTAACTAATCATTTACTAATTGTTAGTAAATCAGGAAATTATTTTTACCAGTTCAGAAAGTTATTGTGCTAAAGTCAATGTAATGTAATGCTTGACTGGTTGGCTGGTGCTTTAACTAACTCTGGAGAGTGATGGAAAGACAAGTTCCTGAAGTCCATCATCCACCTTCCATTTGGTTGTACCTTTTTCTTATTACGCAGACTAATAGAGTCAATATCAACATGAGGAACATCTTTAAAGGAACCTACCCCAATAGCAGAGTCAGTAGAGCGCATGCCTCACAGTCTGGGAGGTTAAAAAGATCATGGGTTAGTTTCCCACCTCTGCTGAAAACTCAGTGCCAAAGCAGCACTGTTTGTGCTTTAACTAACTCTGGAGAGTGATGGAAAGACAAGTGCTGGAAGTACATCATCCGCCTTCCATTTGGCTGTACTTTTTTCTTACAGGGGTTGTCCTTCAAAGCTACCCAGGTATCTACTTCAGGCCATGGGTTCCCCATCTAACATTTTGCCCTTACCTTTGCATCAACTTGGGTCTTTTTTCCACCATACAGAACTCTTTTTGGGGTTTGACTAGCCATGGTTGTCTTTCAAAGCTATGCAGGTATCTACTTCAGGCCAGGGGTTCCCCATCTAGCATTTTGCCCTTACCTTTTGCATCAACTTGGGTATTTTTTTTCCCCATACAGAACCCTTTTTGGGGTTTGCTTAGCATCAGCCTGAAATTGACCTTGGCAAATTGCTTAATGAGGATCTTTTTTAGAAGGCCTTAATCAGAAATATGTTAGCTTTCAGTGCTGCTGCTGAACACCCAACTAAACAACTCAATTTAACTGCAGTTGAGTTCATTCTGCTCTGCTTTAATACATATTTCAAATTGTTAAACACTTTCTGGCTTTCAGCAAAATTTTCCTGACTGGAAGGAAAGTGTTAATAACTCACAAAGATATGAAACTGACAGGAATCTGTTGTTCATACAGTATACTTACATTTTTGGGATTCACATTTAAGTATAATAGCAAATTTGTAGGGTTCACATATGAGCATGTTCTTTCCATTGACCACTCAAGTGGTGAATAAATCTTTAACAGTATAATAATAATAATCATGATTATTCAAAACTAGCATTTCAGAACAAGTATAAAAGCAAATACATTAAGGTAGCTGAACAAGCAAATTGCTTCACCATTTGGCCACTCAATTGGTGGACCAAATCAGCCAACAATGTCATTACTTGTGTGTGAACCTTGCAGATATCCATCAGAAATATGGTCATTCTGGTCATAAAAGACCATGGTTCCCAGAAGTTGAAATCAGCTCTTTTATGGGTACCCTTAAATATAGTAATGTTAGTTATTATTAGTTATGTAACTGACTTGAAAGAACGTATTCCTTTTTGCTTAATTATAAGCAACTTTTCAAATGGCCTTCATTTTATTACTCGTCTTCTTTTCAGGTCCTTTCCTGTTTATATCTCAGTCTCATATTCAAATAAATCTGAATAACAAGCTAAATAACTAAAAAAAATCACAGATAAAAAATTAAAACCAATTGCAAATTTTCTCAGAACATCACTCATCACATAGTAAAAGTTAAATGTAAAAACCCCTTTAATTATATTTGTGAAGCCTCACCAAATCTTCAAACATTCCCTAAAGACCAATTTGTTTAGAGAAGCCTATCTAATGATCGGCAATTGATCAGACATCATCATACCATAAAGAATGACCAGTTGTTTTCTAAATGTTTTGCATACTGAAAATGCCGCCTTGTTAATTATCTTAATTATGTGTCATAATTTGCTATTGCATATAAGACTCAATTACAGCTGTCTTTTTTTGTTGTCTTTTTAATTCTCCCTATAAGCCCTGGTTCTCATATCAGGTATATACAGTATGTGTATGTGTAAGCCAAAATATTCACGATTTTCCCTTTATCATAACACATAATCACAATGCTGATATAGTGGCCCATACCAAAGATTTGCATTTAAATAAAAAACTTCCCTTTATTGAACATCATCAACCAGTATTTATAAAGTAAAAACAATTTATTAAATTAGACTTTGTTATCCTTTCAGAACTGCAGAGAACATAGTTTTGCTGCAAATATCTAGGTACTTGATCATTTGTAATACCCAGTTCTGTCTCTGGTGAATTGTAGTGCATGGAAGAAAAATAGTTTGAAAACCAGGCATAATAAAGATTTCCTTTTTGTACATATGGCGACGTAACACAAATTATATTGTTCATTTGATTTTCATATGACTCTGTTCAGTGAATTGTATTTAAATTGAGTGAATCATCGGGTCACATGTTTCAGCACCAAATGGAATTACAAATAATGTGTCTATGACAAAGAATAAAATTAATCTTAACTCTTATAGGACACTGGGAAATGCATTTATGACAGTTTGTATGTCTGTACTTATAACATATAATTTAACTTCCATTTCCAAGCACAAAATTGAATGATGTGGAACTAGCAATCCATTATTTTCTGTACTGAGTACCCACTGACATGTCCAAACAGCCTTTGTTAGAAAAAAAGTTAAATTATTATTTAGGTGACCTTTATCGAAAAATGTATTGTTTTACTGCTACTCAAGATTATCTGTAGACCATTTTTCTCAACACAAGTGCCAGGCAATAAAGCAGTTACACATATTTATTTTTAAAGGTATGCTGCAGTTATTACAAAAAAATATATTTTTACTACTTCACAATTTGTATAAAATGAATAGAAAGAAATGAAAAAAGTGGCAATCAAGTATTATATTTAGAGCAAGAAATTTCAAGGATAATTTAGATATAAGCCATAAACAGTGCATTAAAATGTGTGTAATTTGCTCCAGAATAATAAGATATTTAACAGAATATAAAATGGGTGAAGTATTGCTGATCCTTAAAGCATTTGTAGCTGGTTCCTTCTTTGGACCTATATTATTAAATGAGAGCCTTTTGGGAGTATGTCCTCATACATTATGGTTTCTTTAGGTTAGAGGTCCTCAATGATTTTTGTGACCTCTGCATTTTCTATAGTTACGTTACTCACCTAATTACTGACCTTCTTGTAACTTTTTCAAGGGTTTACTATAAGTAAGAAATTTCATACATAATGTATATTTAGTCCAGTCACTGAAAAACTCAAATATAACCTGTTACCAGGAATTATTAATTGATTTCAATAAAGTACCCTGTATTACATTGTGCTCCCCCCCCGCACTCTTTTTGAGAGCTGCAAGTATGTAAATAAATAAACAAGGCAAGACAAGGTGTACAAAAACAATAACATTTTAAACAAAAATTGCTATTTATCAATGCCAAAATACATATTGTCATGCAGTGTCTTAAAGAAATGCTTTGCAGGCATTGTGCATTCATTTGCATATTTCATTTATCATGTTGTATTAAACGTTGCCTTTTGCAAGACTCCGTTTTTAGGACAGAAGATTAGTTAATATTTCACATCTGGTTTTATGAAATAAAAAATATAGTTACATAAAAAAATAGTTGCAAGGCAACAAAGAAAAATAATGTCTATGAACAGTTCTTGTAAGCCTATATCTTGTTATGTACAGTTATATTCAGCAGAAGATTTCTGGCCCAGTGAATTACAGTGCATCCTAGTGTAACAAATATGTTTACTGGTACCAAAAGTAAAACTTATGAGGCATATGAATGAGTCTCCTACTGGATAGTGACAAGGGCATTTTATATAAGCTGCAGAGTTTGTTCCTAAATGGCCCAAGAGAACATTGTAATTAACATTGTAGTGTTTTATCGCAGGAGAGATTGCTCTGGTGTCAGGCATAGTAGGGCCAGTGAAACGTTTTCTCTTGTGTTAATATTTTGGAAAAACACAGAGCTGGCTATGCAGGGTAAACACAGGGGGGCTCATTTATAAACTTTTCACAGGGCAGATTGGTTCGCACAGTGAATATATTTGCCCTGCACATGGTTACATTTATAAAGCTGAATAAGAGAATTGTGAATTTTCTTTTCACACTGCGAATGTCTAAAAGAGCTTTTTAAATATGGCAAAAATCGCAAATTGTAAATATTATGTGCATTTGAATTACACCACAACTGGTGACGTAGAAAATATTCACAAAACAGATTTGGAAATTGTGAATTTAAGTTACTGTCAACGATATTTTTGTGCACAACAACCTCGCAAAGTGAGGGCACTCACGCAAACACCTGTCTCATTCGCGAGCCATTTGCGAAAATGTATTCACTAAAAAAGCGGAAAAGACGGGCAGAGCAGTGCAATATATGTGTTCAGGAAAAAGCATGGGCAATACAACCATTTGTGAATAAATACAACTGTATGTGGTGCGCATACTTATAAATGACCCCCAGGGTCTTCCTATGAAAGTATAAAAAATGCAGTAACTGCAGTCTGTGGCTTGTTTTAGCTTAATTATTGAAAAATAATCAAAAAAGGACACAATAGAAAATATTCAATAACATAAAAACAGGAAATATGAAGGCAAAGCTGTACATTTTAGGACCTGCAATTATCTCCATGAGTATACAAAAGTTTATGAATATGTAGTGATTTAGCTGTGGTCATCTACCTAGAGACTTATTTATCAAAATCAATTTTTTGTTTTTTTTAAATTTGAATAAACTCAAAAGTTTACCAAATTCGACTGTGTGCTTACATATGATAAAGCTCATATATAAAAAAAAACTTGATAAAAGTATGAAAAAACTTGATGGCAGCTAATTAGTATGCTAATCATTGTTTTCGAATGTTGACAAAAAATTACATTTTGCCCAGGACAACTCCCACTGACTGCTACATTAATCCACCAGCTTTTCAATGATACATATTTACAATCAAGTTGGTTTTGCACTAAATAAAATACAATTTGAGATTTTAAAACTCAAATTCAAATTTGTGACCTATCTATAAAGTGTAGCACAACAGAGCTCATGGGCGCCATCTTCATTATATTTGAATCCTTTTCTACCCTTCAGTAACTTGTGGAGCTTTCTGGTGCATGCACAGTAGGAGTACCAGATTGGTGCATACATGAAAAAGTTCACTGTTGACAGTCCATTAACAAAGGAATCCAAAGTTAACAAAAATGGCAACCATGAGCTCCACTGTGCCACTCTGTATAGATAGGTTGGTGTGACATTCAGGGACAATTTTTAAATAATGGACTATGCAGGGAGGAGGGAGCGGGGAAGGGGGATGAATGGAGTATAGTAGATGGAGATTTTCTCTATGGGGACTTAGTTCTCCTTTAAAAATAATTTTTGAAGACCCCCGACTAAAGTGCAAAAGTACCAAGAAACTTGAGGCAAATTTATCAAAATGTGAAATTGTAGCTCACCCCATAAAAATT
Source organism: Xenopus laevis (assembly GCF_017654675.1). Lineage (NCBI taxonomy): Eukaryota > Metazoa > Chordata > Amphibia > Anura > Pipidae > Xenopus > Xenopus laevis. The sequence continues at coordinate 74,564,506 of NC_054377.1, forward strand.
CACCAACTTTCTATTCATTCCTTCATTCATAGTACCTACATGCTCAGCAGTTAAGCGTTTCCTTTCTGCACTAGTGGCATTTGCTGCCGCTCAATGAGTCCTTTGTGCCCCAACCTCCTAGGCAATGAGCCAAGGGGGCTGCCACGTGGGTCCTGCGATGCGATTGTCACAGGACCTGTCGTTGTACATCCTCCATCGTATGGATGCTGCATTGCTCATGCACTTCCTGCAGACTCTTGCAGCTCTTCGATCTGGACCCCCCAGGACTGCTGAGGACCCCCCTATTCACCTAGCAATGGAAAGTGCCCTTTTATTAACACATTTACACGCACATATATGCATTTACATATACACAGTACACATTTTACTAGTTTTATTATTATTCGTTTTTTTTTTTTTTTTGCTTTCCTGTGTTTTTATTTTGGTTTCACATATGTGCACACTCACATACACACACACTCATACACTTTTTAGGAGCTGTACACACATGCATACACAAACACACTTAGGGGCCGATTCACTAAGCTCGAGTGAAGGATTCGAATGAAAAATACTTCGAATTTCGAAGTATTTTTTGGGTACTTCGACCATCGAATGGGCTACTTCGACCTTCGACTTCGATTCGAACAATTCGAACGAAAAATCGTTCGACTATTCGACCATTCGATAGTCGAAGTACTTTCCATTTAAAAAAAACTTCGACCCCCTACTTCGGCAGATAAAACCTACCGAAGTCAATGTTAGCCTATGGGGAAGGTCCCCATAGGCTTGCTAAACTTTTTTTGATCGAAGGATTTTCCTTCGATCGTTGGATTAAAATCCTTCGAATCGTTCGATTCGAAGGATTTAATCGTTCGATCGAACGAAAAATCCTTCGATCGATCGAACGAACGTTTAGCGCTAAATCCTTCGACTTCGATATTCGAAGTCGAAGGATTTCAATTCGAGGGTCGAATTTCGAAGTATTTTTTACTTCGAAATTCGACCCTTAGTGAATCTGCCCCTTATAGTTTTTTGTTTTACATTTTTTTTTTGGTTCTTCATTTTATCAGTTTCCCTCTAGTAATTCCCCTAAAAACTGTTGATTTCACAGTGTGGCTATTGGATCATGCATTCTGACCGCTAACCACACTGTTGGATCTGTTATTTTGTTATCTCATTTATTTACCTAATTGTATTTTATTTTTGTGATTGTATTATGGTTTTATGCTTGTAGTGTTGTTCCTCACATTTTTCTTTAGAGCCTTTCCACTTTGATCATTTGGAGTAGAAACACATTTTAGCAAATCTGATTTTGTTAGATTGTTTACTTTTCAAAAATATATGGTTTTAGGGGGGGTCTTTGTACTGTTACGTGGTCTTGGGGCACATAATACATAGTTGGGGGCTTTGTTCACAGAAGGCAAATTGGCAGCAGCGAAAATTCATGTGCACTACTTTCATTTGGGTCAGTATATACCACCTTCTTTGGTATATCTATACATATTGAGCATTAAACTGTTCAGTAGACCCTTGGAATCAATATTTAGGGTGTTTTACAATTGTATGTAAGAAATTGGGTGACATAAATGTGGCCAAAAGCAATATTTTTAGGCGATTTTCATAAAAACTACTATATTTAGCATAGGTTTGCAGTATGGTAGTTTGGAGTAGAAAGACATAATTACCTATTTTGGATGCATCAGAATGTGTACTTTAAAAAAATATATGATTTTTAGGGGTCATCATAACTTTTTTTTGAGTTTTATCCCCCATAGAACTGGCAATGTTTATAATTTATTGTAAATGTAAACCATTAAATATGTATGTACCAGGTAGATTTTGGGGTCTTTACATGCCATGTACTTTGATAAATTTATGTACATTTGCAAGGTCGGACTGGGGGGTCTGGGGCCCACCTACTTGTTAGGCGAATCCCTGCTCGGCGCCCAGGCGGCGCATCGCGCATGCGCAAATGGCGCGCATGCGCAGACGGAAACGGCGCTCGGCGCGCATGCTATGCGCCAAATTTTTTTTTATTAGTTTTAAAAAACTGTTTGGGAGAGGGGGACTGGCCCGGCAGGGCCCACTAGGGTCGGGGCCCACCGGGTATTTTCCCGGTATCCCGCCGGGCCAGTCCGACACTGTACATTTGGCATCAAACTGTTCAACGGACCCCTGGTGTTCATATTTGGGGTGTTTTATCTTGGTACCTAATAGTATGTGGGAAATAAGATGTTGGAAGTTTTGAGGTGATTTTTGGAATCACCAAAATCCCCAGATTTAGGAAAGGTTTGCTGCTTGGAGCTTTGGAGTAGAAAGACTTGCATACTCAATTTGGATTCAGGAGGAATGTGTACTTTCCAAAAATATATGGTTTTCTGGGGTGAACATACCTTTTTCTACCTTTGCCCCCCCCCCCCAAATAATGTAAATGTGTTGATTTTGCAGTATCTGGAATTACAGAACTAATAGCTCGAATGTGGTGTCAACATTTTGGGGCTCCTATATGCCCTATACTTAGGTAAACTTATAAATATTGGGCATAAAACTGTTCAGTGGACTCATGGAATTCATATTTTTGGGGTATTATACATTAGTACCTAATGCTGTGTGGGAGATATGATGCTGTAGATTGGAAGCTTTGAGGTCATTGCAACTTGGTAGTTTGGTGTACATAGATATATTTACCCATTTTTGATTTGCCAGAATCTGCTCTTTCTCATAATGCATATTTTTCTATGGTAAACCTACTGTTAGTGGAATGTTTGGCCTTGATATCAGAAGTATGCTGTTTTGTGGAGTGGTGCTTTGGAAATTTGCTAGGGTACTACTTGCTGATTTTGATCTATACAAGTGAGAAATCTCCATAAAACTATATATATATATATATATATTTGGTATTGGCGCATTCAGGAGACATAAAACTTTCCAAATCGGCTGTGTACATAAAATAAATTATGTTTCTGATATATGTGACTGCACTATGTGTAACATGATTTTTTTTCATTTTATTTGACACTGAAAAGCCTAAATTTTTTTTACAGAAGTGAATTTATACCGAAATTCTAGCATATTTTGAAAGCTCAGATTGTCCTGAAAAAAAAACAATGTATTGTTTTCCTGTGTAAACTAAAAGACTCCCCCAGAAAAGGCCCTTAAAGTGAAAGAGTACAAAATGTTCAAAAATGGTCTGGCAATAAAAGTACACTGTACCAAATCAGCCAAATCGGCTGGCAGCAAAAGGGTTAAACTATAACAGCCATAAATCTAACAAGCAAGGCAAAACAATTAGAAATCCAGCAAACAATGTCCATTATGACACTTTCACAGTTACTAATAACACAGTGTTTGCCCTTTGAGAGGTGTACTTGGCTTGATGGAAGGCTCCAACTACGAACCAAACGAGCTTGTTTTGTGCTGTATTAGTTTGTTTATTATTTGCCTGAAAATTATTTTTAGGACCAATTATCATCACTTTAAAGTAGACAAGAAATATCACCAGGGATATAATATCATGCACCATGCATGTTGTGTAAAATGTTGGCAAGGTTTAAGAAAACCAAACCTAGTTCAGTCTGCTAGTGTACTCATGTATGATAATGTTAAGTATGCAGTATGAACTGCTTCATCTTCTCCTGCTCCTGTGTGCAAATAAAATATTTATGTAACTGAGCCGCAAACATGCTTTGCATGAGTAGGTGCAAAGGGAACAGTTCACCACATGAATCAATTCATAATCTCCTTGCATCATATGACCTGTGCAAGGTGATAATATATTATGTAAAGGAACATAGATGAGGTGGGTATGGATATTGCATCACCTGCAAAACAAGGCTGCCTCCTGTAACAACACAGGCCTGGGTCTAATATTGTAACTGCACCAGCAACCATCACACTGTACCTACACATTGTTCCAAAATAATACCAATGGGTGATATTGTTTCATCTGCTGTGTTCCTGGATGTTCATGGCAAATTTAAATTGAAATTGAAATGCACATGGATATAGACCTAATAGATCCTGTCCTAACTTAACACCTCACTGCCGTGGAAACCCCTTCTCCAGAGGAAATTATAAAATACTGTATATCATAGATACTAGCATTTTCCAACTTGAGCAATCAGAATGAAGCCAGAAGAATATTGTTAAATGGGTTCAGAATAAACTTCAATGTGGGTGGAAACTATAACAATTTTGATTAAGGAATTTGAAAAGGACTATTGATTTTGGCTTGTCGTAATAACTTTTTGGTTGTGGGGTAACAAAGCATTATGATGTATATATCCACAGGGTGCAACAGTTGGGGATCTTGTTATTATCTTGTTTTCAAAATAAACATTTGTTCTGGGAAACAAAACTGAAAGGAATAACAAAAGACAAAGAGAGGATGCATTCCAGTACCTGGGTTTTGTAAGCAATGTAACATTTCACAGGGATGAATTATGGGTCTGTATTATGCTGGCAAAAACTGAATTCCTTATGAATCGTTGTGACTCATACCATTTGAATCAATCTGCAAATCAGAAAGGTGCATTTTTTAAATCCTGATTTCCAGGCACTTTTGTGAATTCAAATGTGGCTGATTATTACAATATGTTTCTAGGTTTGATCTTTTATATAAATGCACTGCAATGACAAATGATGAGAAATTGTATTTCTCTTTTAATATTTCTACAGCACTGTACAGAGTAAGACTTTATAAATAATACACTCAAACCTGCCTATGATTGGTAGTGTAAAACTGGCGATGATCTGTCTTCAAAAAGCAAATTTTTTTCTGGTTTCCTTAATGAGAACTTATTCACAAATCTAAATTAATAAAAGAAGGCAACTTTCATTCCCAATGTGATTTGATAACAATAATTGTGCAGAAAGATAATGCCAAGATCATTTAGCATTACAAATACATTAACCAAAGCTTTCTTCTCAGGAATTCGAATTTGCTGGAAAGGACTCAACTATAACACACCACCACACCACTGAGAGAGAAAGAGAGATACGATTTTGTAATATGCTGGTGATAACACTAAATTCAGATGGCTAGTACACATCTTAATACTTTATTTTAAAAATTGGACTTGAAAATAATAATTAAAAAAATACTAATTCAGAATTACAAAATCTGCTCAGTGCTAACATTACATTTTTAAGCTTGTCCATACATTTTCTTTTTACTGCAGTGCAGCCTTTCAGGTATAAAATCTAAGGCAGAGTCACTATTAGCAAGTCTATTTTATTGCATTGTACTGCCACCTACTGAATGTCACCCGAAGCAATATAATTCCATTTTAGGATTCACTCTCCAAGACATTTTACAGAGAAAGCATACCCATTCACTTGATTTTTTTGCCAATAATGCATAAATGGCATATAGAAAGTATAAACATGTAACAATATATTTCTGCACAAATGAACATAAACCCGGATAAGACCAAAATTAATATATGTGGACCTTATGCATAAGCATACTATGTGTAGTGTATATACTAAACGTAAAGACATTTCCATATCCAAAGTTTAATATACATTGTTTTACTTTCTTACAGTTATAATTATCTTGCTGTATTTTGTTAATTCAGAATTTAATTTGGCCAAAAAAGGTATTAACACCTTTTACATTCATGAATCTCTCATTTGCTGATAAATATTTTTACCATATTGCCGACCTGGCCCTTTATAGGCCTCTCTACAATACACATCACCCATATACAATAGGTACAGTTAGGTCCATAAATATTTGGACAGAGACAACTTTTTTCCCTAATTTTGGTTCTGTACATTACCACAATGAATTTTAAATGAAACAACTCAGATGCAGTTGACCTGCAGACTTTCAGCTTTAATTCAGTGGGTTGAACAAAAAGATTGCATAAAGATGTGAGGAACTAAAGCCATTTTTTAACACAATAACTTCATTTCAGGGGCTCAAAAGTAATTGGACAAATTAAAAAATTTAAAATAAAATGTTAATTTCTAATACTTGGTTGAAAACCCTTTGCTGGCAATGACAGCCTGAAGTCTTAAACTCATAGAAGATCACCAGATTCTGGGTTTCCTCCTTTTTAATGGTCTGCCAGGCCTTTATTGCAGTGGCTTTCAGTTGCTGTTTGTTTGTGGGCCTTTCTGTCCAAAGTTTAGTCTTCAACAAGTGAAGTTCATGCTCAATTGGGTTCAGATCAGGTGACTGACTTGGCCATTCAAGAATAGTCCACTTCTTTGCTTTAATAAACTCCTGGGTTGCTTTGGCTGTATGTTTTGGGTCATTATGAAACACCCTCCCAATCAATTTGACTGCATTTAGCTGAATTTGAGCAGGCAGTATGTCTCTGAAACCCTCAGAATTCATTAGGCTGCTTCTGTCCTGTGTCACATCATCAATAAACACTAGTGTCCCATTTTCACTGGCAGCCATGCTTGCCCAAGCCATCACACTGTCTCTGCCATGTTTTACAGATAATTTGGTATGCTTTGTATCATGAGCTGTTCCACGCCTTCTCCATACTTTTTTCTTGCAATCATTCTGGCAGAGGTTGATCTTGGTTTAATCTATCCAAAGAATGTTTTCCCAGAACTGTGCAAAGTCCAATCTAGCCTTTCTATTCTTGATGCTTATGAGTGGCTTTCACCTTGCAATGCACCCTCTGTATTTAATTTCATGCAGTCTTCTCTTTATGGTAGACTTGGATATCGATATGCCTACCTCCTAGAGAGTGGTGTTCACTTGTTTGGCTGTTGTGAAGGGGTTTCTCTTTACTAGGGATGTAGCGAACGGCGGAAAAAATGTTCGCGAACATATTCGCGAACTTGCGACAAAACATGCGAATAGTTCGCGAACGTCGCGAACCCCATAGACTTCAATGGGAAGGCGAATTTTAAAAGCTAGAAAAGACATTTCTGGCCAGAAAAATGATTTTAAAGTTGTTTAAAGGGTGCAACGACCTGGACAGTGGCATGCCAGAGGGGGATCAAGGGCAAAAATGTATCTGAAAAATCCATTGTTGACACAGCGCTGCGTTTTGTGCTGTAAAGGGCAGAAATCACACTACGTCACTCAGGTGATGTTTCTGGACACGGAATGTGAAAAAGCTCACACAGCTAGGTGGCACTTGGTTAAAGACTGGGCAAATAATGCCTGCAAGGTCAACGTATACACTACAGCAGTGGATACGGAATATATTATTGCTGCTTGAAAAACGTCACTCGGGTGGTGTTTCTGGAGACGGTATTATTATTGATATTTAGACAGAATGTGAAAAAGATCACACAGCTAGGTGGCAGTTGTTTGAAGAACAGATGCAGATGAGAGATCAGCAGCAGGACAGCTGCCCACAGCAGCTACATACAGAGCACTGCAGTAGAAGGTAGATTACTAGCCAGCAAAGCTACCCTAAAATGTCCCTCAAATCCCTGCAGACTTCTGTCCCTCCAATACAGAGCAGTATCAAGTAGATTACTAGCCAGCAAAGTTACTATCAACTGTCCCTCAAATCACTAACAGCTCTCTCCCTACACTAGCTCTTCCAAGCACACACAGGCAGAATGAAAAAACGCTGCAGGGCTTCAGTTTATATATGGAAGGGGAGTGATCCAGGGGGTGGGGGGGGTGGTCCAGGAGGGAGAGCTTCCTGATTGGCTGCCATGTATCTGCTGGTCTGGGGTGAGAGGGCAAAAATAAGCGCCAGCTAAGGCGAACCCAAATTGGCGAACGTCGCGCGACGTTCGCGAACATTCGCCGAACGCGAATAGTCGATGTTCGCGCGAATTAGTTCGCGGGCGAACAGTCCGCGACATCCCTACTCTTTACCATGGAAATTATTCTTAGATCATCCACCACTGTTGTCTTCCATGGATGTCCAGGTCTTTTTGCGTTGCTGAGTTTCTCAAGATGTACCAAACTGTAGATTTTGCCACTAGCAATTTCTCTGATGTTTTTTTTTCTGTTTTTGCAGCTTAAGGATGGCGTGTTTAACCTGCATGGAGAGCTCCTTTGACCGCATGTTGTCTTCCACATATTGCTGTGAGGGAGCTAATTGATATGTGTGTTTGGATCATCTTCTGCAAGGTTAAGTGGGATTTGAAACCTAAAGATGTTGCAGTGGGATGCCGTAACTTGCAGTTTTGTGTAGGTACTAATATCATTATAGTTATTAAAAAAAAATTAGATCTGTCTATAAACTGCACTGCATGTTCCAGTTACATTTGAACTACCCGGCCAGTTACCTTTGAACTACCCATGCAGCACTCTTAAGTATCAAAGAGTAAGTGCTGCCTTCATAGCTATCTGGATACACTGTTTTCTTAGAATATTAAGGACACATTTATCATTTAAACGAATCAGTCAAAGCAAACACATTGTGTACACTTATTCTTTTAAAAGAATACCAGAAAAATAATCTGTTTTCTGCTGTTGAAAGGCTGCTGCTTTTTATGACAACAGTCCATCTATCAGAATGAAGCCATTGATTGTTTCAGCTTCATATCTGTAAGAGCTGCTGGGTCATCAAAGAAAAGGCCAAACAGTACTGACCTCTACTGAAAGCAAACTTTCAACAGGCCATTTTGACCTGTCTTTTTGTCTCCTTCCTGCTTGCCAAAATTGAATGTTTGCTATTTCACTCTGCTTAGGACAATTGAAGGGTAAGACTGTGTTTACTTTATAGTGTTATATTTAAATGCTGTACTTTATCTGTGTGCAGAGCTGTTAAGAGTGAGTTGGAGCTAGAGATATCCACCTAGACAGCAAAAGATAAACCTTAACAGAGTATAAGAAAAAAACATATGTGTGTTTGACTCCTAATGCCTTAAGAAGTTTGGTACGGAACAGGACATATGGACTTACTGGCTTAGTTTCCATATCATGCTACTGCTTTACTGAACATGTGGACGAAGAAATTGGCCTACCCCCAAGCTGCTTATGAGTTAACTGGCAATCATAATGCCATTATCACTTAGGGGATTGTGTTAAATCAATGATATGTTTTGTTTTGTTACTCTTAGAAACTAAAAAAATATTCCTATTATTAATTTCTTGGTTTTTTATTTTGCATACCACAGAATGCAATTACATTTTTCAATTTCAGATACATTAAACACATGCTGTTTCCAAGAGAGGGAGATAGAAAGAGAGAGAGAGAGAGAGAGAGAGAGAGAGAGAGAGAGAGAGAGAGAGAGAGAGAGAGAGAGAGAGAGAGAGAGAGAGAGAGAGAGAGAGAGAGAGAGAGAGAGAGAGAGAGAGAGAGAGAGAGAGAGAGAGAGAGAGAGAGAGAGAGAGAGAATTGAGTATTTCTTGTAAGCAAATGCCCTGGTGCTTGAGGAGATAAGGTAAGAAGTCAAAATACATTTAACAACAATGATTAAAGGCCAGATTTCTAACCTAATTTATTTGCTTGAAAAAAAAATGCCAAAGCTTTAAGATTTTTATACTTCTTTTTACACACTATTACAATCATTTTGATAACATAAAAAAGCTTTTCCAAATTGTTAGGCTCCAGCTGAACTGCATTGAATTAATGTTAATGAAATGCTTACATGTTTTTGGGGCTAACAATTTAGTGGGGTGTTAGAGCTGCTGAGCTCTAACTCTCCATAGCACAGAACTCAAAGCAAATTAACTGTCAAAACAGTTTTGATCAATACAATTGATGCATCAAATCTTTATTCACTTCCTTGACTGTTCCTGACAGTCAAAAAGTGTTAATAACTCAGAAAACATTCCAAAATGCCTGTATATGTATATTGTAGAGCCTAGAATAATGCTCAGGCTATTCATCAGTCAGGTTCTTAGAGCATCTTTCCCAATAGAAATCATATTAAATACATAAACATAGACCATAATAGGATATTTGCTATTCTTCAGAAGACCATATTTCAAGCTATGATTGATGGTGTGACCATATCCCTCAAGGATATAAGCAGGGTTACAGCTAGGGCAAGCAGTTGAGGGTCATATTACATTTGTTGGTATCATTCATAAGCTAAGTGTGAATAAAGCAATTCACAATCTTGTAATTAAATACCCTTGTGTGCCTCTCAAAATAAAAATGAATGCCCCTTAATGTGAAGACAGGCTTTTAAATGGATGAGAAATTATTAATTACTTCCATATGTTTGTTAACTGATATTATAACTGAAGTAAATTTTAAAGTTTGTTTAAAACGGTTGACTTCCTGCTGGGGAAAGATATATATCTTTGATTTTTTTTCTACTCCATTCACAAGAGGTCCTTGGGGAAGATAAGAACAGAAATTGTTGTAGCATAACTATGGACTGCAATAGGGTACATTGGAAGATGGGGAAGATTAGCAGCAACTGGTAACTACCTTTGATCAACCTACTGATGTTAGAACACTGGATTCAAAAGTCTAAATAGTTAGAGAATTTATCCAATCATATGCCACTGTCAAGTTGTCAATTGAATGAAAAACACATTAGGTAATATATAAGCAGTTCCATCAATACTTACATATAACTTTTAGTGATGGGCAAATAAATTCGTCAGGCATGGATTTTCGTGAAACTGCACTGAAAATTCGCAGATGAAAAATCCAGCACAAAAAACTAAATTGCGCATAGAGATTATGTGGATGCCCATTGACTTTAATGCATTTGGACAAAATAGTTGCGCTTATAAAAATAGACACTCGCGTCAAAAATTGTCACTCGCCAAAATGATTTTGATGCCCATTGACTTCAATGCGTTTTGCGAATTGGCATGGTCTAGGTACCCTGCTGATAGTACTCGCAATGTGGGGGCAGACCTTAATGCAGTGCATGGCACACCTGGGATATCAACAGTTTGTTTTATATATAAACATATATATTTACACAATAAGCTCTGGGCTATTCTGTGGGGTTTGAATTTGACATGCTATTCTTTTTAACCTAAAGGAAACTATAATTATATACAGTACTCACCTTAATGCAGTGCATGGCACACCTGAGATATCAACAGTGTTTTATATATGAATATATATATATATATATATATATATATATATATATATATATATATATATGAATATATATATATATATATATATATATATATATATATATATATATATATATATATATATATATATATATATATATATATATATATATATATATATAAAAGCTCTGGGCTATTCTGTGGGGGTTGAATTTAACATGCTATTCTTTTTAACCCAAATGAAGCTGTAACTATATACAGTACTCCAGATGCATTGTTACAGACTACCGGTACCTAATCTTCTATACCATTTATAATGTACATTCATACATACAGTATGCATACATGCACACACATTCATACATTACAATACAAAGCAATGACAGTATAACTTTACCATGCAATAAATATGTATACACAGTACAAGATTACCCAGAATTATATTTTGAGTGATCAAAGAGAAAACATGAATTTTTGCCTTGTCTGAACTTGAAGTGATTTGCACAGAAACATCACAGCAAAATCCTTTCTCTTCAGAGTTTATTGGTAAGATAAAATGTGTCTTTGATGAAATTAGATTTCACCTTCAGTCATTATTTGTGAATGACTGAAAACTGGCACACATGCAATATATCTGATGTTGCTACCCTTTTCCACATGATAGTGGCGTGGGTTGTAAAAATAATCTATGCAGTTAAATGTATGATGGCTACTTCTACAAAAAGAATAGATAGATAGACCAGCACCAAGGGGCCTAAAATGAAAAAAACTTGTATTGTTACATAGTGGTGCTCATTTATCAACAGTGGGCAAATTTGTCCATGGGCAGTTACGTATAGCAACCAATCAGTGATTAAAAGTAGAACAATGAATGCAGCAATTTGATTGGTTGCCATGGGTTATTATCCATGGGCAAATTTGCCCAGTGTTGATTAATGACCCCCAGTATGTAAAAAAACAAGTTTTTTTCACTTTAAGTCCCTTGGTGCTGTTTTTTTGTTCTGTTTGTATATGGATCCCATACTGAGCATGGGTAGCTACTAAGTAGCTTTTGTGGAGAGAGGTGCTGCCCATCAATGGATTTATATATATATATATATATATATATATATATATATATATATATATATATATATATATATATACACAATTATAAAGCAGACAGAATGTGCCAGTGAATTATCGTTTTGTAAACATAGAAGGAGTGTGCTTAAAAAAAGTAGTGTTTCTGGTTGATTTATTGAATATTTCTGCAAAAATCGAACTAGCCCTGGCCATGTGTTCTACTTCCTGCCCGCTCTGGGTGTGCAGCATTACACTGACCTGATAGGGAACTGAAGCATGTCTTTACTTGTGTCACTACAGGGCTGTGATTTGCTGTCCCCCTCCTACTGTGCTTCTGGCAGGGACCGTTAAGACACACCCACCCCTCATTTAAAACACAGACATGTACCATAGAAGATCTATATCTTTTAGCCCAAAGTGAAGCCAGCACCATGTATTATTCATTATTGCCAACAAAATTAGGGAATGGGTTGACTTATCCTATATGTCTCCTTTAAGGCAGAAGGGTAGAAATAAATTGTAGCAACTGTTTTACAAAGAGTCCTGAATATGTGGAGCTAGGGCCATTTCATTCCAGGTGTGTATAGTAGTATATTTAATTTAAGGTCTACAATAAGTGATGGGTGAAAAGATTTGTCAGGCATGGATTCACAGCGAATTTCTGAGTTTAGCCACCAGTGAATAAATTTGCAAAACTGTGGCGAAAATTTCCCTGCAAAAAAAATCTGCCACAACAAAAAAAAAATTGTCACATGACAAAATTATTTGGACGCCCATTGACTTTGATGCATTTGGACAAAATAGTTGCACGCATAAAAATTATCGATCACGTCAAAATTTGCGTGCATCAAAATTATTGTGACGCCCTTTGACTTCAATGCGTTTTGCAAATTTTTTGTTGTTCAATAATTTTTTGCCATTTTGTAAATTTTTTGGCCAAACGCCACAGATTCGCCCATCACAATGATTGTTTGCATAACTTCTATAAGAAATGCTTTATATTCTGTTTTCTTACTGATAGTATTGAAGAAATGCAGCGTTTGCATTTCGTCTGCATGTACTGTACATGCTAAAACAACATTTTTTTCCTGGTATTTGACATAAACTATTCATGATAATAGACCTCTGCAGGCATCCTAAGGTAACAGTAACTCCCTTTCATTTTCACTAAAATCTGTTCTTTCTGGCCATAAACCTTCGATGGATTAGAAATATTTGGATGTCTGTATATGTCCATGGTGCACAATAGTTGTGAGCCAATGTGCTATTAATGCAATAATTGCCCTCTGTGTGGCCTCATTTACAACCACACAGCAACTGTACACCCAGATGAATACAGCTGCAGACAATAAAAATGAGGTATCCATAATACCCCATATGTAATAGAAGGCACTGTCCAGGTGCAGTACCAACTATTGAGATATTTGCTTATATATATATATATATATATATATATATATATATATATATATATATATATATATATATATATATATATATATATATACAAAGTGTCTGTATCATGAGTTGCTTTGGGGTTAGAACAGATGAAGTGTGGCCATACATAGTCATATCCTCTTGTTTGGTGACATTGCCCCACCTCCATTCAATGGCAACTGACTCACAAAATTGGGCATAAGGAGGCCTGTTGGACAAGGACAGCAACAACCGTCTAATATGTTTTTCAAACCTTCCTAATTGATATCTGGCCAGATATTGGCCATGCAGGCCTATCGGTTGGCCCTATTCTCAGGCAGATGAGTTCTGTCTGAAGGGGCAGAACCAGCAGCTTAAATGTGCCCATGTCTGGCCACCTTCAGAATGCATGCCATGTATCTTATCTGTTTGAATTATGGAAGTCTGCAGATACAAGTGATATACATCAAATGTCTGTAAGATTTTAATTGTGCTGAAAAACAAAGGGAAATCATTTTTATGTCGAAAAAGATACTGCATTTCTCTAACAGTACCAACATGCGTATTGTTTCTATGCTGAATCCATTTTTTTTCATCTTTAGAAGTGAATGAAATCTCATCTCCCACAAATGATTCATTACTCAATACAGCTAACATCCCCATGATCAACCACTTTTCTTTCCTAGCAGTGGGGGATTTTAGATTTCCAGGCTGGAATGCCAGTCAGCTAATAAATTGCTGAATATTGTGATTCTGCCTAACAAAAGCAGGCTCAAATGAAACACGTGGGAAGGGTTATTTTATAAGCACTTCGCCACAAACTATAAAACTAAACACAAAGCCTCTGCATGTTAAAATGAAGGTATTGTTGAAGCCTGTGTCCGAGCCATATGAAAATGTTATAGAAGCGGACCTCTTGTAAGCCATACTCTTAACAGAATTGTGATTTGTTACTTGATGGTCCACAACGCTCATAACCTTTTAGTGTTTATATGTTTGACTCCATATGTATTTGTTTTCCAAAACAGTTGATTAAATTGTTTTATATTGATAAATAATAATATTGATTGCCGTGCTTATCTTGAAAAATTGGATTGAGATGATAGTGTAATAAAACAGATTAACAGTCTAGCCTAACTAATAAGATCTTAAACAAGTATAGGATCTATTATCCAGAATACTTGTGACATGGTGTTTTCCAGATAAGGGATCTGTCCATATTTTGGATCTCAGTACCTTAAGTCTTCTAAAATCATTTAAACATTATATAAACCAATAGGATTGTTTTGCACCAGTATGGATTCAAGTTACCGTAAGTGTGGATCAAGTACAAGCTACCGTTTCTTTTTTACAGTCAAAAAGGAAATTAGAATTATTTGCTTAAAATTGAGTCTATGTAAGATGGCCTTCTCCCAATTCAAAGCTTTCTGGATAACGTATTTCCTGATAACACATACTATACTTGTAGTAGCAGATATTTGTAATATACCCTGCCCCCTCCTCCATACAAAACTCTATTTACCCAGTGTACTTAACACACCTACCTTTTTAATGAAGCATGAAATATACACATATGTGGTCAGTAAGAGCTCAGAGTTGTGTATATCCATGAATATAAATATGAATACGCATTAAAATATTAAAAAAAAGTATTATAGTTATTATACAGCTCTTTTCAAATATATTAGAAAATAGCTGTGTATATACATGGATATAAATATGAATATGCATTAATATATTACAAACAGTTACCAAATTACGGAATTGGAATAATTAATTGAAGACAAATGAATACGTCAGGGAACACTGTTTATGGTCATGAAACAGTTAAACTGCTACCTTGCAGATCTACAGCAGATGGACTTTTGGGATAATTTATTCTGTTTTGGTCTTTTGCTCATTATAACTGATACTCCTGGTAATTAAGGAGGTTGCTCTGAAGCTGAATGTTGGGAAGAGTGACATTGCTACATTTGGACAATTCAACCTGTGTGCTTAAACAGCAGAATAAGAAGGGAATGTAATAGGTTTCACTGGTGCAAAAAAAAAACTGAGCAAAGACATTTGTGGACATAAGCGACCATGTATGCATACTTTTTGACTGATTACAGACCTCAACAACTTCATGGCAAAGTTTGCAACCAAATGGCTTTTGTGAACATTCACAGCGTATGTAATTAATTTTCACAAGCACAAAGTCTTTTAGCGGCAAAATATCTAACGAAACTCCAGAGCAAGTGTTAATGCAAAACCTTTGCTTAGCACTAATGCACAATGTGATATTCTCCAGCGACTGATTTTACGTTTTCAAGGGCGTGATTTTAAATTACGCTTGTGACTTTTAATTACATTCCACCCTAAGACTCCTACTACAGGTATGGAATCCATTATACAGAAACCCATTATCCAGAAAGGGATTCTGTCATGATTTTTATGATGTCGTTTTTATTTCTGAATTACACTGTTTACACTGCAAATAATTCACTCTACAATATAAAATTTCATTCCTGAACCAGCAAGTGAATTTGTTTAATTGTAATATTGGTGTGTGGACATTCATCTCAGGTCATTTTGCCTGGTCCTGTGTTTTCAGAAAGAGCCAGCACTTTAGGATGGAACTGCTTTTGGCAGGCTGTTTTCTCCAACTCAATGTAAATGAATGCGTCGCAGTCGGACCTGGATTTTACTATTGAGTGTTGTTCTTAGATCTACCAAGGGGCTGTTATCTTGTGTTAGGGAGCTGTTATCGGGTTACCTTCCCATTGTTCTGTTGTTAGGCTGCTGGGGGGAGGAGGGGGTGATATCACTCCAACTTGCAGTACAGCAGTAAAGAGTGACTGAAGTTTATCAGAGCACAAGTCACATGACTGGGGGCAGCTGACAATACATCTAGCCCCATGTCGGATTTCAAAACTAAATACAAAAAAATCTGTTTGCCCTTTTGAGAAATGGATTTCAGTGCAGTCTGCTGGAGCAGCAATATCAACTGATGCATTTTGGAAAAAAAACATTTTTTTCCCATGACAGTACCCTAAGGTATGAAGATCTATATTATGGAAAGATCCATTATCTGGAAAACCCCAGGTCCTGAGCATTCTGGGTAACAGGTGCCATACCTGTACTTAGAAGATGAAGAGGCTTTACTGGAGCATTATATCTCACACTGAGCACAGCATTGCAGAGTGTACCATTATACAACAAGAGAAAACGGGTGTGACATGTGTCTCTGTTGAAACTGAAAGCACAATTAAAGCCAGCTCCATCTGTGTGTGCAGCTTAAGACTACAAGTTGACAAATATAGCAGGGTTTATTAATGCATACAGTGCACCTAGCACAACATTAATTCCAAATGGGAAAAGAGACAACAGTGTGCCCAGTGCTTCCATCAACTCTCTCTCTCTCTCTCTCTCTCTCTCTCTCTCTCTCTCTCTCTCTCTCTCTCTCTCTCTCTCTCTCTCTCTCTCTCTCTCTCTCTCTCTCTCTCTTTCTCTCTCTCTCTCTCTCTCTCTCTCTCTCTCTCTCTCTCTCTCTCTCTCTCTCTCTCTCTCTCTATATATATATATATATATAATTATTTTTAATAGTCTACTCTTTAGTTGCACACCTTCCAAAATAGTATCAGAGAGATGAGACATGAAGTTTAAAGCCAATTATTCAAGAATTTAAGATTATATAATTGTATGTGCTACTTAAGTGTAACTGTTATGTGAGCTTTTTTCCCCTGTACTTTGCTATATCTAGATTAATTATAAAGTATCAGTATCCAGCATCACTATCGCGGATCCAGTGGGCCAAAATCATTTTTTGTGAGCTGCTTATTCCATTTCTGCATCTCTTTAATACAGCAGGATTTGTAATAAAGCAGGAGAATCTCCTGGGAAATATGTGTGTTCAAGATGGATAGGAAAGGAAAAAGTGATAAATATATTTAGCTCATTTGCATTTCAGTGCTAGGAGTCCTCCTCTGTAGGTTATTAACTGAATCATGACTGTGAGAATAAAAAAGGTTATAATGTGGATCTATACACAAGATGCATAGGGGGATTTTTTTTTGTAATCAGCATGTTTAATAGAACATATTTACAACCTTCCCTACACATTCATTTATATCTTTTGTTCACAGTGGGTGTAAAACTTATTGAAAAAAGATGAAACATTATTTTCAGGTTATAAATATTATATGAGAAACAGTGCATCCACTTCACCCCCTGTACCTCCCAGCCACACTGTGCTTGGCAATACATTTTCAGGTAATCAAAAAGTATACTAAGCCAAAAAAAAAAAAAAGAAAACAGCGAAAAGACTACTCTATAATGGAAATATCTTTTATCTTTTTTTTTTTATCTCTTATATTTTTATTAAAATTCAGTTGAGACAAATTCAAAATAGCTGGATATTAATTTGAGTTTGTGAACATCTATTTAAATGATTAACTTGTGGTAAGTTTGATTAGACTGGCCCAGACTGGCAATCTGCTGTAAGATGCCATAGAAACTCAATATTGATTGTCTGGTAGGGGACTGTTTGGGCCTCTGTGTACATGAAATTACAGGAACTATTTTGATTCTCAGTCCAGACCTGATTGTAGTAATGTGGAAACATGTGCAAATTTGCCCATGGGCAGTAACCAATCAAATTGATGCATTCCTCGTTCTACTTGCAGCTGGCTTTAAAAAACTTATCACTGATTGGCTGCTATAAGTAACTGCCCATGGGCAAATTTGCCGAGTGTTGATAAATAAGCCCCATTGTGTTCTGTGATACATCAATAAAGCCACCTACTTTTTTGGGTGCCTAGTCATGATTTTTGACACCATCACTTATAGTAAGACAGATGGTTTTGGAAAAAGTTGCATAGTATGGTATCACATGCAGATAACAGTCATTATTTAATTTTATAATTCCACACAGTTAGAAGCCTTATTACTTATGGGTAGCACAGTGAGAAAAGAACTTGATGATTAATGTGGACCCCCAGTATAAAAGGGTATTCATTTACTTCTTCCTGAAATGCTTGAATGGTGGGTAGCAATATGCGTACTAATAAATAACATATGCATTTATTCAAAGTAAATATTATTTCTGCATTTCAGAAAGTTCTGAACGGTTGAAAATGTGATTGGATATGTATAAAATTGGATTTGAGGTAATTTGGGTTTGTTCCATATGTATAAAAGAAATAGCTTCCATAGTATGCAACAGAATGCTTTTCTTTGATAAATGTGGAGTAAATACAATTCATAAGAAATGCTCCATCTCCGTATTTTTATGTATTTCACACATAATTTCTTAATCTAAAAGCTTGTTATTTTCACTTTGAAGTGCTCTTGGGCACATATCATATACATATCTACATTATAAGTAAACGTTATTGAAATTGACTAGGATATGTACAATTATGATCAATGTATGTAAAGGTGAAGATGGAGCAATGCTAATGTGTTTACTGTTTCACATAAAAGGGCATCATTCCAATGATTTCACAGGAAGTGGCTTTATTATGCATAGAAAGAAATAATTTTGTTCTACAATTGCACCATTTTTGCAATTTTGCCCAGAGGCCACACAGTAATGGTTTAGGTTTTTCCCTCCCCAACATGTATTCTAATACTTGACAGTTATCTACATAATCATATTCACATGCAAAAAAAGACATCTCTGTATAGTCAGACATTATTTCATGTACATAAACTATTCCTGTAGCTATAGCAAACCCCAACAACACACAAACACCAACCACATACAGTATATAAAAAAACATTGACACATCTTCCAATAATGATTCTCCTAGTATAAACTTCAAAGGCAATGAAAATGGCAAGCAAACAAAATTCACAGTGGCTCAAACATGGCTGGAAATAAATAAAGATATCAAAATGTCAGACAGTTCTTAAAACTTTGAGCATATAACATTGTGACCACTGAATATGCACTGAACTAATTTAATGAACAATGGAATTCATGAAGGTATTTCAGCAATTTTCTCATAAAGACCCCTTGGGCACATGTCTACACATGTTAATGCAAATATGGTGAATCATTTCATCCTTTGGGATCAAATATAATTATTCACACATCTATAGATTTTGTGCATCTGCAGATCTGGCATTGAAGAAAAACCCATTGAAATATACTCAGCGCATGTTATGAATTTCTTTAAATTGTCCATGAATAATTCACAAAGGGGACCAGATGGAAATGGTACATTCATTTTTTTTTTTAGAAGATAAGTACATTGGAGCTAGAGGAGTCATATTGAAAAATATTTGAAAATGACAAGCCTGTATTTTGTTGTATCTCTGTGAGACAGTACAAGTGAAATGTCAAAACTGTTTCAACCACAATGATATATAATTGAGACCATTTGTCTCCTCATAAAATATGTCAATTATCTTGAAAATTAGGTTTTACTCAGGGAACCACAAAAATAGCAATGCCCTTTTTTCCAAAGGGTTTTTAAAGCATATTATCATCATGTCTTGTCCCTTCCATAAAATGCTAAGGAAATCCATGTACTGTATAAATACCACTGAGAAGAATTCAATCACAAATATTCTGTTGTTTCTTTATTATATGCTTCTTTTTCAGTTTTGGCCGATTATATCACAATGCACTGCTATTACAGTATACTTATTACAATTAGTAAGTACAATGGGCCAAAATGTATTTTACTAAAGTTTTTTTGCTAAATCTGCTAAACAGACAGGTACCAGAATGCGGTTTTAATAGCAGTGAGTAGACTCCATGCTGGCAAGGAGTCTATAAGGACCTGTGACCCACATACAATCCACATTCCAGACTACCTGTGGCCACTCTCATATACCATTCCAGACCCCCTACTCCAACTACAGTATAACCTCTAGCACTGGAGTGAGGGGCAGGCCTGCTATTCCCTAGTTAAGCCACTGGTTCCAGAGGTGATTTAATTCAGAGTTCAAAGTATAAATTTAAAAAAGCATTAACATCACAAATATACAATTAAGACACATCATTTAAATATGCTAATCCATTCAAATCAATTCATGTCTCACTCATACAAAATTGTACTGTATATAATTATATGTAAGTCCCTGCTGTAACATTCCCAGAGGTAATGTCATGCCCTGCTCATGAACACATGGCCCACATGCCCTTGGTATCAATCTTTAACTAATCACAATTTTATATGATGTTTTTGTGGAAAGTTAGGCTGTAATTTTACAGGAAATAAACAATAGTTAATCTAATGTGCATTATTGCCTTTATTTTGGACGCTAAAGCACAAAAACACAGTTTACTGTTAACAGATAGTGATGGGCGAATAAATTTGCCATTCGCTGAAATTTGGCGAAAAAAAATTCTGCATGCGCGTCCAAAAAGTCGCTCGTGTCAAAATTGACATGCATCAACACTATTCGGACACCCATTGACTTTAACGCCAGCGTCAAAATTGACTTTTTCATCAATTTCCGATTTTCATGATTTTTTTGTGAAATTTTTCGATTTTCATGATTTTTTCGTGAACCTTTCAGATTTTCATGATTTTTCCGTGAAACTGTCCTATTTTCAAGATTTTTTCTTGAAATTTCTAATTTCACCGTTGTTTCGGCGAAACGGGAGAAATTCGCCCATCACTATTAACAGAATGTTGATTATCAAGCTATATGCAGTAACTGTAGAATTGGGGTATAATAAATGGTGCAAAGATTTCTGTAGACCTAATCACCGATAGCAACCAATCAGCAGGTGGTATTTACTATTAACTTTGTGACATTTCATAAATTTATATTAATTACTGCCATGTTACTTGAATAAACTGAAACAAATTACATTTTCCATAACCTACTAGAACACAATAGCTATTGTAGGCATATGTTTTAGTGTTGCTTCAGAAGCAGTGTAACTTATGTGCAAATTCAAACATGGCAATAAAAATGTTGTAACTACAAGACACTACAGGCTTTATTTACAAAGTGCAGAGTGCTGCCACATTCAGCAAGAGGTGCAAGCATTGGCTGCACAAATCCCCAAATTTTCCAGAGGGGGCAGTATTGAAACTTATACTTCTACCAATATTTTGATAGCATAGACACAAAGCTAGAATATAATATTGCATATAGAACACTTTTTTTTATTCTAAATTCCTAGGCCATGACGAGTGGGGGTAGAAGCAGCTATGTTTGGTATTTAAATAGGGAAGGATAGGTGAGGGATGGGCAAAATTAGAAAGTCATAAATATAATTGAAGAAAGAGAGAGACTGGGAGGGTTAAAACAATTGAAAGAGTAAAGTATGGGCAGCTTGAATGGTTATGGGTTTAACTAGCCAGCATTGTGGGGGTTGGAGTTTATGAGAAATAAATACAAAATTATCAACCTCATTTTTTCAAAATATATTTTTGTCAGCACTTAGGCTAACCTACACTCAACTAACACTCTTAACTAATACGTTGGGATTTAAAAGTTTCCTTGATGGCCTCACTACAGTTACTGAGCAAAGGGTGATTGAACATGGTTCCATGATCACTTGGTTGCTGGATGCTCAATGACTAGAAATGCCCTATAGCTTCTGAGTACAAAGGGTAAGTGAACACAGTTTCATCCCAAGTCGAATATAATGCACATTGTTGCTGTGGGTTTAAATGTTTTTAAATGCACTTCTATATATAGTAAAAACTCCACAGGCAGATGGCACTTCTGGATAGATTTATTTATATAATGCGTTTCGGGATTGCATCCCTTAATCATAGGCTATATAGCCTATATAGCCTATGATTAAGGGATACAATTCGAAATGCATTAGGTGGTTCACAGCAGTTTTTTCCCAATAAATCTATCCAGAAGTGCCATCTGCCTGTGGAGTTTTTGCTATACTAAGGGCTCTTACACACGGCCGTTCCGACCTGCGCTCCCCTGCGTTCCGTTTTTTGGCGTTCAGCCGCAGGGGAGCGCAGGAATAGACGCAAGTCATTATTTGAAATGGGCTGTACTCACTCAGGCGCGTGTAGGCGCCGAACGCAGGAAAAATGCAGCATGTTGCGTCTGAACCTGCGTTCGTCGCCTACACGCGCCTGAGTGAGTACAGGCCCATTTCAAATAATGACTTGCGTCTATTCCTGCGCTCCCCTGCGGCTGAACGCCAAAAAACGGAACGCAGGGGAGCGCAGGTCGGAACGGCCGTGTGTAAGAGCCCTTACAGTGGGGACATTGTTGATTGAGCACCTGGATGAAGGGAAGATCGGCGAGCTAGAGCGGTCTGTTTTTTTGTTTTTCTATATATAGTAAACAATAGACAGGCATTTTATAATAGCTGGTAGTAATTAAAAGAGCACCTAAGAGAGAGTAGGGTAATGAATTGAGTAAAGGAATAAATGTGCTTATTAGACAGATGCACCATAGAAAAAAAAGTTAAAGGGAAACAAACACCCCCCATCATTCCATTCCTTAGATATTTGCAGTGCTGGAAGCTCCTTATAGAGGGAGAGGACATGGCTAAAACAGGCAGCATTGGTTCTCAATATGGGCTGGGTCAAAAACAGAGTAATGAATCATGCACAGATGTACTTTTAACACTGAGCATCATTAATGACCAGTGGCAAAGCTGTAACTGCTGCTGGTCTCTTCAACCTCTCCGCGTCTACCACTTTGTGTCAGAGTGGTTCAAGTGGGCACTGCATTGCTAGTGCAAAAAGCAGATTTGTGCATCCCCTGGTAACTGGCCACTCACTGCCGCCTCATGGCAGGACCGGTCCTACTTGGACTTCACTTATTTGAAACATCAGTACTGTACTAAAATCATTATTTTTTTATTTTTATGGGTTTGTCTAACCCAACTAGTACTCAACAGCAGTTGGTAGTAATAAAAAGCATAATGACTTGCTAAGCATGCTTTTAGACTTTCCTCAGTCAGTGTGCATTGTTTGAAGGACCATCTTTGGCAGCTACCATTACACAGAAAATTACCATGGTTTTCTCATAGCTTGCACTGAGGGTTACACTATATAGCCAAAACTATCTGGGCCCTCACTTGTTCAACAGACTCTTGTATAAAGATCTTGCTTTGTATACAATGCTTTATTCTGCTGCTTAGTGGAAGGAAAACTGCAGTCGGATTAGTCTCGAATGAGCATTTTTGAAAGTCCATTATTAACAGTAACTCTGTATATTCTCACTTGCTAGTAACTGCCAGTACAGCCTTTTTACTGATAGAATCCCACAATTAAATGCACCTGTTTTCTAATCTCAACGAATGAAGACACCAGACAGTTTATTGTAATTTGATTCTCCTTCAGTGAATCTATATGCCTTCATATATTGAATCCCCTATGTATAACTTTATATTTATTTATATTGAATCTAATCTGCTACTTAGCTACCCAGATGGCTAGTTTGTACAGGGCTCTACATGGAAGATTGATTCAATAGTTCTGCCTAGTTTAGTGTAAGCTACAAACATGTATATATATATCTTTCAGCGGCCTCCTTCAACTCATTAATAAACATATTAAATGAAAGTGGACTAATACAGAATCATGTAATTGGAGTCTGGCAGCACAACCGTTTCATCTTTGATGAAATAGCATCATATTATTAATGTGTCATTATGTGATATCTAATGGCATGCATCCATGCAAATATACTGCATTGACATTCTCACAGTATATCATCATAACACAGAGCATTCACTTGGTAATATTCATGTATAGTTCCTAGTACAGTACCTAACTAGATTAGCTGAGTTCTTGTGTCACCAAAAAAAGGGCTTATACAATTTAAGCACAATTCTTTAAATGACGGCACTTTCATTAAATCAGAACTTTATGAACTGCAGCGTGAGATGGAACATTATTCTAAGCTCTCCTTTTAGCATAGGAATGCAAAGGCTCCAAAGATCAAATAAGAGTATCTGTTTGCTAAAATAAGATGTTAGAAAAATAGAATTAATTGACACACCAGGCTCCTTCTTTCCTTAATGATTTTTTCCCTTACCAATTAAGGCGCAGTTCAGGTAGAATAGGGCAAAACTACAAATAAAGGCTGTAAACACAAAAAGAAACCAGCTTCTCTTCAGAACATGGTCATGTCCTTTGGAAAAGAGGCAATTTTATTTCCCTGCTTCAATTTGTACTGGGGAATATAACTCCTTCCTTATTAATATTCTGGTCAGCTGCAGCTTTTTACATAACAGAATTTTCTGTTCCTGAGTTGCGGCTGATAACTTTGTACAGAAAAAGTTTTGCCAAACTTTACTTAACTTGCAAGGTTTCCAACAACAATCTATGCGGATTTAAAAATGAGCTGTATGAGATGGAACTTTAGCAATATGAATATTTTATTGGCTCGTAATAGTTTCTACTTGCATCAAACATAACAGATTTGAATTGGATATAGTATCTACCTGGCGACTTTTGAATGCTCAACTGCATTGAATACTTAATTAAAAATGATAACGTTTCTATGATGTTATGGCATAGGCTTACTGGCGGCAATGCACTTAAGCAGTCAATATTAAGTAGAGAAAAAATGTGCAGTATTTATGATCAATATCTGTGAGCCTCTGCGTTTGGTTTACTAAAAGGTTTTAACGTATATGAAATTCCAACAGAGAAATTAAAAGTGGGGGTTACAGAAGGAAGAAGATTATATTGATAATCCATAGAAATAGTATTAAAACGTATTTATACAAAGTCAACATATTGACTAGGCTCAACCTGTGTCTAATTTGTAGTCATTTTTGGTAACAGATTTTTATACCCCTTCTATTACTGTTAGGAAGTCAGAGATACAAGGAACAAAAAGCTTATGCTTTCCATCATCTTAAAAATAGTCTGATATCGAGTAGAGACTGAGAGGTAAGTTGAGGACATCATTTTTTTCTGGCAAATAAATAGGTACATCATTTATTGACAACAAACACAAGTATACAGAATTTGTCTTCCTGTGTGTTACTGAATGGTCAGCATATCCTTAAGTTGTAAATTAGAGTACCTCTTCTCTGACTACAGAAACATGACAGAACACATGCAAAAGGCAGCTCCGTATTACTAAAAGGGAAAATTCCCATGGGCAAACAGATGGAACTATTGAGCACTGACTGACTGGCTAACTGAGATCTGACTTTGCCTTCTTTAATGCTCCATGTATTACTTCATAGCACAATAACTGATATGAATCATTTTCATTAGAATTCATGTTGTATGGTAAGGATCAAGCTGCACCTGGTGAAATGACTAAACTTTCTACCTCTGTTTGCACCAATGATAAAGTCAGTTACAGAAACTATATATAACATGTGATAATGTGCTGTTATCTGTTAGCTTAATTATATAGTCAGTAAATAAGCATCATTAGTGGCAATGCTATAAGAGACTACAGACATGATATACAGTACATGAGCCCAGGACCACTAGTATCTTCTGTGAGAGACATATAATTCTAGAACAGTTCACCAGTCACTTCAAAAGAAAAGGCTCAAGGGCATCACAGTTAACATCTATATGAAGATATGCCTTCATTTTATACCTGACCTGCTGGTATGGCTGTATCCATAGATGATGAAGACAAATGAAAGTTGTCAGGTTAAGGGGCAAATTTACTAAAGGGTGAAGTGACTAACGCTGGTGAAAATTCGCCAGTGTGACGTCACTTCGGGACTTTGCCTATTTACTAATGGTCGCTGAAGTAACTTCGCTAGTGATGGAGATAGACTCTAGTGGTACTTTGCTCCCTAACGCCAGGCGAAAAAGTAGAAGACGCAGATTTTTCTGAACATTACCTCTTGCGCCAGACTTGCCTTCGCCACCTTAGACCAGGCGAAGTGCAATATAGTAGATAGGAGTTCCCTTTTTTCAGGGTGATAGGCTGCAAAAGAGCGTACATTTTTTTGGGGGTAACCAGCTTCCCCCCTACATTTCCTAACATATGGCACATAAACTATACACTTAGTTCTAACCATATACTCATCTCATCTTATACCACTCTCACTTTTACATTTTGGTGTCCTTGCCCATATACTGGCACTTTAGCTGTCACTGATTATCTTGTGCAAGATAATATTAACATTAACGTACGGTGTGTTTTTATCAGGTGCTTTGGTCAACTCAGAATCTAATATAAGAAATCAAAAAAGCAGAATACCCAAGAGGATATTCGTTAACTTAATTGAAAGCAATGGCACAGTGCACTAGCCAGTCTGTGGGGAAGAAAGCTTAGTCAGCCTGGGATAAGGCGTGGTTGGTTTTTATCTCTCAGGAAGGCAAAAAAAGGAACGTCATAAAAGTTACTAATGGAAATAATATTTGAAATGTGAAGAATTGTTCCTTTATTTTAACAATTTTAACTTTGCATGAATTTAATATAACTTTTGAGAACCTGGAAAGTATACCTCCTTTCTGTCCGCCAATAGTGATGGGCGAATTTGCGCCGTTTCGCTTCGACGAAAAATTCGCGCGCAATTCGCGAAACGGCGAAAAATTCGCAAAACGGCGCCGGCGCCCGTTTTTGACGCCGGCGCCCGTTTTTCCGACGCCGGCGCCCGTTTTTGACGTCGGAGTCCGTTTTTCGAGAAAAAATTTTTGACGCCGGCGAATTTTTTCCGCGAATTTTCGTGGGAGTTTTGCGAATTCATTCGCTGGCGGCGAATCGCGCAAATTCGCCGCGAATTCGCGCCTGGCGAATAAATTCGCCCATCACTATCCGCCAATAGAAAAACATTTTTAAATGTTCTATTTTGCACCAGTGGATATAATAAAAAGTTTTGCATCAAAGGAATGCACTACCTTTAGAATGCACAATTAAAATTTACAATGGGTTCACTGTCTAATGAAGAATATTATATTGAGACATGCAAATGATTTATTATGTATTTTTTTTTCTAGTATATGACTTGTATTATGTTTTCCCCACAGTGGTTTAAGAAGTTATTTTCATAGCATCTTTACCAAATCTTTGTAGACGTATGTGATCCATTATCCGGAAGTCCATTATCCAGAAAGCTCCTAATTACAGGAAGGTATTCTTCCATTTAAATCAAATAATTCTTTTATCTTTGTAATATTAATAAATTAGTACCTTCTACTTTATCCTAACTTAGATACAATTAATTCTTATTGGAGGCAAAAAAATCTTATTGGGTGTATGGTGATCCAAAGAATGGAAAGATTCTTCTCTGCAAACCCCAGGTCCCATTCCTCTAGTCACAGAAGGTTTATCTTTTGTTGCAGCCATGTAGTCAGAACAAGTTAGGAAGATGAGGTTATCCTGGTGTCACAATAGAGGCATATAGGAGGAGCATTATTTAGATATTCTTAATGATATTCTTATAGGGAACAATATAGGTATTTAAAGTTCCTCATTTAGAGCAGAGACACACGCTCAGATTCAGGGAGATTTAGTCGCCCGGTGATAAATCACCTCTTCTTCGGGGCTACTAATCTCCACGAATTGCCTCCTGCCTAGAATGCGAATCATGAGTGGGATGGCACTCAGATCGCTTCCTCGGGAGGCAACTTCGGCGACTTCAGAAAACAAAGCAAATGGATTGCCATCCTTCCGGTGCTTTACAAGTGTAATGTAATTTTTTTTTAAGAATGTCTAATAGCTACTACATTGGATGCTCCTCTACTGCTGTTAGATGGGCAAGTGTCTCCAGTAATGCTAACCAGGTAAAGTGGAAGGCATTACTTTCAAAGTGACACTGGGGCACATTTATAAAAACAGGGAAAATTTGCTCCTCCTGGGTGACCAGTGAGATGATTGCTTTAATGGTTCTACCTGCAGCTTGGTTGCTATGGGTTACCGCCCAGGTACAAATTTCCCCAGTGTTTATAAATGAGCTCTTGTTGCACAGGATGATGTGCAAAGCCAGGACTATGGACAGTAATATAGAACATTGCTATCTGCTCTATCTTTATTTTGTCATAGACAATACTGCTCACTGATTGTGATTCTTCTTTTAATTTACTTATGATCTATGGACAGCTTAATTCACATTTAGCCAGAATAAAAATTCTGTGGATCAATTTACAAATTCCTCTTATTCTAACCAAATACATGTTTATATATATCAGTGTTTTACATCTTAGTTGAAACTAAACCACTAAAATGTACCTCCCTATAGTATACAAGGTATAAGTGCAAATCATTGGGAAGTTGTGCACATTCAACAGGAACTGTTAGGCGTAACATGTAACCCTTCTCACCCAAACCAGGTTGGTTTTTCTGCTTAGCATTCACATCATGTTGCCACAGCACACTAGTGTTTTATATTAGGAGTGACCAGTTACAGAAGTGTAAGCCTGCATGTACTGCAAAATCCCCAGAGTTACAGGGTCCAACAGTAGATTCTAATGATCTAATCTATAAGTGTATTGATTTGGTTCTTCATATTGTACATTACTTGAATCCAAGTACTGTACTTGTAATTTACAGCTCAAATGAAATACTGCAGTCTGTGACTGTGTTTTGCTGACACAATGAAAGTGTTAAAACCACTGTACCATTTTGATACGCAGAATCTGATAAGTAGAAATAGGTATATTTTGTTGAAGTAAAGCAACCATTTTGCTAGTTGTTATTCCTGTTTCATGTTGCTACTGTATGTATCCCGTTATAGATCATTGCTTATGTTGAGAAGTAAAGATGCACTCAGAGGCATTTCAGGTAATTGCTTGGGAGATTACTTTTCTTAGAAAAGTGGGAACTAGACACAAAGAAGAAAAAGCAAGAGATATACATTGCAATTGAATGACAATATAAATGTTCTTCAGTCTGTGTAGTGGAGAAATGATTGGGAAAAATGTGAAATGTAATGTTACAATTATAAACATTGGCATTATCTAGCAAGAAGAACTGTAATGCATTCCTTCTTAATACGAATCTATCATTACAATTATTTAAGCCAATGTTTCTTTCAACAACTCAAATGATAAAGTACAGTTTTTCTCTCTGTATAAAAGACCTGAAATGCAATGTTATACTGTATTTCTTCTGGTTTATAGAAGCATTGCTTCTTTTCTGTCTGCTAATTTTGTCACTCCAACCTACTTACGTAAACATTTCTAGATCTTTTTAACCCATACTATTCTCCATAGAGCTCTCCAATATGGAAAACACAACTTTAAAACTGATATATTCAATAGTTTGTCTCCAGTTTATTCTGAAAAACGCAAGAGGGCTCATTTACGTTTCTCCCGATAACAAGTGCAAGTGCAGATATTGTTAACCCATACTATTCTCCATAGAGCTCTCCAATATGGAAAACACAACTTTAAAAACTGACATATTCGATATTTTGTCTCCAGTTTATTCTGAAAACGCAAGAAGGCTCATTTATGTTTCTCCTGGTTACAAGTGTAAGTGCAATAAAGGACACAAGAGCTCACATCTTAGTCCTCATTCAGTCAGCACTTCTGCCTGGGGAAATAGAAGCTCTGTACCTTGCATCAGATAATAAAAAATCATAGGGCAGGTGATAATGGCAGAGTCCTATTGCCTTCTGAGTCCTCTGATGTTTACTAATTTGTGCATCTGCATGACACACCATTTAGGGGACACCAAGGTGTCTCCACCGCCCCATCGCTCTTGGATACAGAGACAGATCACCTGACCAGAAATACTACAGCTCTAACTGTAACAGGAAGAAGTGTGGAAGCAAAAGCCAGAACTCTGTCTGTTAATTGACTCATGTGACCTAACAAGTATGATTTGTATGGTATGTTTGTGTGCACCGTGTATCATACGATCCCAGGGGGCTGCCCTTGGGGTGGTGCATCTCTGGATACCCTGAGTGCAGTCCACAGAGTAGAAATCCAGTAGAGCAAGTGAATCCACAGAACTTCTTCATTTGTTTAATATTTTTCTTTCACTTTTTACTTGATCTGGTATTCTACCTTATCTTTTGGGTCCTGCCACTCATGGAGATGAAAAGTAATAAAAGACAAAAAAATGTACATTTATTAAAAAAAAAAAATTGGGGACCTTTTTACGCATTAAGAGGATCACGGCACCAGAGGACACCCCTTCAGACTAGAAGAAAAGAACTTTCATTTGAAGCAACGTAGGGGGTTCTTCACAGTGAGTACAGTGAGGTTGTGAAATGCACTGTCGGGTGATGTTGTGATGGCTGATTCAGTTAATGCCTTTAAGAGGGGCTTGGATGATTTCTTGGACAGACATAATATCAAAGGCTATTGTGATACTAAACTCTATAGTTAGTATAGATATGGGCATATATAATTTATGTGAAAGTAGGGAGGGGTGTGAGTATGGATGCTGGGTTTTCATATGGATGGGTTGAACTTGATGGACTTTGTCTTTTTTTAACCCGATTCAATAATGTAACTATGTAACTTCACTTTCCAGTTCAGTGAATGAAAGGCAGTAAGCAAAGAGCACCAGTATAACAAGTCCATTTGCTCTTTCAGGTTATCATTTTACACTGCTGCATATTTATTATAAAAGTAGAAAAGCAGCAACTCTTTCAGTGTTGTTGTAGAAGCACTTTATATAGAAAAAAAGCTTTTATTTAGAAGATTTCTCTTACTATACCAACAATGACCACTACTGGATTTTCAACAATAATTGTTATATAGGTGATCCTATGAATTCTTTTTCTGAAACATTACTCAAAGCCTACGCACCGTTATACCTTGCTATATTCTTTTTGCAAAGCACCGACGTGGGGCTTACTTATTGTACTCAAAATCTTTTCGTCCTCTGAATAAAATCATTTTTTTTCACACTCTGTATGTGGCCCATTATTGTAAAGGCCTGGGAAGGCTTAACGTGCAGCACATAACAGTTATTCATTGAGCAGAAAGGAATCATCACAACCAAGGTGCTACAGTAAGTGTTCGCTTTTACAGGACTAAATAAAAATTGGACTGGGTGAAGGCTCTGAACTGCATCTTTTTATTTCCAAGGAATGCTTGATCTGAAGACATGTCACTGAAAAAAAAAATGAAGCACTACTGAACTTGTTTCTTGAGGCTGAATTATCTATAATGAGGATTCAGAATAAAAAGATTTCTGCAGAAATCTTACCTAATCATGCTGGAATAAAAAGAACACTGTATAAAAAGAAATTAAATGACTCTGGTGACTCTACACTACACATGTGCATTAGGTAACTGTTGTTGCTTCAACCTTAAAATTGCTATGAACTGTTTCATGAAGAAACTTTATTTTGTATACTGCATGTGGGGCTCTGATGTACTGACGTGCCTTTTTATAGCCTGGAACATTTGGGGAGCTGAATAAAACCATTGGTATCTGACATGAGGTGAGCACTTTCATTTCAAGAACAACAGTGCCCTCTGCCTGATATTCTATTTTGTAGTATAGATATGGTTATAATATAAAACACATGTAGAAATTGCTAGTCCATGTTAGATACAGTGATTTCATAGACATAAAACATTTTGTTTTTTATTTATATATTCCCATTCTGTTTTTTGTTATGTTTGCTTATGTATAAAAAGAGGTTGGTCAAACAAATTGCTTGACATAACATTTTTTTAATATGATCCAGTTGTACTAAAAACAAACACAGCTTACCTCAATTTTTCAGATATTTTTAACTCCCTGTATTTTTTCACATTGTTTAATCCAGCAATAAAGACCTTAAAGTACATTCAGGCAGCAGTGGTAAATACTTTTATTAAAGCTCAATAACAGACTTTTTAACCAAAAGTTTTTGGCCCAGCAAAGGGTTATAGGAAGTTAATTTAATAAGTGAATACGTATACATATTTTACATCCATTCATATTGTACTTCTGCATGTAGGCAGGTTTTTCAGGGTCCCCTAATGTAGTGTACATACAGTACTGCTCTATGACTTTGAAAAAGAGGAATTGTGTATGTATACTTTTACATAAAAATGGTACTGCTAAAACGTAGATTTCTATAGCTAAAAAAAAATAAAAAAACAAAAAGAAATAAACGAAAAAAACCAAACATAGGAAAAAGATTATCTTGGCACTTCCAAATCCAGCAATATTCACATCAAACCCAGGAGCTTGATAAATATGATGCTGATTTGAGGTCACCCTTTTGAGATGTATCTGAATGGATAACAAATCAGGAAGTCCAGGGGTGTAACTTCAGGTATCCAGGCACACTTCACAAAGTTGTGTTGTTTGTCCACAATTTCACATGTTACCGGTCATCTGCAACTAAGGTTGCCACATGGTCAATATTTGACCCACCTAGCAAATAAATAACAGCCAGTAGTGCAGGCCTGCCTGAAGCCCACGGGACCCATGGGTTTACTCTAAGGCTGGTCAGGTTTGGCCCGATGTTTACAGGCTCAGGCTGATCTTTAGCATGCTTTCAACCCACCCGCGACCTTACAGTGCCCCGATTCCACCTCCAGGCATGACTTTTTATACACTTGTACCTGCATGCCCCACCCCTTCTGTGATATCAGTGCTCGATGGGGGGAAAGGGTCACCAGGTTAAGGTCAGGTGCTAAAGGGGTAAGTTAGGTTCGGGTGACTTTTTGTTGATCTACACATCACTACCAGCCAGGGCCAGCATTACAAATTAAACTGTTATATGAGGTCAGTTCCTGCTCTCCAGACAGATCCTCCTCTGCCCTTACTATTTCTCCACACCTACCCGGTCATGTCATCATCCTGCTCCAATGACAACACATCCTCAACCTCCAGCTGCAGGCTAGTAGTTGACCCCCTCATCTAATCTCACAGACCATCCTGCTGCCCTGGGCCTCCTGGGGGGCCCTCTCAATTCTAGAGAGCTTTTTATTTTAGTCAAAAATATACATATGAAAAAAATAACACTAATAAATGTCATTTTGCAGCAAGCTAGAACAGTCAATTGCTGAAAACCTGGATCAGGATAAAATCCTCAATACATTTCACTGTTTATAAACTGACTCAAGTTTGTACCAATCTGACTGAAATAACTACCAACATAAAAAGTAAGTTTATTAGACATTTAACATTTAATATAAAATATGTCAAATTGCTAGGGTTTTTTTTACAGTTATTACATAAACTATGGATGGGGGAGATTATGTCACTGGTCTCTTACCCAGAAAAGCATTAGTTATATATTGCATAACCTTGGTCACCCTTTTAAAATTCTTCACTGGGCACAAATATAAATAAATAATTATCACATTAATTTTACCAACCACACTTCTCCAATCTTTACATATTTGTATTAAGCTGTTAGTTGAGATCACAAGCCATAGCAAGAATTGATGCAGCTAACTTACATTCTTTTCTCCCTGTGCCCTGAAGGTAAACAATGCAGGATCACAAATCTAAAAACTCATCAAGATATTTATATACTGCATCTACAAATGTTATAACATACATTTACATATTAAAAAACTCACATTTGAATGTTACCTTTCAATTAACCTTCCCCATAACATATACTGGGCCAGATTTAATTCAGTGAGAAAACACTATTTCATGGTTTGTCATGTGAAAACTCATGAACTAGATTCAATTCAAGGAGAATAAACTTTTCTCCTAATTCAATTCCAGTTTTTTCCCCTTAGAATTCAATCGAGCTTTCATGTGATAAACCATGAGATACTTTTTCTGAATTGAATTGCATCTCAAATTGAATCTTGTCCATGACTTTTCACGCGGTAAACCCTTTTTTCACTAAATTGAATTTGGCCCATTATTAGGCGTTTTTCATTATTCTTCTCTTACTGACAAAACAAGACTTCAGATTCCACAAAATGACTAGTGATAAAATTATTTGCCTACACTATTCAAATGACAAATATTCAACTATATTATGGATATGTGTAGTGTAGGAATGAAAGGGTTCAACAAAGGTATTTTGAGACAGAAGAGTGCTTCTTTAAGTATCCCAGTTATCATTAGCAAATGAGATAAGGAGAGGTATGGGGGATTCAGTCCAGTGTTGGATTTAAAGGACTGTATGCATGAGTAAAATATCCCTCCAATTTTTTGAATTGTAGGAGCTTTGGTGGTTTGTCATTAGTAGAAGAATAAAGTTTTTAAGTACATATTCTGAAAGAAATATCTATTCTGTGATCAATACTCCTGTATGCACCATTTGCAAATATGTTCTGCTGAATGAATAGCAAGCAAATGTGCTGCCTGGGGATAGATGTAACACACTTAAGTAACATAAGGGCAGGAATGGAGGCTTTTAAGCATGCTGTTGTGAACAGATATGCTTCTCTGTGCAGACTTTGTTGGCTACAACTCCTCATTAGACCAGCTGCATAGTGACGTGCGGGTCATGAAAGAACTTAACACGCAACTGACCCTAATCTGCAAATGTTGCTATTGTTGGACCCACACCCAACCCTTACCTGCGCCATATCGCTCTGTACCTCTGCACCTCCTCTGTGTGCACCTTTGGTTGCAAGAAACAGAATTTTCAGGAGCAGTGGAAGAGTGTACTTCCCCAGTTTGACCCACTCCCAACCCTAAACTGCAATGGTGGGGCAAATTTAAACCCAGATCTGCCCAACTGGTGGTCAACCCACAAGTCACAGGCGGGTTTCAAGGTAAACCCACATATCACTACAGCTGGTGTTAGTTGCTTAACTTACGGTTTGTATAAGACTTCATTATGTTACTACCAGTTGGTTTGTCTTTAAGCTCTCCTACTTTGATCCAGTCAACTGATATCATCTGAAGCTCCGAAGCCCCTGCTTTGGCTTCTGATGTCTCTACTGTGTATTTCCCAGTTCTTAAATAACAATTCTCTCTATGATGGACTCATGCCTTGGGAGCAGTTATTTTAGCTGTTCCTTGTTTGCAGCATAGTCACACAGGATTACATGATTGTTTTAACAATTGTAGGATAGTCAGCCAGCCCTCATCCATTTTGTCTGTGGAATAGGCAATGGTTGGGTATTGCTACTTCTTGTCACTGGAGCATGTGTGTTCAGCAGGGCAGGGCACAGCCTTGAATGGTGCCTTTTGATCATCTGTATTAAGACTAGCAATACATGGTTCTTGCCACCTATTTTTTGTAAGCCAAAAAGCATTAGCCCCAGCTGTAAATGCAAGACAGGGTTTGTTTCTTTCTGCAAAACCCAAGGTAGTTTCCAGAGTGGGCTAATCATGTGGCATTTCAATCTGGGCATCACAGATAATATTCTGGCTCTGAACTGTGATAGGGACAATCAGAACTAATATTGCTGGGCCTATAAGTAACCAAGAGGACTTGAGGCTAAATATTTGTATTGGGGAGGGCTAACTTTACATAGGGACTTGCCTTTATTAGCCTTCTAAGCAGGGGCCAATGATTTCATTTTATAAATGGGGAAGGCCTGCAGAGTGAAAGTGTTAAAAAAGCTAATAAATGATCTGACATGGATTTGTGACCAAAAAGTATTTTCATCCCTTTAGGATTAATTTGCAGCATACCTGCTGGCGATTTTCTGACTTCCCTCTGGTTGAACTTGAGGAGAAATGGGATGAATTTACAATATATCTTAATCAAAATTACATTAATATTCTAGGGCAGTTAACAAAAGGTGAAGCAATTTAATACATCAAATTATGTTTTGAAATGGGCAAACACAAGACACTTTGGCATATTGAATCAGCATATGCTTCCCCTAATGTTGTCTGTGATTGCTTCTTTTCCTATTAAAAATGTGTGGAATGCAGTTGCTTTTTCTTGACAATATCACAGTGATTTTACTTTAAATTAAGTGCACCTTGCCAAAGGGAGAGTAGCTTTGGTGAGATGAAAGAAAGGGTATGTTTGCCCTACTTAATTATAATAGGATAATCATTTTATTTAAATGAATGTACTGTATGTGGTCTAGTTATTCTTTCTGTTGCATAATCCAGCTATGATAGCAGTAAATAGTCTTTATTAAAATTGGTCTCCTTAGCAAGAATAAACTTTAGAGGCACATTTATTAAACCTCAAATTTATCTGATCGAGTTTTTAAAGGGGAAAACTTGAATTTTTTTAAGGAAAAAAATTCAAATTTTTATACCCCAAAGCTGCTAAAAATATGAATCCGAAAACACTCCATCTCAGACCTGTTGTTGTCATGTAGAACTCAATGGCAGATGTCCTGAAGTTGTTTTTTGACATTGTGCGCTGGATAATCCGATAATGGGCCAGATTCAATGCAGTGGGAAAAAGGTTTATAACGGGAAAAGTCATGGATGAAATTCAATTTGAAATGCAATTCAATTCAGAAAAAGTTATCTCACAGTTTATCATGTGGAAACTCTATTAAAGTCTAGGGAAAAAAACTGGAACTGAATTTGGAGGAAAGTTTTTTCTCTTTGAATTGAATCTCATCCATGACTTTTCACATGATAGACCAATCAATTTTCTCACTTAATTGAATCTGGCTCAAAGTCAGGGATTTGTCTGATAATCAGATAAAGTTTTTGGAGCTTCAAATTGACACTCAATTTTGTTGCAATGTTTTTTCGCTCCGACTTTCAAGAAGAATTATTGATAAATTAGTTCCATTCATGCATGGGAAGTTGGTCAACTTTGTTTTGATAAAAACTCGAGTTTTAGTAAATAACCCCCTAAAAGTTTGCTTAAGCGGTGTATTACATACA
The DNA here is from genome assembly GCF_017654675.1 of Xenopus laevis. Taxonomy (NCBI): domain Eukaryota; kingdom Metazoa; phylum Chordata; class Amphibia; order Anura; family Pipidae; genus Xenopus; species Xenopus laevis. The sequence continues at coordinate 74,601,440 of NC_054377.1, forward strand.
TATGGCCAGATTCAATTCAGTGAGAAGGTTTATCATGTGGAAACTCATGGACAAAATTCAATTTGAGATGCAATTCACTTCAGAAAAACTTCTCATGTTTTTTTCTCCTCAAATTGGATCTTGTCCATGAATTTTCATGTGATAAACCACAAGATAAGTATTTCTCACTGAATTGAATCCGGCCCCTTTTTAGCAAACCCAGGGCATGAACTAGGGGTTGGCAGTAGGTCAAGGTCCCTTTCCATTATGGCTTAGCCTAGATCAGTCCTATTAAGGGTTTAAGTGGCTCCATTAAGGTGCAGCCCATCCCAAAGAGCCTGTAGCCAATTGCAAAATCATCCCAGTTCTCCAAAACCACAAAGCCCTCTCTCAGCCACGCATTAATCTCCCTAAACTCCCGCTGTATTCTTATAGTTGCTCATGTCATACACAAAACTGCAATGACACAGATACATTTTTTGTGTGTCCACTACAGATGAGTTATTTTTTCTTACCTGATACAGTTTTGTGGTGAAATTTATCTTTTCACCAGTGTTGAAAATGTTCAGGAAAAAATAACAATGGTAGTATTAGACAAAGGGGCCCACTCCCAAAATGTTACTTCTAGTGACACACTAAACGCCTTTGTGTACTTTGTAATTTGTTGCAGTACTTTGGGGGAGGTGCCGACCCCTCCAGCCAGCAGTAGGCAGTTCCATTTTTAGAGAGGCTGGGGGAAAGAGGGATATTGCTTTCTATAGTATTAGAATTTTGTGCATTTTTTTGCACTAGGAAAAACAACATTGCAACAGGAAAAAAAAACACCTATTGACTCCAATGCATCTGACACAAGTAAAAATAAATTTCCCATTTTGTAATTTTTTTCTTTGGTTTCAATTGGCATCCTTAATTGGGGAGTTTTGTTTATCACTAGTGTCCACATAGATGATGTGAATTGTGGCAAAAGTCTGTCATAAGCAACCTGCATTATAAAAATACAGTAGTTAAAAAACAATCCCATTGACTGCAGAGGATAATAAATATATATAGTTGCAAACTGAGGGATCTTTGTTTTCATTAAGTACTTGTTTGTGTGATCAATGCAAATATCATAATCAGTACTAGTTATTCTGAAAAGTATTGTTTACTCATGCAGCTGTATTAGTGGCACGGTTCCATCCCTTGTGGTTTATGGGAGATAACATGTAAATATGAGAAAGAAAAGAATGGCTTACAACATAGATAATATTAGAAAAGTAAAACTGCTGTGATAATTTTAGAAAAGTAAAGCTGCCTGCATAAATATGTGAACTAGAAAGCTTAGGAGACACATGTACAGCACTTGAAGGCATTAAAAGGTGATTGATCCAGTGATAAATATTTATTTTGAAGCAATTTACTTTACTAAAACCATGAAAGAACATGGTCTAAATATAGTGCAAGCAAGACCAGGCAGAAGAACAGAAGTCATCATGATAACAATGCTCCTCTTTTAGATGATATCTGATATGGAATCATTGGCATTGGTCACACAAGCCGCATACCATACTTCATGATAATAGAAAAGCAAATCATTTCTAGGTAACCAAATCAAAATACCTAAATAACTGTGAAGACAAAGCTTACATGATTACTGGAATTGCTTTATTTCAAACATATGCAGCAATGTGAACAGGCAGCTGAAGTGTAATATCACTTAATAATTCAGTGTTGACTGAAAAGAACTTGCATTACAGAAATACACAAAGGACTCTGCTGTGAATGATCTGACATTTAGGTTTCTACAAATGTTCTGTTTTACGATAGTTACACCACTGGCTTCACTGGTATGATAACCCAGGGTACAAATATATCATAGGGCATAAGATAGTATCATAGACCAGAAATCAAAAATAAGTAAATGATAATGATACCACATATGACTATAATACATGCACTAGAATCACAGAACAGAAACTAGAATCACAGATCACATAGGATAAAGCAGACCTTGTAGATAACAAGTTGTCTAATTCTGGGCAGTGTCATTCTGTGGCTACTAAAGCAAATAAGTTCTGTCTTGCATAAAAAAGGACATTAACTCAAGGGATGAAAACATAATTATGCCTCTTTATAGGTCCCTGGTAAGGCCTCATCTGGAGTATGCAGTGCAGTTTTGGACTCCAGTCCTTAAGAGGGATATAAATGAGCTGGAGAGAGAGTGCAGAGCCATGCAACTAAACTGGTTAGAGGGATGGAAGACTTAAATTATGAGGGTAGACTGTGAAGGTTGGGGATGTTTTCTCTGGAAAAAAGGCGCTTGTGAGGAGACATGATTACACTTTACAAGTACATTAGAGGACATTATAGACAAATAGCAGGGGGCCTTTAGTCATAAAGTGGATCACCGTACCAGAGGCCGCCCCTTTAGACTAGAAGAAAAGAACTTTCATTTGAAGCAACGTAGGTGGTTCTTTACAGTGAGGACAGTGAGGTTGTGTAATGCACTGCCGGGTGATGTTGTGATGGCTGATTCAGTTAATGCCTTTAAGAATGGCGTGGATGATTTTTTGGATTTTTTAGTATAGGTATGGGTATATTTAATTTATGTGAAAGTAGGGAGGGGTGTGTGTATGGATGCTGGGTTTTCATTTGGATGGGTTGAACTTCATGGGCTTTGTCTTCATTCAACCCAATTTAACTATGTAACTATGTAACTGTCCCGTTTTTCGCGGGACAATCCTGATTTTGATATCTCAGCCCGCAATCTCTGATACCAGAAAAATAAATAATCCAGATTCAATTGACTGTGATAAATGTTCGATAAAGTAAAGATGTCTTTGCTCAATTTTACAAAATTCAATTCATTGCGATATAGAATTTAGTGAATGCGAGAAACGATCAATATGGTGTAACTGGTTTATTTCCATTTCCAGTTTTTAGGCACTGACTATTAAGTTGATATCTATCAATGACTTCAGCCTCACCTAAGCCAGCCACTAAGACCATGACTCTATATAGACTTGAGGTATGTTCAGGGGTGACAGCATCAGCTACTAGTGGATCCTCTGCTGAGTGGTGTAATGCAGCAAGTGAACCAACACCCCTTCTAACCTGCAATCTTAAGTGGTCTCATTGCTCTTCTAAGTTGTCTTCTCTTCTCAGAGTTCCAGATACATCTGAGACAGCTAAGATTTGAAAAAAATCCATGATGCACTGCAAGGAGCCAAGGACTGAAGGGTATATTTGGCCATGGCCAAATCTAGCATAAACATCTGGGTCTTTAAAACAACGTTGAAAATGACCTTAGAACATTCAATTTACAAAGATGAAGGGTTAACAGCCCTGTGCAAACAAGTGTAGATGATTAAATCATTTACACAGTGGATCCATAGTAAGGGAAATGATTAAGAATGATTAGTGATGACAACTGTTGAAAGGTATTTTTAGGATTTGTATGGATATGTTTCAGTTAACAAATAAGATGATAATATTTTAAACACATCAATATATTTTTGATGGTTTGTCTTCATAGCTTTTAGAACAATAACCCAGAAGACAATATATTTTGATGTGTAAGGTTTAACATTAGAGTGTGATTGGCAGCTGAATACCAATTGGAGTTTGTGTCAGGCCTTTCCAAGTCAACTTGCAGTCTGCTGCTCAAACACTGGATGGTTGCTAGGGTCTAAAACAATAAATAAATATATTGATGTAGTACTAGTCAAGTGTTATACAGACACTTATGCAAAAAAAAATAGAAATGAATGAAAATTGAATAAATAACAATGAAGCAAATACATCATATAATTTGAATATACATATTTGTAAAAAAAAAAAAAAATAGAACATTGAAAGTACTTTTGTTACTGAAATATAAATAATTGTAGTTATAACTGCCTTTTAAATACTTTTCTGATAAGGCTCAAGTGTCAGAATAAAAAATGGAAACAAGGCAAAAAGACTTTAGTCATTTGAGAAAGAGCATTTCCAACAGGTTAAGATAAAAACATAAGGGAAAACGTAAGATAACACAAAAGACTTCCCTCAGAAGCGGTTTTGGATTGAACAAAATTGTGAAAAGTAAGCATTACAGGTACAATGGGATGTTAGCTAGCAAAAAACAAAGGTAATGCAAAGATATATTGGTTAATGTAATAAGCATTTAGCGCAATGAATTGCACAGCAGACATACAAAAAGGAGCACATATCATACGAAATGTACCATATTGCATTGAATTGGATCAAGCCCAATGTTTCAAAAACTTTATTAAATAAGAGGCTTTTTGGCAGAGAGCCCAGAACACTTAGCACCTGCAGTTAGATACATTTGTAACTATTTAAGATAAGCAAAGATACAATTGTAACATAAAGATAAACAGGTCTCTTGAAAGAAATGCAATTCACCTTCATTAGCAAAACTGTAATAACATATCAAACATGACCCTAAAATCCCCAGAAATGTGTTTAGACTTTACATAAGCTGGATAATGGACATGGTATTTAGGGGCATGGCCACCAAATGGGCATGACCAAAAATGTTGCTGCACTATGTGCGGCAGAACTTTTTTGTTGCTTTGCAAGCAAAGCAACAAGGCTGTAATGGACACAGCACTTAAAGTGATTACATTTTTTTTAGGCTGCTAAGTTTGGTAAGATTGTTTTTTTTTATTCATTTTTATCCTTGTGAGAATAATTAGTGCTTGCTAGCTTGCTTAAGTGTAAAACCTAAATCTTGAATTTGTGACCACTTACCAGTCTGCCCAGGCAAAGGTCAGTTTTGTCCTGCCACATGATCCAATGATTTCCAGCAAACCACACATCTTTCCACATTTGTCATCTGAACTTGTCTTTAAGTGAGCCATGTACCAAAGTAATATCATTAGATCAAATGTGTTTCTGCTACAGGTTTGTTCACTTTGTTTTGAAAGCAAAATTCTGATCCCATAATCCTCAAAGCAGATACAACAAAAGGAACTCAAGATGCTGAACAAACCAATACCAAGAGGGATACTGCATTTATTTAGCTAGTTGCCTTAGCACAAACACATTTGGGGGGCAAAATGTAGATGCACACTATTAAAGTTCCTGCCCCCATATGTAATAAAAATGCACAAAGCTAGTCCAGGTGCAGTAACCCATAGCAACCAATAAGATTTTTATTATAAGTCCTATTCAAAAATGTTGGTCTTTAAATGCTGTAAGTTTTAGCATTCCTTTAACATATATTATATTTAAAAAAAAATGCATAACATGCAATGCTGTTGTATATCTAGCTGCAAAGTATGTAAATACTGTTGCAAGACCAACCATAGCACAGGTAAAAACTGGTATAAAACCAGCTGAATTGCTTGCAGTGCCCATATAAACACTGGAGCAAGGGAAGGAGCAGCACATGCAGGCCGCAATACAAAGGCAAGTCACCGTTTATGCAAGCAGCAGTGCAAAATATATATAGGGCCCTCCCACATAGGCATTTGCCCTGCTTTCCCTGCGCCTATTTTTCCTGTGTTCCCCAGCTGGGGCACATCCAAGCACCAAAAGCAGATGGAACCTCACTGGCTTGTATCATATACTATACACATTATCCCAGAACTTCCTATACAGCTTTAAGAGAAATCTAGATTGTGTACCCAACTGCTCTCTCCTGTTTAAGGCTCACCCAACTCCTTTAAGGACAGCCCTGCAAGTAAAAAGTGTTTATAGCTCAAAAGCTGAATGGTTTCTTTGGAAAAGGTCATGCAAAATAAAGAGAAAAGCAGATATGGTCTTGGTATGGTGATGCAAGGACAAGGCACATCAGCTTATTCATATTTTGTACCAACTGCCACTAAATGTCAGATATTTTCCCTTCAATGTATGCAAGACTAGGATCTAGTTTTCTCTATATACCTGAGTGTTAGAGTACTCAGTACAGTATAATAATAATAATAATTTATTCTATTTTGTCCCAGATTGTGGCATCAGTACAAATGATATTCTATAATAGTGGATACTTCTCCAAATGACCATAAATGTATATCCATAGTTCTTATATGTATAGCAAAGTCAATGTGAGCTCCGATCTCCACATGTACGAACAGCTTCCCCCCTATATTAACCTGTAGGCTACTAGAAAAATAACTGATGACATCAATGAGTACCGTTTATAAGGTTATAATTTAGAATGTCTCTTGTGTATTCTAAGGTATATGTTATGTGCAATATATGGGGTAACAGAACAATTAAGGAATATAACTATAGAAAAACAAATATTGCTTGATACTAAAGTTAAACTACAAAGTTTTTTTTGTGTTCAGTGACATTTTATATTACATACTGTACTTTCTATAATTTGTTGGAATTTAATGTGCCATTTTTCTTTTCAAGGCAGACACTATTGTTAGTAGCAGTTCAACTACAATTGCATCTGACCCCAGAACATGATTATGCCAACAAAGGATTTCTTCAATATGATTCTAGCTCCTATTCAGCTTTTGAAGTGCAGAGAGTCTGGTGTGTGACTGCTACAAATAACCAGCTAATAGCTAGGGTGCATATCTAACATTTTAACGCCACTTTTGCTGGTAATCATATGGTACAGACTACAGCTTTATATTTGTTTTCACTATTTTCCAGATGCTTTTTTATTTCCTTTCAAACTTCTAAAATTGTATACTCTCAAATGTCTCTTAAGTCACCAAGCAGTTCTTGCTAACTTTTTGACAGACATCACTTAAAGGGATATATGCTGCTAATGAGTACAAAACCATTAGGTTCACTGTAACTTCTGTAGCTGTATGATGCGTTATGGTATTGTAACCCTTCCTTGGCAGGAATATCCAGGGCCACACTGTGGCCCTAACAGTATAGATCCCAAGCCTCCGCTAAGTGGGAGATTTGCTAGGTTTGGATAAGTTAAGTGCCTCCGCCCAGGGCTAAAACCAAATATTGGTGGATATATAACTCCCTGGGAACTGCAGTAGTAGTGATAACTGTACACAATGTAACAGACTATAAACCACACAATAGGTGTAATAGTATATTGAAATAAGAACAGAGAAATAACAATACCACAATGAATGTTAGACAGTATAATAATGATCGCCCCTTGTATGTAAATGTCTACTGTCACTTCAAGAACGGTGAGTGTGCACACTAAGGGTCTATGGGGATATACCAAAGTAGTATGATCAGAGTTATGTATTGCAACACCAGATTGATGCACCCCACCCCGGGGTGTAAAGTGAAGGTTTCCCCAACTCACAGTGGTAATGAAAAGAAAGAGATCCATGTGTTCTTCTTCTCTTCTTCCTTGATAACCTCAGCCTCTCTTTCATTTTGGCTCCAAACTTTCTTCAGAGAGGTCACTAGGTCAGAAGCAAATCATTCTTGCTGATTGGCCAGGCAGTGGCTGAAAAATGTCACACTGCAGTGCAAGCAGCAACCAATGTTTTTGGTGGCTCCATATTTAAAGTCACAGGGTTATGCATTTCGGGAAAGGGCAAATAACCCTTCCCTACAGTATGATAGCATGTTCATTTTTCAGTTCTTCCCTTCTTCTTTTCATTTTCCTTCTGTATTTGAAAGAGTCATTAATATTAAAGAATCAGTATGTTCATAATTCTAGAGAAACTACAGCAAATGAGACCCCCCAGTATTAAAATTCTTATTTTTTTTATTTTATCAGTGTAGCTACTACAGGGTTGATGCAGAATGCACTGGTCCCTGAAATAACCAGCAATTAAGAACATGTCCTGTGAATCAATATAAAAGAATATATGGAGCTAATGGGGTCACCTTCAAAGGCACTTTACTGCTAAAGGGCAGTGGTACTGTAGCTCTTTGCTAGTAAAGAAGCACCTGGCCAGAAAGTACTGAAGTGGTCCATAGTGTTAACTTCCCCTACGTTCTAGAAATGCCCTACTTGTTAGAAATCCCCTGGTATGGCCAGCTAAGAGGTGGGCCTGATTTAGAAATGGGAGAGAGAGTGTTGTCATGCTGAAGTGTGCACCACGGCAGTTCCAGTATTGGCCAGGAAGTCTCAGTTCTAATTAAGTCTTTATAAAGGAGAGGCACCATGTACTCTTCCTCCCTGTGGCTGTCACATACTGAGCAAAGTGGATGTCTGCTGGAGAGCCTGGGACTTAGGCCCCCATTAGGGGAAACACTCCAAGGGAGGTAATTCTAGGAGAAGTCAGGGAATAGGGCTCCGTGAATGAGGTATTAGAAAGTGGTAGGTGTAGTCATAGTACAGTCAGATTGTGAAGTCAGATAGTTGAGCTAGAAAGAGAAGTTCTGCACTCCAACGTAGGAGACTGTATGGGGCATATTTATCAAGGGTCGAATTTCGAATTGAAAAAACTTCGTAATTCGAATTCAAAAAGACCAACCAAAATTTTCGAAGGTTTTTTTTGGTCGAATAGGTCCTTATTTGGCCGAATTTGAATCAAAGTAATAGGGCATTCGATTCAACATTTTCCCCAAAAAAAACGTAGATTTTTCAAAGTCCACCAATTGACTCCCAAATAGGTTCTAGGAGGTCCCCCATAGGCTAAAACAGCAATTCAGCAGGTTTTAGAAGGCGAATGGGCGAAGTCGAATATTTAAAGAGACAGTACATGATCAATTTTGATATTCAAATTTTACATTTTTTTTCAAATTTGAATCGAATTTGGACTATTCCCTAGTTGAAGTACACAAAAAAATAGCTTGAAATTTGAATTTTTTTGAATTTGAAAATTCATCTCGACCTTTGATAAATCTGCCCCTATGTGTCTCTCCCACGTGATACTGTCTGCTAGTGTAGGGATCATAGTGGATAGGGAATCAGTTAGTATTTTCCTGGAGGTTATCAAGGTCCGGTAAAGGGTGTCACAGGGATGAAGTGGGATTCTTTCCTGGAAGTCTGTCTCCAAAGGGGTGTCAGTGTGTGATATGCTCTGCTATTGAATGTGCTTTGACCACTTAGCCTCAGAGAAATCTTGTACTGTTAATCTTGTCATTGTTAATAAATTGTTATTTTGTTTAACTCCTGGCATCCAAAAATCTGAGCAGCTGAGAGGTACAGTTCTGCAACAACTCTCCCTTCCTCCACATATATATGCAAGGGCCAGCTGAGACTGAGGGTCTGATGTAACCAATGCTCTGCTATGTGAAAGCTAGTCCTGGGTGGAAAATAGACATGCAAGTTAGGGGACAGTTTGAAGTAGTGACCCCCTAGGTTCCACCCCCTGCCTGCCCCTCATGAAAACAGTGCTGCTGAACACATAGGACAGCTTCAGCTCTCTGCAGCAATTTAAAGAGAGTGGAAGGCAGTATGTAGAAAGGCAGGAAGGCAGGAAGAATGGTGTACTGAGCCCAATGATGGCAAATTGCAAATTACTAGGTAAATGTGCCCTAATCTGTAACATTTGTAGCTTAATTTTTTTTAAGATATAGTTCATCTTTAAATGTATACGATTCCTTTGTTTCCAGCAGTAACTCTAAGATTTCTGAATGTGATTGTGTTTATGCTGTCTCTAAGCATACTTTTTCATATGAGGAACTCAAAATGAGGTTTAAAAAGACATAGATAAAGAAAAAGAATGGAGTATTTTCTTGATTGTAGATATCAGAATCACATGTTTCTTAACATTACTTTTTAATTAAATAGAAAAACAGAACAAAGGCTATTGATTTATTTTTTGATGCCCTTTTGTCTTTTTTGTATACATACAGTGGATATTAGATGCAATTCCAGAAATTGCTAATCCTTTGTCACTAAGGTTTCTAAAGCACAAAATTGTTATACAAGATCTAACTGAATCTGAAGCAGTGCAGTTTGTACCTATGACTTTACATTTGATCAAAGCAGACAATAAAGCAATATCAGAAGCAAAGGTATGGATGGTATGCTTTGCTTAGATATTATTAATGTTGTTACTTTCCACCTCACTCATTATGAAACTATTCTGCATCAGCTGGAGGCAGACAATGTTAAAGACATGAAACCTTCACCTTCTTCAAATTCTCTTTTATATGTCTATTATAAAAAGTAATTAGAAATATAGAGGTATAGGATCTAATAGCAAGTGTCAAGTGCATAAATGTGGTGCAGTCTTCCATGTTTTTTCAAAAAAAGTAGTGTTATTGAGCCAGATGAGAGTGTTGCTAGGTGAGAAGGAACATTTACCTTCCATTATAACCCAACTACAACATATAATCTGAATGGATAGTGAATGTGCTTTCACTGCATAAATGCATTGGTAATAATGACCTTAAGTTATTCAGACAACTTACTGTATGATATACTTTATTAGCTGTAATCTGTATATAATATAAAACTGTGCTAAACTAATTTTAAATAGCTTCAGTCATATGATCTTAATCTTTGGAGTTTAATTAAAGTATTTCTATAGTTTTCTTTCAAACAGTTCTTCAATAATCTAGCCATAAATCTCATCAAGGTTTTTACCTGTCTATGGATCTCTGATTCAAAAGAGCTGCAGAATAAGTGAATGTTGCTCAGAGGGAGGCACTACAGGTAATCATTATTTGTACTGTTATTCTTTTCATTCTCTAGCAAATACAATATTAACTGTATCTACTTTATAATATAAAGTAGAGTATTTTTAAATTATTTGGAATAACATACTTTGTAACAATCTCTGAAGAGGTACGGTATGTTAAAAAGTCCATAATTTTCAAATTTGTTTCCATTTTTAAATGAAACAGTTAAATTAAGTATTTAATTGAATCTTATTTCTTGTTTACTGCACTTAATAAATACATTAAAACCCCCTCCTGTAGCTTTTCAGTTTAAGATCACATACCTCCCAACATTTTGGAAATAAAAAGAGGGACAAAAAATTTTTCCGCTCGTAGAACAGCGAAATGTTTTGGACATGCCCCTTTATGTGGCCACACCCCCTAACTACCATGTTTATTTTACAAAATTTGGCAGGTTATGAAAGTTTGGAAATATTTCTCCTTATCTAAACTGTTTTTTGTGTCTCAAAATTATTACAAAGTATCTTATTTGCACTTGTTAGCTGTTCTGTGCTCTCTGCTAAAAGCCAATTAAGTTAGAAATGTTGTTTCTTTTTCTGGCTGTTCAGTGCAGAGAAAATAGGGGCTTTCCAGTACAAATGAGGGACTGCAGGTTGAGCTGTCAAAAGAGGAACTGTCCCTCTGAAAAAGGGACAGTTGGGAGGTATGAGATCAGAATGCTACAGGTTGGTGGTTTAAAAGCACAAACTGCTGCATAGAGAAAGTGATGGCCAGCTACCACCCACCTAGGGGGCAGTCATGGACAATGTGTAATAAGTGCAGTTTGCAGACACCAAAACTCATATCTCTGTGTTACTCTCTGAATACAATAATAAGATTGCAAAAGTACTGAGGATGCAGAAAACCAGGAGCACATAACTTCTCTTCAGTACTGCAGGGTAATCAGCTTATTTTTTATATATAAGAATCAAGTATGTTTACCCCCAGTCACAGCACTGATTTGCATTGTGCTATGGCTAGATCCTCAAAAGGGATTTGCACATATTCAAATTATTTGCCTTTCTTCGTCATTCTGATGTACTTCTCACAGCTGTGCTCTTCAGCTCAGCACAGAGTTGGTAAAAATAATTCTTCTTTCATTTTTTAAGGCTATTCATTTTATTTGAATATACATGTATTTAAATAAATGTTTGATGAGATGGATTAACATATTCAAATACAATGCTGTTTCTCACACAAGCTGTCATTCCGTAAACTCACTGTTATTAATCCAAAGTAGCAACAAAAGCAACTCTCCTTTTAATCCAGTGGTCAATATGTTACATTGTGCACTTCTTAAAGTGCAATATATATTAACTATTTGCTTGTACTACTTTTTAGTATATGTTCTAAATAAAAAATATATGCCTTACTTACCAGATACCTTGGGGTACTGTCACGGTCAGCACCCTAAATCCAGAACCAATGCTAAGCACCCTGTTCTCGGCTCTTGCTTCAGCCTTTAACAGCCGCCTTTCACCTCGGGAGGAACCCTCGGCTAATCAGATGCTGCCAGGTCTTATTAAGAGAGGTGCCAAGTGAAGGGTTCTAGATGAGCAAAGGGGCACGGCAGTAAAGCAAAGTATCTGGGCAGAAAGTCGCAGTACAAGGCGTAGACAAAAAAGCGTAGTCAATCAGGCTAGGTCAAGGCAAGCAGATTACAAGCAGAGTCAGACAGGCAAGGGTCAAACCAGGAGATCAATCAGAGAGGATACAGATACAGAAGAGTCGGTTACCAGGCAGGGTCAGGATTCCAGATGTCAGGATAGTCTTAGAACAGGCAGGGGTCACAACAGGTATTCAGATATCAGGAAACAGAAGCTAAATAGCACAGAAGCACTAGGAACTCACTAGGAGAAAACCTATAACGGGCAAAGAATTGCACACTGGAATTCCCTTTTATAGAGTTCGATTTTCGCACCAATGCACGCTGGTGTCATCATGCCAGCACGACTGCGCCTTTAAATCTAGTAGAGGCGCGCTGCGAGCGCACTAGGGAGCTGGCGCTTGAGAAGAGGAAGACCAGCGTGACGGGCGTCCCCGCCGGCCCACTAGACCACCAGGGTGAGTAGCCCTCACAGGTACCCTATGTAGGAATGTTTAAAGAATATTTAGTTGCCCCTAGCTCAGCTTGTTATGGTAATCAGAGTTGATAAAGAGTATTTATAAATAATCCTACAATCATATTTCAAATCCTTGGGAAATATCCACAGATAGATATTTCTTTGCAGATTGATATCTGAGATTATAGTTCCTTCTGTAACAACCCTTTCTGTAATTAATTTGGTGTAACTAAGGTGCTTATTGGAAGAGATGGCAATGCTTATGTAAAGTAACTAATGTAACATAAGTTAGTATTTGGGGAGGGTTACATAATTGTCCTCTTCATGTGCTCTTTTGTATTATGTGTTAGTACTAGTAGCAATGTTTGTCTTGGTATGGCCTGTCTCTCATTGTTCCTTCTGTCTGTCTGAGGCTGGCATCTGTAGAAACTATGTGGCAAACTGGACAAATGCACAATGAAATGCTTGCCTTTGTGGGACCTGTGACGAAAGGGCCCTACTGCTTCTGTAAAAACTGGAGAGAAACCTGTAGTCTTACCAACAGTTTCAATAGAGACGAGAGTACTAAACTGAGCACTTAAATTGAGCTGAAAGCCTGCCACTGGTTTGCACTCTGGAGAGACAGCGGCATTCTTATCAACAAGAACAGAACAGCACAATATCTGAAAATGGGGCTCTGTAATTTCTGCTGCTTCTTTGTACTCTGGGGATACAGATTCATTTAATGTATTGCTTAATTAATGGAAATGAAAAGGGAGCTTTGATCAACCTGATTTGGAACATTTCTGGCCTGAGCATCTGGGAGAAAAGATATCTAGATGGTATAATATTGTTGTTGCATAGTGGAGAGGAGCTTCTTTAACAATGCTGCAGTGTTAACATTTCCCATTGACTAAAATACTTTTCTGATTTATCTGCAAAGTGGAGCACCCCAAAATTCGTTCACACTATGTAGTGTGTGCACTGTAAGACCATGCAAGTCTAATTCAAAACATGCAACTAATGGATTTTGTTTTTAGCTATACCAGAGATTTTACTATAGCAAAATAAACAGAATGGCAGATTCCTAAAAATTCAATGGCACCTAAATATATTGATAATGGGTTGAGTGCAGATGACCTCTTGTATTTGTCTATATGTATTTTGTGGTTACAGCCTCATTGCACTGCTGCCTAATGGTTTTAAAAATTAGTGGTGAGCACAACTTTCCCTTGTTTGTTATCATCTTCTTCATCATCATCAGTTTTTCATAAAATGCCACAAGGCAACTGGTTGGAATTATTAATTATTTTTTGATACATTTATAAAGCTATAGCTTTGTATTACTTGATCATTTGTGTCCAGTATGCACAATAGTTCAATATGGACTGCTCCATCTATATAAGTTAGTAATAATGAATATAATAATTATTTGTAGCTTAGATGGGATACCTTAAACAATGTTTGCTCTGTTTATAAAAGCAAGCTCTGCCATTAATTTATTGTTGTCTTTCTCAGCCTCAGGGACTAACAAAAACTACTGATTGAAAGCTCAAAAGAAGACCCCCACAGATACGATTGATAAGTATTGTTTTCTGCGGGATCCGACGCGCTGCAAAAACGCATACAACAGAAACAAGGTAAGTGATAGAAATGTCGGATGAACTCACATTGTTGATCCGATGCGACACTGTCGCAGGCGTTTTGTCACAGTGCGTCGGATCGCGCCGAAAACTTCCATGTAGTCCTACCCTTAAAAGATTCTCGTACAACATAAAACATCTAAAATTAGCTTTGTCAAAGGGGAACTGTCATTTTGATTAAAATCATTTTAAACTCTAGTGGGTATTTAATAAATCAGTATCACCAAATAGTCTTTATTATACATTTTAGCACAGTTGTATCTAAACTAATCATTTATGAAGAGCCTGAAAAACAACACACTAGGGCTACTTGGTTTACTCTGGGGCATCAGAAAATTAGAAGTTGAGTTGTTTGCAAGAAAGAAAGAATTTTTAAAAGGTTAAAGTAGAACATCAATTGACCATCGCATAATGAATAAGTTCAGGCACTAGCAGAGACCAGTCTTCCAGGCAGGCTTGTCAAAACATATAGTAGTTTATTGTAGAACTCAAGTGTATCTCAGTGAACCGGGCCCAGATCTACAGTCTAATGATTTACTAATCCCTGTTACTATCTTTTATTTTATAACTATCTTTGTTTATAATTCAATGTTATGCTTGTCTGTAAAAGGTTTTTGCCGATAAAGCTTTTGTTAATTTGAATTAACCTGGCACTAGAGCACTAAGATAGCGCTTAACCTGACTATTCACTTGTATACGATGATGTCATATCAAGAAGCCTGAATCATAATCTGTGAATCAAAGTCACGCCTGGTGAATAAATTCGCCCATCACTAATTATGATACTCTATGTTACCTCGTTTACTCAGTAGTATTATACTTAATTCTAATTGGTTGAATAGTGATTTAAATAAGCCATGGGATGTGTGAATATCCAGCCCATAATTAAGTATCTGAGAGATATGAAATGTGTAAAGCGGTGAGGTTTTATTCTTGAGTTCTACAATAAACTACTATATGTTTTGACAAGCCTGCCTTGAAGACTGGTCTCTGCTAGTGCCTGCCCTTATTCTTTATACAGTGGTCCGCTCCTTAAGGTGAGGGTTCAGGGCGGTGCACCTGGACCTCCCTTCAAAACTGGTAGTTCTACAAGTACCTAAGAATTTTTCTATGTTTTCCTGACTACTATCAACAATAGTGTGTGATTAATAATCAATTGACCATCATCATAATGACTAATAGTATTTTAAAAAGTATTTTAAAAAAGAATGATGATAAATATCTACTACACTAGCTTATATTTAAGATAGGCTAATAGTAATGCATTAGTGACTTTAAAGTAGGTTGATGTGTAGTGGTCCATATAATGTGTTGATAATAATTGTAATTTATTTGTATAGTATTGTTAATCTACTTTAGATATTAATAAGTACAGGCAGTATGAAGATGGACTAATCCTTAAGCTAAACTCAAACAGTGCATGGCATGGCATCTAGGAACACCTGCTATAGCAAAAGTTCATGTAAAGCACAAATTAAAAGATTAATTTACAAAAATGTAAGCCTTTTTTTGGACCTAATAAGTTATAATATAAGCAATTTATAACTGCAGTATAAACTTGAACAATGTACTGCCCCTCTGGAGTCAGGAATAATGGAATGGTGTATTTAGATAAATGTTAAACTACGACTTCCTTCTATTTTGACCTTTGAGTTTTGTGATGCTTTATTATGTAAGGGGAATGAGGTTACAATTCTCCTTGCAAATGTCCCTTTCACACATTCAATTGCTAAAAGATATCTATTTACCCCTTCTTTTCATCTTGAGCTATATGTATTGTTAGTGTGTTGTTATTGCTGGATGGAGTAAGCAGACACATACAAAGTTATGAAAATAGGTTAATATAATGGATAATTAAGAGATTTAAGAGAGTAAAATAGGGGATGAATATACAACCTGATGTATGTTCATTTTTGCTTTTAACTAATGAAAATATCAGCTTTCCAGTTTAGGTCCAAGATATTTAGGGGTCATTTATCAAGTGCAGTGTGCAAATGCTTCCTGCACTTTGTGCCCTGCCAAGCATTTTGCCATAGGACTCTGTGATCTAAAACGGAATGCAGAAATCTACATTTCCCCAACAAATACAGCTCATTCTGCAGCACTGTATTCATAAAAGAGCTGGAGAGGGCAGTGGAGTAAAATAAAGAATGAAGGATGCCTTCCAGGCAGATAGCAAACCAACCACATCCTCCTCCTAGGCTAAACACACCTCCCCCAGCTGATTGGTAAGTACACTCAAGTTATTTTTTGTGTACCTCGACTAGGGAATAGCCCAAATTCAATTAGAATTTGAAAAAATTAGAAAATTCAAATATCGAAATTTATCATGGACTATCTCTTTAAAAATTCAACTTTGACCATTCGTCATTTAAAACCTGCCAAATTGCTGTTGTAGCCTACGGGGACCTCCTAGAACCTATTTGGAGTAAATAGGTAGACTTTGAAAAATCAAAGTTTTTTTGGGAAAAACTTTGTTATGAATTTGATTGAATGTGCTATTATTTAGATCCATACGATTCGAATTTGGCCGAATATGGACCTATTCAATTGAAAATGGACCTATTCGAACAAAAAAAAACTTCTACTTAATTTCGGTTGGTCTTTTTGAATTAGAATTTCGAGGTTTTTTAAATTCAAAATTCAACCCTTGATTAATATTTCCCTTAGTGATTTAGTTGTATGGTTTATGCAATGTTATAAAAATGTCTTTCTTAGGCCGCCATACCTCTAACATGTGACCATGTGTAATACAAGGAAATAATCACTGTAGCTGGCATCTTAATACTGTTCACAGCTAGCACAATACCATCCGTAGTAATCCTACCCCATCCAGCCTCGTGGTAGCATCGTTGGTAGGTATTAATATTCTCCAACCCTGGTTTATGAATGCAGACCATACTTGTTTTGTACTTTTATACAAGTTTTATAATGGTATATATGCAGCTACATCATTTCACTGCTATACAGTGTATATTCCTGCCCAAGCATTCAGGTCTTACTCTTATACAGAGTTACAGTTAATGCATTTATACAGTATATGTTGTTCCCCACAGTGTTTATGTACTTTCTATACAGTACTATGGTGTATTGTACAGCCTTACTAAGCACTGTCATTTTCTGTCTTACATAGTTTTACACCTTCCCCTTAAAAATAAGGTGATAATAACATTGAAGCTTTCTAATCTGGTCTCAGTGGATTAATGAAGGAAGGAGTTTAGCTGCATGACAAACTAAACATTACCCAGGGTAACATGTAGTGAGGACAGAACAATCATTTTCATGTATTTAAAAAAAAAACACTTTTCATTATGTAAGATTAGATTACTAGCTGCATATATTTAGAAATATAAACTAAAAAGTGTCTTTGTTTAAATATCCATTATTGGCATGTAGTGATCTGTAGGGTTAAGTTCCCCTAAAGTATTAAAATCTCACATGGTTGGAAATCCCCTAGTGTTGGCAGCTAAAGGTTGGACCTAAATTGGATAAGGGAGGGGGGTGAATCCTTTGTCCCTGTGCAGTGTCCCTTGGCAGATTCTGTATTTTCCAGAAGGTGACAATGTTGAGCCATGTCTTCAAATAGCTGAGCTGCCATGTGCTCAGTGGTCAGTCTACTTTCACTTTCAATGCATTCAGTAGTTTGTGGAACAAATCCAGGGCAGCAACTTGTCTGCAAAGTTCTTTATTGGGAAACTGAGTTACACAACATGTTTCGGGCCTACGCCCTTTATCAAGTCACTTCAAGTGACTTGATAAAGGGCGTAGGCCCGAAACATGTTGTGTAACTCAGTTTCCCAATAAAGAACTTTGCAGACAAGTTGCTGCCCTGGATTTGTTCCACAAACTACTGAATGCATTGAACTATTGGGTATTATACACAGAATACCTGTGGAAGAAGCCAACAACGAAATTTGGTGAGCTTGCTCTGAATATTATATTTACTTTCACTTTCACTGATAATGGAGTGATTTTATTCCTGCTGGGATTCCGGTGTCAGCTACCAGCCCCAGGGAATGGAGAGAAACCACATGGGTGCCCTGGATGGGCTCTGGGATAACGGGACCCCTATAACTGTGAGAGAGATCGCCCAGTGAGAGATGCCTGGAGATGGATTCCAAGGAAGGAGGCTTCGGAGTACTCACACTCAGGATGGGTGTTAGAGTCAGCCTGAAGTTTTCTGTGAGAACTGTGGATGCCTGTGCCAGTTCTGCGTGAGCCCTCTGTGAGTTTTGGCGTGAGGAAAGGGTATTGCCGGTACTAGCTCTGTGTGATGCCTCGGTGAGTGATCAGCCTAGGGTAAAGGTATTGGAAGGATCCCAGCATGTATTTCCTGTGTGTATGGCCAGGTTATGCTCCATGGGAGGTGCTGGCTCTATCCGAAGGCAAGGTATAGGGAGCTGGTAGCTCTTGGTATTGAGACAGTGGGGCTCATTTATCAACACTGGGCAAATTTGCCCATGGGCAGTTACACATAGCAACCAATCAGTGATTAGCTTTTTAAAGCCAGCTGCAAGTAGAACAATGAATGCAACAATCTTATTGGTTGCCATGCGTTATTGCCCATGGGCAAATTTGCCCAGTGTTGATAAATGACCCTCAGTGTGTCCACCAAGAGTGGAGAGTGGGGCTGTGTCCTGGGTAGAGACTGTGCCAGGAGTTGGACGACCACATGGGTACCCCAGGGCAGGATTTATATATATGTAACTGCATTTTGCCTTTTCCTTCTTATATAAAGTTCCATATTGTTTGTAGCACTTGTGTGCATAATCATTTATTTTCTAGTGGGGCCACCCATAGGTGTACCCTTTCATTTAGCAAAGGACCTATGGATGGTGAGAAATTAATGGTGTATATCCTTTGGCAAAGGGGGTGGCCAAGATGGTGTTACAGGCACATATGTGTATTTTTAGGGCACCATTAATATTTTATTTATTTGTTGAGCACTTGTTAAAGGTTCTCTCATTCGAGATAAAAATAGGTATTTATGTTCTTTTTAAATCAATCCATAAAAGGTCTCCTTAAGGAAAATAAACAATTTACTTGGAACATTAACTTACTTTGAAGTCACCAATAAATGCTCTTTTAACTAAATTAAACAACACAACACAAAGCTCTTTACTAAACAGTAAATATTTTCCTCCTTATTTTTCTGTTTCTAAGATTCCAGAATTAACTAACACTATGATATAACACAATAGCCAGTAAGAGTAATTTGCAATTATAACTACTCAGTGTTTTACTTCTGTATACTGTACCAAGTTTAAAGAATCTGTTCATATGTATAAAAATGGGTTAAAATTGATTTTTTTTTTCTTCTTACTATAGAGATGTATTTATGTTGGGATCTACACATTTTTACAGACATTAGGGGGTTATTTACTAAACTTAGAATTTTTCTGATTGAGCTTTTTGGGGCAAAAACTCTATTTTTTTGTTGGGAAAAGGGATCACATTTTTTGAAAATATACCATCTCAGACCTGTCAAGGTCCTTGTATAAGTGAATGGGAGAGGCACCTATCCCAAATAAAATTATCGTGGTCTGCTCTGGGTTTAGCCCAAAAATCTGGCTTTTTCTGGTTTTTTGGGCAAAAAACAAGAGTTTTTTCGAGAGAAAAAAACAGAAATAATCGTAAGATTTGGGGTTTTGCTCGAGGTTTTTTGAGTTTTTTACCAATCCAATTAAATTAAATAAGGCAAAATTGGGCATGGGAGTTTGGTTGAGTTTTTTTTTTATTAGGACAATGAGATAAATTCAGATATTAGTAAATAACCCCCTAAATACATAAATTTTAGTAGCACTCACAGCCAGGCTCATAGCTTACTTTATTGTATTCTTATAGGAGCTGCCTATTTTAATCTCAATACAAACAGGCATAATATACTTCCAATGTTTTTTTGTTCTTTTTTTCAATTACCGTATATACTCGAGTATAAGCCGAGTTTTTCAGCACCCAAAATGTGCTGAAAAAGTCTACCTCGGCTTATACTCGAGTCACCTAAAAAGTTTCTGCTTACTCACTGATTGTAGCGTGCAGTGACTCCTTCGTGCTGCCCATACTTCTCCCCCCTCGTGGCTTGATTCTGTTTCCTTATCCCTCAGCCCCTCCCCTCTCAGCTCTCGTCACTCAGTACTCGCAGGGCCGGATTACCCACAACCACCTTGTTTTAGGGGCCCAGTTTCCAGAAACTTTGCGCGCTCCTCCCGCAAGTAAGAGAACCTTGGCACACGTGGATGGTAAGTGAGATATAGGCTGGCGTTGAGTTTCTTAAACGTAATGTGTTTAAGACTAGGACAGGCAGGGCCAGAACGAGTGGATGACTGGGGGTGTAGCTTTGCAAATGAGTAATGTGGTAAGTCTTTTACCTTCCGTTTGCCTTCTTTTTCAACAAACCACTTCAGTGCAATCATTTTGGCTTGTAATCCTCTACTGAACTCTGGCCGCAGTCGGACACTGTTGGAGTCACGGAGCAGATCGGTACGGAGTTTCTGCTGTCGCGCAGTGACTGATCAGTGTCAGAGCCAGAGTTCAGCTAGAAGCAACCGATCCACGTAGCTTAGTGATTGATAATTTGGCTGGGGCCAGAGTTTATCTCTTTTGTACAATGTGCTCCTCCAGGTTTGTTGTACTACATAGGTCACACCATGACTGTAAATTACAAGCATGTCAAGTCTGAAGAAGAAAGGCACAGTGGAAAAAGTACTAGACTCTAGACACAAGCTATTTGTGGATGGTGGGGAGGGGGCAAAGGTACAGGGAAAGCAGATATATATGGCATCTTAGGCATAAAAGGAAATAGAAGCAGGTGGTTTAGATAACATTAAAATAAAAAAAGTGGGTGGTGGAAGAATTGTACATTTGACATAATGAGGGAGAACTGTTCATGTACTGTGTAAAAGAGAATGACACATGGAAATACAAAGAGGGCAAATTGCATAGAAAGTGAAGGCAGAGAAATAATGTTAAAAATAATTAAAAAGGATCAGTGAAGGAGAAAAAAATATAGTAAGAAAAAAATTTAAATTGGCCATGTCCTAAAATTAATTTCTCACCCTAGGCTTATACTAGAGTCAATAAATTTTCCCAGTTTTCTTAGGTAAATTAGGTACCTCGGCTTATACTCGGGTCGGCTTATACTCGAGTATATACGGTACATTTTTCAATGCTTAATGAAATTTATTTGCAATTTTCATTTTATACTGAGGGACTTGAAACTGTATAATGATAAAGCATTAACAGTCTGGTTACATAAACATTCATTTTCAAAAAAATGTGATTTGAGGAATATTCTTGCTGATTAAGAAGCAAACTGAAAAGTATGGTAAACTTAGATGCTCCATGGGAGTCAATTACAGGATTATTTCACTGCTGGTAGTTTACAGAGCAACCATCAATACAATAAATCTCAATAGCCACAAAAGTGATAGTCAAGAAAAAGGTTCCCAGCAGTGGTATGTAAAATGTTTATGATAACTGCAGAGTGAAGTCTAAATCTAAGCTATACATTGCCAAGGTTCCACCCCCTGGTGATGCAAATACTGAAACTAGAAATTAATGATACGATTTTCAAAGTTTTAAAGGAATTGTTCAGTATAAATATAACAATTGGGTAAAACAGGCTGTACAAAATAAAACAATGCTTTCAACATAGTTATTTACTGTAGCTAAAAATGTAATGTATAAATGCTGGAGTAACTGGTTGTTTAACAGAGTAGCCAGAACACTAATTCCTGCTTTGCAGTCTTGGTTTAAATTGACTTGAGCAGGGGGGACACAGGGGTCATAACTGTTTGCCTTTGAATCTTACCTGCATGCTAAAGATCAATAGCAAACTCACTGAACAGTTATGTCCCATGTGGTCCTATTAAAGTCACTGACTAACTCAGACTTAGAGAGCTGAAAAGCAGGACGTTGTGTCCTGTTATGTTAGACATCTGCTCACTCTACAGATTACGTGTTTGGCTAACTATATTAGAAACATTTTTTATTTTGCACAACCTATCTATTTATCTAGTTTTCATTTTTACACCAAACGGTTCCTTTAAATTCCTATGAAGTTTTGTGAGAGTTTTGTAAAACACTCTGAAGAACTCACCAAAGGGTGCCAAAATTAATCAGTTCAAATTTCAAAATGTTTTGACAATCATTAAAACTTATAATCAACAAAGTACTTTTATCCAATCTCAGGCATCAGATCCTAATGTCAAGTAGTTTTCGATGTGCTAATTGCTTGGTAATTTATCCGAAGCAATGACAAAGTTGTCTTTCTAACTAAGGTAGAAAAATATCTTGTATAGTCTGATGTTTGAGTTTGTAATTTGTTAGTTGGAGACGTTTAAACGTTAAAGTTCAGTAATTGTTTCTGGTAGCCTGCTTACTGAGGTGAATTAACTGTAATAGCCTCCATATGTAAGTATGAGTTGTATGTAAGTCGGGTGTATGTAACTCGAGGACTCCCTTTATAATGTAGTTGTATTATTATTATTATTAGCACACAACAATCAGTCAAATAAATCCTTAATTTAACTATAAATTAAGTAAATCATGACATTGTTAAAGGGTACAGACATTCTCTAGCTTGCACAGTGATTAAATACTTTAGGCCACCTTTAATCTTACCTGGAAGTAGAGATAGCAGCAACATAACGTTTTGTACTGAAGAACCTAAGGGACCTAGATCCTATGGGACTTGAAGATCATATGATGATCACCTGATGGTCAGTCTGTCAAGCACAGGGGCCTTCTTTGGAAGGAAGTATATTATGTAGAATGGGACACCGACTGTTTTCATGTCAAGGCTTAAAAGGGGCAGGGTCACATGATTAGAGGATGCAAGGACTAGTGCCTCTAGAACAGAAGAAGAGACATACCTTAACAAAACTCATCCAAAATAAAAACTCATAACAACACAAACAAAGTAAAAGAACTGAGAAGAATCTCCTTTTTCTTTCCCAAACAGGTGGAGTATGCAACATGTCTTTTCAAGAAGGACGGTCCTTTTAAAGCTCCCAAGACCAAGACTCTACCTTACAAGGAGTATTTCAGACAAAAGGCCACATTTATCAAAGAGTAAAAATAGAGTTTGCCAAATATAATATTGGAATGTGAAAATCCCATATTCACAAATATGGGATTTTCAAAAACATGTTTATTAAAGAAAGGGCAAGAGTTAATTCAGTTGCTACCAATTCAATGAAAAGCAGCAATGTACTCCTCAGCATTAATTCCTTTTTTACCACTTTTTATCTGCACATGTAGATTTGAAGCCTCTTCTATAATCCAGACATAGTCTATTCTGCATTAAACCTACATGAATAGGCCATTTTACCTTCATTATCATTACCTTTAACCAAAGGATGGTGTTGAAACTAGATTTCATAATTTTAATGTTACCCACTTTCTCTCAGCCTTAACTGATGTCCACTAGAACAGCTAAAAGCACAGTCTAAAGGTGGCCATACACAGGGAGATCCCCCGATATGCCCACATTGAGGTGGGTAATATCGGTCTGATCCGACCGTGGGCCCCAGTGCCCAAAGATCGGATCAGAATGGAGGCTATACGGGTGGTCGGTTTGCAGGACCGCATCAACGAGTAGATGCGGCCATGATCCGACAGGATTTTTTACCCTGCCTGATCAGCATCTGGGCAACTTTCAGGCAGATATCGCCCGTTGGATGGCCCCACACCTGGGCCAATAAGCTGCCAACTCGATCTATTGGCAGCTTTTATTGGCCCGTGTATGGGGCATCCAGTTCTCAAGCAAACATTTTTAACAGTATCAGTGTAGGATATATAAAGATCATCTACATGGTCAAGTTAACATGCATTTGCAGAACATTCTATTGGGATTGGGCAGCAAACTAGGAAGAAGCTTCTTCAAGTAGCTACCGTAATACAGAAACTGTTTTTATCCAGCCTTATACTTGCTATATCAGCCCAACACTACTACTACTACAAGGTCTACTATTGACTACAGATCTGCACACTTGTCTGAACAAACCTTGAAGATATCTCCGTGTGTCTCTGCTGCACACTTTCTGGATTGACTCTGTGGGCACACAGCTCCAGTGTATACATCACCTTTTGCATGTGCATTTCTATATGCATTAATAGAAGAGTTTAGGGTTTAACTATTGTGACAGAGATGGTTATATTTCTCGATCAAGCTATTTACTTTGCAATGATATGGTATTTGATTTGTTTGTTTGAATTCAAACTGGCATAGAGGCCCAAGCAAACTTAGTACTGCCAGGCAATATAGACACAGTACTTACCATCAGGCAGGTACAGTATATAAGGGTGATTTTGTCTGTATGGTATGTTTTATACTCTAATTAAAAATAAGCATATATATTGATATTTTTTTTCAACATAATAAAAATAGAGACTAACAATTGCATTCTATTTAAATTCATATTGAATTCATTTTTTTTTAATTTACAAAAATGCGTTTTACAAAAAATGGGGGGAGGGTTGATTAATGCACATTCCCTGATCCCCTGTCTTATTAGTAATCAAGTATCTATGCAAGAGAATGTATTTACAAATACAGGAGTACAGTGGCCTTTAAAGCAGGATCTTATTTTTGAATTCCAGGCTTGGAGATAAGTTTTGGCTGCATAAAAACCAGGTGCACTGCCAAACAAAGCCTCAGTGTAGGTTGCCAATCCACATAGGGGCTACTAAATAGCCAATAGGGATGTAGCGAACGTCGGAAAAAAAGTTCGCGAACATATTCGCGAACTTGCGCAAAAATGCGAGCGGTTCGCGAACGGTTCGCGAACCCCATAGACTTCAATGGGAAGGCGAACTTTAACATCTAGAAAAGACATTTCTGGCCAGAAAAATGATTTTAAAGTTGTTTAAAGGGTGCAACGACCTGGACAGTGGCATGCCAGAGGGGGATCAAGGGCAAAAATGTATCTGAAAAATCTGCTGTTAGTGATTTCAGGGACAGATGATAGTAAGTTTGCTGGCTAGTAATCTGCTTGATACTGCTCTGTATTGGAGGGACAGAAGTCTGCAGGGATTTGAGGGACATTTTAGCTTAGGTAGCTTTGCTGGCTAGTAATCTACTGTTCTCTTTAAACAACTGCCATACGTTGACCTTGTAGGCATTGTTTGCCCAGTTTTTTTGGACGCAGCCACTGAAGCACAGTTGCCAGAAAAAATATGCCATATAAATGCTGAAAATAGTCATTTTCGCCATACGTTGACCTTGTAGACATTGTTTGCCCAGTTTTTTTGGACGCAGCCACTGAAGCACAGTTGCCAGAAAAAATATGCCATATAAATGCTGAAAATAGTAATTTTTCGCCATACGTTGACCTTGTAGACATTGTTTGCCCAGTTTTTTTGGTTGCAGCCACTGAAGCACAGTTGCCAGAAAAAATATGCCACATAAATGCTGAAAATAGTCATTTTTTGCCATATACGTTGAGTCAACGTATGGCAAAAAATGACTATTTTCAGCATTTATATGGCATATTTTTTCTGGCCTCTGTGCTTCAGTGGCTGTGGCCAAAAAAACTGGGCAAACAATGCCTACAAGGTCAATGTCGTTGACCTTGTAGGCATTGTTTGCCCAGTTTTTTTGGCCACAGCCACTGAAGCACAGAGGCCAGAAAAAATATGCCATATAAATGCTGAAAATAGTCATTTTTTTGGTCGCAGCCACTGAAGCACAGTTGCCAGAAAAATTATGCCATATAAATGCTGAAAATATAAATTTTTTTGGTTGCAGCCACTGAAGCACAGAGGCCAGAAAAATTATGCCATATAAATGCAGAAAATATGCATTTTTTTGGTCGCAGCCACTGAAGCACAGTTGACAGAAAAATTATGCCATATAAATGCTGAAAATATAAATTTTTTTGGTTGCAGCCACTGAAGCACAGAGGCCAGAAAAATTATGCCATATAAATGCAGAAAATATGCATTTTTTTGGTCGCAGCCACTGAAGCACAGTTGCCAGAAAAATTATGCCATATAAATGCTGAAAATAGTAATTTTTTTGGTTGCAGCCACTGAAGCACAGAGGCCAGAAAAATTATGCCATATAAATGCTGAAAATATGCATTTGTTTGGTCGCAGCCACTGAAGCACAGTTGACAGAAAAATTATGCCATATAAATGCTGAAAATATAAATTTTTTTGGTTGCAGCCACTGAAGCACAGAGGCCAGAAAAATTATGTCATATAAATGCAGAAAATAGGCATTTTTTTGGTCGCAGCCACTGAAGCACAGAGGCCAGAAAAAATTAAACCAGTAGGGTTTGCACCCTAGTTTGTAACGGTGGCGGAGGGAGGAGGAGGACGCTAAAGGACAGCTGTGTGTGGAGTCATGAGGCTTGAAGAGAAGGACAGCTGCATAGAAGTCAGAACAAGTCTTCCGGCGTGCAGTAACCCTCCGAGATCCACCCCTCATTCATTTTAATAAAGGTCAGGTAATCGACACTTTTGTGACCTAGGCGAGTTCTCTTCTCAGTTACAATCCCTCCTGCTGCACTGAAGGTCCTTTCTGAGAGCACACTTGAGGCTGGGCAAGACAAGAGGTTCATGGCAAATTGTGACAGCTCTGGCCACAGATCAAGCCTGCGCACCCAGTAGTCCAGGGGTTCATCGCTCCTCAGAGTGTCGATATCTGCAGTTAATGCCAGGTAGTCCGCTACCTGCCGGTCGAGGCGTTCTTTGAGGGTGGACCCAGAAGGGTTGTGGCGCTGCCTTGGACAGAAAAACATTTGCATGTCTGACGTTACAGACTGGCCAAAGGGCTTTGTCCTTGCAGGTGTGCTCGTGGCAGGATTACTGGCACCTCTGCCCCTGGAATGTTGATGAGTTCCTGAAGTGACATCACCCTTAAAAGCATTGTACAACATGTTTTGCAGGCTGGTTTGTAAATGCCGCATCTTTTCGGACTTGTGGTATGTTGGTAACATTTCTGACACTTTATGCTTGTACCGAGGGTCTAGTAGCGTTGCGACCCAGTACAGGTCCTTCTCCTTAAGCCTCTTGATACGGGGGTCCTTCAACAGGCATGACAGCATGAAAGACCCCATTCTCACAAGGTTGGATGCAGAGCTATCCATCTCCGCTTCCTCATTATCAAGGACTGCATCATCCACGGTCTCCTCCCCCCAGCCACGTACAAGACCAGGGGTCCCCAAAAGGTCACCACTAGCCCCCTGGGAAGCCTGCTCCTGTTGGTCCTCCTCCTCCTCCTCCACAAAGCCACCTTCCTCCTCTGACTCCACTTCTGGCACCTCTCCCTGCGTTGCAGCAGGTGCCTGGGTTCGTTCTGGTGATTCCGACCAGAAATCGTGCGCTTCCAGCTCCTCGTCACGCTGGTCTACAGCCTCATCTGTCACTCGTCGCACGGCACGCTCCAGGAAGAAAGCGAAGGGTATTAGGTCGCTGATGGTGCCTTCGGTGCGACTGACCATATTTGTCACCTCTTCAAAAGGTCGCATGAGCCTGCAGGCATCGCGCATAAGCACCCAGTAACGGGGGAAAAAAATCCCCAGCTGTGCAGATCCAGTCCTACCACCCAGTTCAAAAAGGTACTCGTTGACGGCCCTTTGTTGTTGCAGCAGACGTTCCAACATAAGGAGCGTTGAATTCCAGCGAGTCTGGCTGTCAGAAATCAAACGCCTGACTGGCATGTTGTAGCGCTGCTGAATGTCAGCAAGGCGTGCCATGGCTGTGTAGGAACGTCTGAAATGGGCCGACACCTTTCTGGACTGGGTGAGAACGTCCTGGAATCCTGGGTACTTGGAGACAAAACGTTGGACTATTAAATTTAACACATGTGCCATGCAGGGCACATGTGTTAAATTGCCTAGTCTCAACGCTGCCAACAGATTGCTTCCATTGTCACACACCACTTTTCCGATCTGCAGTTGGTGTGGGGTCAGCCACCGATCGGCCTGTGACTGCAGAGATGACAGGAGTACAGATCCGGTATGGTTTTTGCTTTCCAGGCACGTCATCCCCAAGACAGCGTGACAACGGCGTACCTGGCACGTCGAATAGCCTAGGGGGAGCTGGGGGTGCACAGGTGTGGAGGAGGAGAAGGAGGACCCAGCAGCAGAGTAAGAAGAAGAAGAAGACGAGGTAGAGAGCGATGGAGGAGTAGAGGTGGTGGCAGAACCGCGTGCAATCCGTGGCGGTGACACCAACTCCACTGTTGTTGTTGAGCTACCCATTCCCTGCTTCCCAGCCATTACCAAGTTCACCCAGTGGGCAGTGTAGGTGACATACCTGCCCTGACCATGCTTGGAGGACCATGCGTCAGTAGTCATATGGACCTTTGGCCCAACACTAAGTGACAGAGATGCGGTAACTTGGCTCTGCACATGTTGGTACAGGTGTGGTATTCCCTTTTTAGAAAAAAAATTGCGGCTGGGTACCTTCCACTGCGGTGTCCCAATTGCTACAAATTTGCGGAAGGCCTCAGAGTCCACCAGCTGGTATGGTAAAAGCTGGCGGGCTAAGAGTGCAGACAAGCCAGCTGTCAGACGCCGGGCAAGGGGGTGACAGTCAGACATTGGCTTCTTACGCTCAAACATGGCCTTCACAGAAACTTGGCTGGTGGCAGATGACTGGGAATGGGAACAGGTGGTCAAGGTGGAAGGCGGAGTGGAGGGTGGTTCAGACGGGTCAAGGAGAGCAGAGGTAGAGCAGTAAGATGCTGGACCAGAAGGAGTGTGGCTTTTAGTTTGCCTGTTGCCTTTGAGGTGTTGCTCCCAAAGTGCTTTGTGCTTGCCGCTCATGTGCCTTCGCATAGAAGTTGTACCTATGTGGCTGTTGGGCTTACCAAGGCTCAGTTTCTGACTGCACTCATTGCAAATTACAATGCTTTTGTCAGAGGCACACACATTAAAAAAATCCCACACTGCTGACTTTTTGGAAGTGTGCGATCTGGCGGTAACAGTAGAAGTTGGCGGAGTTGGCGGTATTGGCGGCAATGGCGGGTGCGTTGGCCGGCTGAACACAGGTGCCGATACATGTTGTTGCCCTACTGATCCCTGCGGGCTGTCCTCCCTGCTTCTTCTAAGTCTTATTCTCCTACTGCCTCTCTGACTCTCCGTCTCTCCATCTGAACTACCCTCCTCTTGCTCTCTTCTACTAGGCACCCACAAAACATCAATCTCCTCATCATCATTCTCCTCAGATGCATCAATTTCTTCTGACACATCACAGAAGGAAGCAGCAGCAGGGACCTCCTCCTCATCACTCATTATGTCCATCTCTATCGTGTTCTCTGCCAGAATTAAATCTGGTGTAAGGTCCTCATCTCCTTCATCTTCTTCTGGCAATAATGGTTGCGCATTACTCAGTTCAAGAAACTCATTGGAAAATAACTCCTCTGACCCCAGTGAAGAAGGGGGCACCGGTGGTGGAGGAAGTGTTACGTGGGGTGGCCATAGCAGTGGAGGATGAGGAGGATGTTGTGGTAAAGTTAGAAACGGTAGAGGATGGGGTGTGCTGTGTAAGCCAGTCAACTACCTCTTCAGCATTTTGGGAGTTCAGGGTCATTGGCTTTTTAAAACTGGGCAATTTGCTAGGGCCACAGGATTGCATAGCAGCACGGCCCCTAGCACGGCCTCTGCGTGGCGGCCTGCCTTTGCCTGGCATTATTTTTAAAAAAAACAACAACAACAACAAAAACTCAGTTGGTTTTTCTGGAAACGATAATACACACAGCTAGATGGCGGGTTGAAGAAAACACTGTGCAAATAATGCCTACAAAGTCAACGTATACACTACTACAGCGGTGGATACGGATTACGTAAAATATATGAATGCTGCTTGAAAAAAAGTAACTCAAGTGGTTTTTCTAGAGAAGATAATATTATCAATATTTAGACAAAATGTGAACAAGGTCACACAGCTCGATGGCGGGTTGAAGAAAACAGTGTGCAAATAATGCCTACAAGGCCAACGTATACACTACTACAGCGGTGGATACGGATTACGTAAAATATATGAATGCTGCTTGAAAAAAAGTAACTCAAGTGGTTTTTCTAGAGACGATAATATTATCAATATTTAGACAAAATGTGAACAAGGTCACACAGCTCGATGGCGGGTTGAAGAAAACAGTGTGCAAATAATGCCTACAAGGCCAACGTATACACTACTACAGCGGTGGATACGGATTACGTAAAATATATGAATGCTGCTTGAAAAAAGTAACTCAAGTGGTTTTTCTAGAGACGATAATATTATCAATATTTAGACAAAATGTGAACAAGGTCACACAGCTCGATGGCGGGTTGAAGAAAACAGTGTGCAAATAATGCCTACAAGGTCAACGTATACACTACTACAGCGGTGGATACGGATTACGTAAAATATATTATGGCTGCTTGAAAAAAGTGACTCCGGTGTTTTTTCTGGAGACGGTAATATTATGGATATTTAGACAGAATGGGAACAAGGTCACACAGCTCGATGGCGGGTTGAAGAAAACAGTGTGCAAATAATGCCTACAAGGCCAACGTATACACTACTACAGCGGTGGATACGGATTACGTAAAATATATTATGGCTGCTTGAAAAAAGTGACTCCGGTGTTTTTCTGGAGACGGTAATATTATGGATATTTAGACAAAATGTGAACAAGGTCACACAGCTCGATGGCGGGTTGAAGAAAACAGTGTGCAAATAATGCCTACAAGGTCAACGTATACACTACTACAGCGGTGGATACGGATTACGTAAAATATATTATGGCTGCTTGAAAAAAGTGACTCCGGTGTTTTTTCTGGAGACGGTAATATTATGGATATTTAGACAGAATGGGAACAAGGTCACACAGCTCGATGGCGGGTTGAAGAAAACAGTGTGGCAAATAATGCCTACAAGGCCAACGTATACACTACTACAGCGGTGGATACGGATTACGTAAAATATATGAATGCTGCTTGAAAAAAGTGACTCCGGTGTTTTTTCTGGAGACGGTAATATTATGGATATTTAGACAGAATGGGAACAAGGTCACACAGCTCGATGGCGGGTTGAAGAAAACAGTGTGCAAATAATGCCTACAAGGCCAACGTATACACTACTACAGCGGTGGATACGGATTACGTAAAATATATGAATGCTGCTTGAAAAAAAGTAACTCAAGTGGTTTTTCTAGAGACGATAATATTATCAATATTTAGACAAAATGTGAACAAGGTCACACAGCTCGATGGCGGGTTGAAGAAAACAGTGTGCAAATAATGCCTACAAGGTCAACGTATACACTACTACAGCGGTGGATACGGATTACGTAAAATATATTATGGCTGCTTGAAAAAAGTGACTCCGGTGTTTTTTCTGGAGACGGTAATATTATGGATATTTAGACAGAATGGGAACAAGGTCACACAGCTCGATGGCGGGTTGAAGAAAACAGTGTGCAAATAATGCCTACAAGGCCAACGTATACACTACTACAGCGGTGGATACGGATTACGTAAAATATATTATGGCTGCTTGAAAAAAGTGACTCCGGTGTTTTTTCTGGAGACGGTAATATTATGGATATTTAGACAAAATGTGAACAAGGTCACACAGCTCGATGGCGGGTTGAAGAAAACAGTGTGCAAATAATGCCTACAAGGTCAACGTATACACTACTACAGCGGTGGATACGGATTACGTAAAATATATTATGGCTGCTTGAAAAAAGTGACTCCGGTGTTTTTTCTGGAGACGGTAATATTATGGATATTTAGACAGAATGGGAACAAGGTCACACAGCTCGATGGCGGGTTGAAGAAAACAGTGTGCAAATAATGCCTACAAGGCCAACGTATACACTACTACAGCGGTGGATACGGATTACGTAAAATATATGAATGCTGCTTGAAAAAAGTGACTCCGGTGTTTTTTCTGGAGACGGTAATATTATGGATATTTAGACAGAATGGGAACAAGGTCACACAGCTCGATGGCGGGTTGAAGAAAACAGTGTGCAAATAATGCCTACAAGGCCAACGTATACACTACTACAGCGGTGGATACGGATTACGTAAAATATATGAATGCTGCTTGAAAAAAGTGACTCCGGTGTTTTTTCTGGAGACGGTAATATTATGGATATTTAGACAGAATGTGAACAAGGTCACACAGCTCGATGGCGGGTTGAAGAAAACAGTGTGCAAATAATGCCTACAGGGCAAATAATGCCTAAAAGGTCAACTTATACACTACTACAGCGGTAGTAAAATAAAAAAAAGTAAAATAAAAAAAAAATGAATATTAAAAAAAAAAAATTAAAGTTGGTGCTGCTGAACTACTAGGAGCAGCAGATTAGCACACCAGTCCCACTCCCCAACACTGCTAGACTAATAGCACTGGGCTCTTATAGTAGTAGTAGTAGTAGTAGTAGTAAAACAACAAAAAAATAAATAAAAGCAGTCCTTACAAGGACTACTGTTATTGCAGCAGTCAGCAGATGAGATCAGAAGCAGGACAGCTGCCCACTGCAGCTACATACAGAGCACTGCAGTAGAAGGTAGATTACTAGCCAGCAAAGCTACCTAAGCTAAAATGTCCCTCAAACCCCTGCAGACTTCTGTCCCTCCAATAACAGAGCAGTATCAAAACGATTACTAGCCAGCAAACTTTCAACTGTCCCTGAAATCACTAACAGGCAGCAGCTCTCTCCCTACACTATCTCTTCAGCACACACAGGCAGAGTGAAAAAACGCTGCAGGGCTTCGGTTTTTATAGGGAAGGGGAGTGGTCCAGGGGAGAGCTTCCTGATTGGCTGCCATGTACCTGCTGGTCTGGGGTGAGAGGGCAAAAAAAAGCGCCAACAATGGCGAACCCAAAATGGCGAACGACGCGCGACGTTCGCGAACTTCCGGCGAGCGCGAACACCCGATGTTCACGCGAACAAGTTCGCCGGCGAACAGTTCGCGACATCTCTAATAGCCAATCATAGCCCTTATTTGGCACCCCAGGAACATTTTTCATGCTTGTGTTGCTCTCCAACTCCTTTTACTTCTGAATGTTGTTCACGGGTTCTAAACATTGGGGATCCCTGATGTAGAGAAAAGAGACTAGGAGAATAAAGAGGTTTGGTGAGGAGAGGAGGTATAAAAGTTTGGAAAGTGGGCCCTTAGCCTAAGGTTTTCTGGTGGGCCCTTGGAATCCCAGTCAGACACTGCATATGGTGGTCCCTAACTATTTACCTCCAGTCATAGTATTCAAAGGCTGAAATCTCCCTGCATGGTAGCATTTCTTGGGATAAGCGTCTCCTGACCTAGGCATTAGTTTCAGTCAGAGGGCTTAGTCCTTCCCTGTTAGGTATTTAATATAGTGAAATGGCGAACCCTGTATTGAAGCAGCAAAGAACTTATATACCTGAGAACTGAAAAAGTTTCTGATCTTCAGGTACTCGTTCCGCATGCTGGAAGAAGACCGGCAGGAGCTTCCAGGGAAGTATAGCTGTAGCGGGAAAATGCTGCTGATGGAGTTAAGTGGTCTTAATGGTGACATCTTCCCACAGGTATGCGGATGGATGGAACCTGCACTGGATGAACCCCCTTAGGAGAAGAGATGTGACTCCACTTAGTTAGGCAGAAATGACTATTCTTACAGCGGCAGCGGGTGAGTATTCCGTCACAGAGTTAGGAGCCAGTCGTCTGTGTTAACCCCCCACTCAGGCAGATTAACATATAGTC
Source organism: Xenopus laevis (assembly GCF_017654675.1). Lineage (NCBI taxonomy): Eukaryota > Metazoa > Chordata > Amphibia > Anura > Pipidae > Xenopus > Xenopus laevis. The sequence goes on from NC_054377.1 coordinate 74,635,283, forward strand.
AATTCGAGTCATACAATATAAGCAAAGCCAGGCCAGAAAGGTAGGCAGGGGTTAACAGCAAAGTCTTTAGCAGGGTATAGTTGCCTTGCAGGAAAACTTAAGCAGAACACAGTTGACAAGGGTTACACATCACCATCTTGACTAAGCTGGTAAGAACTGGCAAAAGTAAATCACAGTCTTTAAATGAGAAACAATAATACGCTTGGTAATAGCTTGAAGGGGTTAACCAGCACTAAGGAATATATCCGGAGCAATCTTGGAGTCCAGGCAGAAAATAATACAGGCTGGAATACTGTTCAACTCACTCATGGGCAGGAAGAAGAACTGTGGAGCATCCACTGAGAGACGAGCTAACAGGGGAGGAGAGGAACCAGTGACAGAGCGTGCCTGGTCAAACCTTCAACCTCTGTTCCACCAAAGCTGGGTAGCTGTAAAGAAGAGCTGAAGTCAGGAACCAATGAAAATTGCCAAAAATCAGACACAGGAGACTGGAGCACAGAGACGCCGTACCTGCTTCCTGGTTGATGTAAGTATAACTGCGTAGTGCCACTGCGCATGCGCCACCCTTATATAACACGGGGGAAGGCAACCGAAAGCTCCGTCAATGACCTTGCAGTGTCTAAAATTCCTTGCTTTTAGAGGAGAGAGAAATTTCCAAGACCATAGCAATGGTTCCACATGCTTAATCTTGCCCTGCTTGCGGCTTTTAAGAGAGAGAGAGACCACAGCAATGGTTCCACAGGAGTTAAATAGTTAGGGACCACCATATGGGGTTTACCTTGACGTGGTATATTAGCTTACCAATTTTATGATCATAATATTGTATCTAAAAATCCCTGTATTTGTATATACATGCACTTGCATAGATATTAAATTACGTATAAGACAGGGACCAGGGAATGTGTATTGATCAACCCCCCTTCTTTTTGTATGTTTGTAGTTAATTTGGCCAGATCAGTAGCTTATTGTATATATACATTTTTACTTAGCCTTGGAGTGCTCCCGCAAACCCCACTTTTTTTTTCAAAATGTGTTTTGTATGAGAAAACATAGTACAAAATAACATGTATCACGGTATATATAGCACCAGGGTCTGACTTGTATACTTTAAGAAAACAGAAACAATGAAGACCTACCTACAGTATTTAGTATAACCCTAAAGAATATATTTATTAGAGTTTTGTAAGCAGACTAAAGATAAAAAAATGCAAATATTCAATCTCTGTATAAAAATGGAAAAAAAAAGAATACATTGACTACAAACATAAAAAATAGACTTTGTTTTGTCTTACGGCAATAACAAATATTTCTTTAAAAGCGATGTTTCATGTTGAGGGCAAAGGCATATGCTATAACAAGAAATATTGAGGATTTCACAGAAGCAAAAGTGAATCCAGTTGTACTGGCTGGAACAAAACCAAATGTACTGAAGCAGGCCTTCAATCTGAGACACATGTCAGCGGGGAGTTACTGAGAACAGAGGTAAAAGAGAATTCACAATCAGCACAGAAATATAGTCATACCCACTGGGATTCTATGACTCACATAAATGTATACACTTGCCTTTAAACTTGCTTGTATTTAATCTTATGCATATTCTACTTACACCAGGATCAAGACATAGCGTCTCATGTTTCAGCTAATAAAATAAAATGTTATTTCATTTTGAAATTATATTTATTATTTTAAATGTTCAAGCACAGAGCAAACACTATTTTGGAGTGGTAAGACAGTTAACAAAAACTTTTGATTTACAATGAGAAATATGTGTTTGCCTTTCATATCTAAAATGTGTTTTCCTTTCTCATCCAGGAACTCCGGGTCCTCTGGATTTTCTGCATAAAAACTGGTAAAGCTTATTGCAAACTTTTGATATTACATGTTTAGCCCACCCAAGGGTGTGCTATACAAGTGTAGTTTGTAGTGTGATCTTCTGACAGTGTACCCGGGTTACCCTTAGGCTGTGCCATTACAACCTGCAACTCCCAGCAGTGTGTAATAGCCCTTAAGCACCTTAAGGTGGCCATACACGGGCAGATAAAGCTGCCGATATCGGTCGTTTGGACCGATTTGACAGCTTATCTGCCCGTGTATGGGGGCTTCCGACGGGTCTTCCCGATCGATATCTGGCCACGATATCGATCGGGAAGGTTGGATTTTTACCCGACCGACCCGTCGGAGCCGCTTGGCGCATCGTAATTCGATCGTTCGGCCGTACGGCCGAACGTTCGAATAACCCCCGATATAGCCATGCAGTTTAATGGCATATACGGGAAAAGATCCGCTCGTTTGGCAATGTCGCCAAACGAGCGGATCTTGGAGTCTATGGCCACCCTTACCCTCAGGTGGGTCCTGGCTTGGCTTCTGGTAGCTAGGTTAACCCACAGTCCAGTCCAAATAAATTCTCTCCTTGTTGGAGCAAATAGCTTATCACTAGTTGAACTGCTACTAACTTTTGCTCCTAGAGTGGCTATAATATAAACTCATATCACTAGATGGAACTGTTACTAACTTGGGGCATGACACCAGCTCAGACAGAGTCCTCTGCCCACCTCCCCGCAAGATGGGATCCAGGAAAAGAGCCTGAGCACATGTGTGCTCTCCCTGTTATCTCTCTAAACACTGCCACTTAATGGGCAAACAATGAACCAGATCAAATTACTGATATCCCCAGACAAGGGAAATAACTGCCTAGGGTGAACAAAGGACCGCTTCAGGTATCCAAACTGAAAGGGGACTGGCTGAGTGGGATGGAGGAGATTTTAAATTAGGTGTGGGGGAGTCAGGGTTCAGTAAAGGATTCCGTGGAAGACAGGCAGGGCCGCACCGCACAAGTGCCCAAGGCAAGCCGGCAGATGCGGCACCGGCTTATCGCGAGTGTGCATGCGTGAATTGGCGCAAGCCTGCGTTTGCACGCATGCGCAGGAGCTCAAAAAGAAGTAAAAACCCCAGAGAGTCGGGCACAGAAGGGACCGGACTGGGGTTAGGCGACAGAGGAGGTATGTGCCTGGCGCCCCCCCAGCTTTTGCCCTAGGCACGTGCCTACTCTGCCTACCCCTTGGCCCGGCCTTGAAGACAGGTTAGATGAGGTAGTGGGCAAAGGAAGTGAAAATGCGGAGGAGATATAGTTGGGGGTACTTTTAAGGACGGGAGGACTACATGTCATATATGCAATATGGTACCAGTATTAAATGTATGTTTGCAAATGCAAGGAGTCTGACAGGTAAAATGGGAGCACTGGAGGTGCTGGCACTGGCCGAATGAGTAGCATGACTGGCCAGTTACTATCAGCGGCTATACTTTATTTCGGAGAGACAGAAGCAATAGAAAAGGACAAGGGGTATGTTTGTTTATTAGGCAGGATTTAAAAGCTAATATAAAGGAGGAGGTGATGTTAGAAAATGAGGGGGCTGAAGTCTTATAGATGGAGCCTTCACTGATTGTAAAGAATCCAGCAAATCAACTGTAAGAGAGGAGGAGGAGGCTAAGCTCCCGATGCAAATAGAAAAGGCTGCTAGATTGGGGAAAGTAATGATAATAGGTGATTTTAATTACCCAGATGTTGACTGGAGCAACAGTACTGCCAGGACAGTTAATGGGAAAAGTTTATAAACCTGTTACATGACAATTTTATGGCACAGGTTGCTGAGGAGCCAGCCAGAAAAAATGCTATACTGGATCTTGTTATCTCTGATGACCCAGAACCTATAGCAAACATGCAAGTAATTGAACTACTGGGTAATAGTGACCATAATGTGATATAAATTAATGTCTGGTGCAAAAAAACAAAAAAACAAAAATACACTGGGGCAACAAAAACCCTGAATTTAGCTCCTTAAGGGCTGCCCTTCAGAGCATAGATTGGGCTCCAGGGCTCAAACAGGACATCACTGAATTAGAGAGGGTTCAGAGAAGGGCAACTAAGCTGGTAAAAGGTATGGAAAATCTTAGCTATGAGGAAAGACTGGCCAAGTTGGGGTTGTTCACACTGGAGAAGAGGTGCTTAATTGGTGATATGATAACTATGTATAAATATACATATAAGGGGATCATATAATAATCTGTCTAATTAGTGATGAAGTGATGCATTTTTCTCCAATGATGGATTCACAGGGAAATTCCGCATTTCGCCATCTGCGAATTTTTGTGCAAAACTGAGGCAAAAATTTGCCAAAAAACTTGCTGCAACAAAAAAGTCGCAATAAGAAAAGATGCCCATTGACTTTATTGCGTTTGGACAAAAAGTTGCCATAACAAAAATGCTCATTAGCTTAATTGCATTTGGACAAAAAGAAAACAAGAAAAAACTCCCATTGACTTTAATTCAGTTGAAGCAAGAAATATTGTTGCACACATAAAAAATTGACCTGTGTAAAGCTGTTTTGTGAATTTTTTTCACATATTTCCTTATCACTATTTGTATTCCAGTTAGAGGAAAGGAGGTTCTGTCCAAATGGCAACCGTTAGAGACTTTTCGACAGAAAATACATCCACAGGGACATCGCCAATTCAACAGATGCAGGTGACAATTCGTTAGCAAAAGAGACCGTCACTAGTGTTCGTTTTCACTCTGGCAAATGGTCGTTACTTTACAATTTCAGTAAGGTACGGATTTTACTGAACCTTATCTCTTTTGCCATATTGATTTCACCACCTCAGATGAGGTGGAGTGCTTAAAAGAATCTAGATCTTCCTCAATCTTCTGTCACTTACATCACATCCTGTACATCACCCTTTAGTGAATCTGCCCCTTGGATTAGCTCTCCTCAGGCTAGACAGGCCTGTAGTGTAAGGATCGCAGCCTTACAGGGATTTTTTAGTGATTTCCCTGATCCAATGTTTGGGATCCAGGTCACGGAACAGAGATCCTGAGGCTTTATCTATACACGTGGTACGTTATCTCCACCGGGATGTCACAAGGTGCCGGTTCTGAATATGTTTTATATAACTAGTTTATTGCCTAGTATAGTTTGTGGTGAGGCAAGGATCTAATTCATGTAATAAACTCTATATCTGTTATTTAAAGAAATATACTATACTTGAATATAATGCTACTATCTTGGCCTGCTCTACTTTAGTGGGTTAGGTAGATTTTTTTTTCTGTAGAGAAATTAAACAGGTTGGCAACCCTTGATTTTCATTTCATTCAATGTATAATATTTTTGTCCACCAATGTGGGCCTGTGTTATCCACCTATTTAGATTATAAGATCAAGGGGTAGGGATTTCCCTATTAGTGTGTCATTTACCACATAGCACTTAATTTATTAATTTATATTTATACTTATTTATTATAAGCCTTGTCCTTCCTGTACTTTTCAACAATGTTAAATTGTACACTGTAGATTGTAAGCAAGGTTATGCATATATACATAAATACATATATTTCTTCATAAGTTTATAGGGTGAGATTGAAGCATAATGGCAATTATAACATCCATTTACTTGGGTTTCAGATGTGTTTAAAGGTGTTGCATAAGTTATCAACCAAATGACCTTTCTTGCCTGTTTCTTGCAAAGCAATGTTAAACCACTCATTTATGTCCACTTTGGTAAAATAGAGGAACCTCACATTTGCATTAGTAGTGGCATGAATCCTGTGTTCAGTCCTAGGTGTTCACTGGATTCAAAAATGTTAGCTCCTATAAAAAATATATTTACAATGATTTTCAATATCCAAGTGAGACACGGTTTGTGAAATGGAAATAATTTACCAGTTATTTTAAAAGTGAAAAAAAATTCTTAGGTTCTTGAATAATGAAAACAGGAAATGTCAGTCTTTTTTTTTAGTTGATATGGATGTTATAACTGTAAAATTACAAATAGAATTCCAAGCAGGGTTCCAGCTGCTAGTAAGATGATACATCAGGTTAATTTTCAGAAAAGTGATGAGAAACAAAACTCTACGGAGCCAGCGGCTCATTCAAACCTAAAGAAAATTATTGGAAATAAAAAAGAAAGCAAAGCCAAAGGTAGATCATTGTTTTATATTAAAGGGGAACTCCACAAAAACATAACTAAAGCTTTTTGAAAAGTAAATATAATTTCAAGCAACTTTGCAATATACAGCACATCATTTAAAAAATATGCAGACTTTTCATTATTTTTAATGGTTTCTAAGCCTAGCCCTCTGCTCTCCTGCTGATCTCTCTGACTACTGTGTTGAGCTGGCTGACTACTGTTACTTTGTATCAACAGCCAGCCAGCCTGCATCATCCATCCAGCAATGTGGGTTATGTAGTTCCTGCACGCTGTCTGTAAGCTGTGGAGAAGTTGTAACAATTTGTAACATCTGTGTTTTAGTCCCTCCTTCCCTGCCAGGATTTCAAATGATGCAGAAAGAGAAGAACCGTTAAACAGCTGGATTTTAGCTCAGCATAGAAAATAACATTTATTCATACTTTTTAAATAGGTAACTGTGAATGGATATAGGTAACTGTGATGGTTATTTTAGGGGTTTCTGTGTTATGTGGACCTCTTTATCAAATTTTGTTTGGAATTTGGAGTTCCCCTTTAACAGCTGTAATTTTTATATAAGGGACTGGTTTGATAACAACATGTCAGACTGAACCTCTATGGTTAAAATGTTACTGACATGTTCCTAACAATTATGGGAATGTCAGTATCACTTTCAAAGGAGGCCTGAATTATTCATTTTCTCAAAATCCCCGCAAGCCACCCCCAGCCCAGCATTTCTCAACCATGGTTTAATTCAGCAGTGCACAGAGACACTACGTGTGTATCACTGACAAGTAGGAATCATGTCATTATTACTTCCAAAAGAGTTCCACATTATTAATTTTTTCAAAATCTATCATACTGGGCTACTTGTAGTACAAAAGTACATGCTCCGGTTTATATATTAAAAATGAATAGTGCAGGACTCTTTTGGAGATTTAAACTGACATGATTCTTGTTATTGATAGGAACATTCGGAATCACTTTAAACACAAATTTTAGCTATTTGTTGCAACTTCATAAAAGCTCTTCCTTTCAATGGAAACTACATCATTATTTTAAATGTATGATGTTTAACCCACAGAAGGCAATGAACACAATTTTATTTGCTACAGTTAGTCCAGCAAGCTGATTTACATTACAGGTAGGGGATATCATTTCCGAAGAAAACGATATCCAGAAAGCTCCGAATAATGGAAAGGCCATCTGCCATAAATTCCAATTTAAGCAAATCCTATTGGGTTTGTTTACTGTTTAAATGATTTTTAGCAGACTAATGGAAATCCAAATTCAGAAAACCCCAGGTTCCAAGCATTTCAGATAACAGATGCCATACCTGTACTGCAGACCTTTTCTTTTAATGACAATTTAAAATCTGTCTAAGGCTAGAGCCAGATGATTCTGGAAGAGCCTGCGTTTCACCACAGGCTGAGAATCCACTTCCCTGCTTCTCCTCCTGATCTGCCTACATCCAGAAGCATTGTCTCCACTTGGGTGCAGACAGATGTGGCGGATTTCGGCATTGAAACACAGCATAATGCATTTCACGCCAAAATCTGCCTTGTCTGTAGAATTGAAGGGTAGCAGCCGGGAAGTGGATTCTCCATCTGTATCATCTGCTCCTAGTCTAACAGGATCTAACAGGATTTAAAAAACTCTATTAGTACATTGTATTTGTACTCCATTTTTTTTTATATCTGTAATCACATTTTTATGTGCTCTCGTTTTTCTCCTTGATTGTGTTTTTAAAAAAGATCTTGCAACCTAAAACTTACCAACAATTTTATCTTGTAAAAAAGTCAATTGTGGGGCAAATAAAAAAAAAAAGTGGTGTAAATAAAAAAAATAATATTTTTTTGTTGAAAATGCATATATTTTCTTCTTACTTTCTAGTTCAAATGGCATTATTACATGGATATGAAATAAATACTGTAGGTAACGAGTGCTAAAATAATCCATGCTCTATCAGAAAACTATGTTGGGGCAATCTTTCAACCTCATCTAGGGCACTAATCATGAATTCTTCAATTGCCTAATTAAGTATTTCATTAATTACAGCTCTTAATGCTCAGCATGCACTTCATACAGCCATACAGTTGACATCTTTCAGTTAAAAAGTGACCTGTGACCTTTTTTCCTCAGCGCCGGTGGCATCATGCCTGGTCTAATGCTTGTGATCACTTGTGATGTGGCATCTCAATTCTAGTAATACAACTAATGATGCATGGTTCACACATGAAGAAATTCAAAAGAGACTTGAACATGTTAAGATTAACAAAGGTCCAGGGCCAGATGGTATTCATCCCAGGGTAATTAGCGAGCTTAGCTCTGTGATTGCCAAACCTCTTTACTTAATTTTTCAGGATTCATTTAGATCTGGCATAGTGCAGAGAGACTGGCGAATTGCTAATGTGGTGCCTCTATTCAAAAAAGGATCCCGTTCTCAGCCTCAAAACTATAGGCCAGTTAGTCTGACGTCAGTGGTAGGAAAGCTTTTCGAAGGGTTAATAAAGGATAAGATACTGGACTTCATAGCAAATCATAATACTATGAGTTTGTGCCAGCATGGTTTTATGCGTAATAGATCTTGCCAGACTAACTTAATTTCTTTTTACGAGAATGTAAGTAGAGACCTCGATTCTAGGATGGCAGTGGATGTGATTTACTTAGACTTTGCTAAAGCATTTGATACAGTGCCACACAAAAGGTTACTGGTTAAATTAAGGAATGTTGGCCTGGAATATAGCATTTGTACCTGGATAGAGAACTGGCTAAAAGATAGACTACAAAGAGTGGTGGTAAATGGAACATTTTCTAATTGGACCAGTGTTGTTAGTGGAGTACCGCAGGGCTCTGTACTAGGTCCCTTGCTTTTCAACTTGTTTATTAATGACCTGGAGGTGGGCATTGAAAGTATTGTTTCTATTTTTGCAGATGATACTAAATTGTGCAGAACTATAGGTTCCATGCAGGATGCTGCCACTTTGCAAAGTGATTTGTCTAAACTGGAAAACTGGGCAGCAAACTGGAAAATGAGGTTCAATGTTGATAAATGCAAGGTTATGCACTTTGGCAAAAATAATATAAATGCAAGTTATACACTAAATGGCAGTGTGTTGGGAGTTTCCTTAAATGAGAAGGATCTAGGGGTCTTTGTAGATAACACGTTGTCTAATTCTGGGCAGTGTCATTCTGTGGCTACTAAAGCAAATAAAGTTTCTGTCTTGCATAAAAAAGGGCATTAACTCAAGGGATGAAAACATAATTATGCCTCTTTATAGGTCGCTGGTAAGGCCTCATCTGGAGTATGCAGTTCAGTTTTGGACTCCAGTCCTTAAGAGGGATATAAATGAGCTGGAGAGAGTGCAGAGACGTGCAACTAAATTGGTTAGAGGGATGGAGGACTTAAATTATGAGGGTAGACTGTCAAGGTTGGGGTTGTTTTCTCTGGAAAAAAGGCGCTTGCGAGGGGACATGATTACACTTTACAAGTACATTAGAGGACATTATAGACAAATGGCAGGGGACCTTTTTACCCATAAAGAGGATCACCGTACCAGAGGCCACCCCTTTAGACTAGAAGAAAAGAACTTTCATTTGAAGCAACGTAGAGGGTTCTTCACAGTCAGGACAGTGAGGTTGTGGAATGCACTGCCGGTTGATGTTGTGATGGCTGATTCAGTTAATGCCTTTAAGAATGGCTTGGATGATTTTTTGGACAGACATAGTATCAAAGGCTATTGTGATACTAAACTCTATAGTTAGTATAGGTATGGGTATATAGAATTTTAATCAAAAGTAGGGAGGGGTGTGTGTATGGATGCTGGGTTTTCATTTGGAGGGGTTGAACTTGATGGACTTTGTCTTTTTTCAACCCAATTTAACTATGTAACTATGTAACTATGTTCACAGCATGCGTACAGCAAACATTGGTGCGCATGTGCAATGCGCTTAAATAGATGCCACGGCCTTCACATCCTTGCAAAATGATTCATGCCCTAACAGCCTGACTGTTAACATTCTTCAAAGTGAATGCTGAACCCATTGCTGACCTCTATCTGATTCTTGGACTTCCTGTTGGCTTTTTCTCCTGTTCTAGCGATGAACAAAATTTTTTGCCAAGTTTCAACTCGAAAATGATGCCCGTACACTATAATCAGTGAAAAAATGTGTCAAAAATATGTAACGCATCACTACCGGTGTTGACCTTAGCCTGTTTTCTTAATTTAAGATCCCTGCAATCTGTCCTGACTTTCGTCCTGTCCTTTGACTATGATTTCTGCCTGATGTACTTGTACCTTGCCTTGAAGTGTTCCCTGCGACTCCTCCATGTGGCCAGTCCTGTCTCACCTTCAAATGCTGTTCCATTGTGGGAGGTGCAGGAGAGGCTTTTCCTCATCTTGGCTCCAGTAAACTTTGAGAACAGAAGGGACCCCAGGGCAGGTAAAAATAGACTGATTGTAACCCATTGTAAAAATTAAAAAAATGTAAAGTAAACATTTTCAAAATGCTTAAAAATTGTATTACTTTTTTTCGGAATTAAGTGAAATCAAAAGGACAAAAAAACTTCAAATCAAGCATGGGGAGCAGTGTAGAGAATATGGATAAACATCAGTTCTAGCATAAAAAATGAAAAAGTATTATCAATAAAATGTTTTTTTCACTTTCGTACAGAAACAAAATGACTGAAGTCATGATAAGTGTGGTAATCGGATCTTGCCACTGCCAAGCACAGAGCACCAAAGCTGCCATTTTCAAAGTAACAGTAGCGGCGAGAGCCGCAGTATGGGTGACGGAAGTCCTACAGGCAGTAAAAGCAGTGAATGTGAATATAGTAATATCAATCAAAATACCAGCTGTAATGCTTGCAATAAAAAAAACTCCCTCCTTATTTCTGTTTAAATTCTAAGAAGAAGAAGCTTTCATCATTGTCCCCAGACACAAGGTCATGGAAGCAGTTCATGATATTCTTCAAAAGTATTCATCCCCTTGACCATTCATCGAACAATTTTACTTCAACCGCAGAATAGCAGATTCCATGAAAAAAGTTTGAAATCAAAGTATTTTAATTCGATGGTCGAATTTCGAAGTATTTTTTACTTCAAAATTCGACCCTTGATAAATTTGCCCCTGAGTGCTGGACAAAAAATCCATGGTACATTGTGATGTAAGTTGAGCAAACATGATGACATAAATACACCTAACAGCAAGGGCAGGTAGCTGGTGATCAAGAAAAGGAATGCATAAATCCTCATAATTGTATATGCCAGTACTATTACTGCAGTGACCATCCCAAAACAATAGCACTGCACATATATAAATATTTCTGGGAGTATCTTGGCTGTCTAACAAAAACACTGCTAAAAACGTATTGGGCACATGTACTGTATGTCAACAAGTGCATAGTTTTTACCAGATTCCCAGCATCATGACAGTTGTAAAGAGGTGATGAACTTGACACAATTGCACTGCATCCACCATAATTGCATCTGATTTGCTAAAATGAATGCACCTGCTCACACATTTCTGTGCAAATCGAACACAATTGTATGGTAGTCCATCTGATTTTGGGCCTGATTCTTGAGGCACAAATACCTCCTGATACCTCAAAATCAGAAAGAAGGACAAAAAGTTCTGTTAAAAGTTTTTGACCAGGCCCATTTTTGGCCACACTCCCTACATACCATGTCCATTTGGCAGGTTATGGAGAGTTTGAACACATTTCTGGGGGTTTTAGGGTTATGTTTTATGTGTTATTACAGTTTTGCTAATGAAAGTGAATTGCCCTTTAAGCTGTAAGTCTCAGTTGTCCCAATAGACCTGGTTATCTTAAATTGTTAGAATTGTACCTTTGCTTATCTTAAATTGTTACAAAAGTTTCTAAATACAAAAGCTGAATATTCTGGGCCCTCTGCCAAAAGCCTCTTGTTTAATTAAGTTTTACAAACTTTGTATCTTTTTTTTTGGCGTTGGTACAGAAAAACAAAGAGAAACTTGGGAGATTTCAGTAACAATGGGAGCTATGCAAAGGGAACCCAGAAAATACCATCTGGTCAGGAGGTGGCAGTACCTGCAAGGTTCCCTGGATCATTAAGCGCCGCAGCGTTCAATTCAGAATTGAAGACAGGAAGGACTGTCAGCTCCAAGCCTAACTATACACTAGTGTTTGGAGCACATCTTGACACAAGTACCCTTAATCAAAGTGGATTTATGCATAGGGTTCTAGAAAACTGGACTGAGAGGAAGAGAACAGTTGCCATCCAACTCCTCCTTCTGCAGAACAATCTGCTGAGCTGTGGGACCCATTGTGTTTATGCTTTTTCACAAGTGAGGCATTGGAAATCACAAGAGAGTCTATATTCTTCTTTTTACATGCAATAGTAGAATGAAGTATAAAACCCAGCTTAAACCCAAATGTATGAGGTACCTGACTGCTGCTAAGCACAATTAAGGATCAGAAAGACAAGTGGTAATAAACTCTTCATCACACCAGAGGCTGAACATGAGAAAGTACTGGGTATGTAATGGGTAATAGTCAGAATAATCATCTCTCATCAGTACAAACCTATAATTCTCCACTTCATTACAATCAATACTCATGATCTTTGAAGCCGATATCACAGTAAATTCCCTTGCAGGTCCTGTTACTGAAACCTACAAGCAGCAAGCATTCCATTTATACTAACACAGAATTTTGCCAAGCAGTGTTTAGGAAAATGTTATGTTTTCCCCTCAGGATGATAATTATGTACAAGCTCAATAAAAGTACAAAACATTAGGCTTCTACTCTTTTCTTTGGAAGACACTTAAATATAGGGCATAATGTTCTTCTACAATTTTAAAGGACACTACAAGTCAATGACTGCAGGCTTAGTGCATTTGTACAGATCACCAAACTCCAAGGTGATTTCAAATAGCTTGTAGTAGAAATTATATTATTCAGTATAATGTTCAAATGCCAAATTAGGACAAAAAATACATATAAAGAGAGTTCCACTGCCCTAACCTGATTAATTTGTTATAAAAGTTTTTCCTTAACTGGCATCTGTCTCCCCTTATAAAAAGATTCCAGCTAATATTTTTAATCACGTTAAATAGAATTACATGTAAGCATTTTGCATTTGTTAACAAGTTAATTTAGATACATAATTAATACATATAGTAGATACATACTGGCTTTTTAGTTTCCATATACACTTGTCATTTATTAAAGGAACAGTTACACCAAAAAATAAAAACGTTTTAAAGTAATTAAAATAAAATGTACTGTTGCCCTGTAATGGTAAAAGTCATGTGTTTTCTTTAGAAACACTACTATATTTTATATAAATCGGCTGCTGTGCAGCCACGGGGGCAGCCATTCAAGGCACAGGTTACTTAGATAACAGATAAGCTCTGTAATAGAATACAATGGGAATACAATGGGAGTATATCTGTTATCTGCTATGTAACCTGTGTCTTGAATGGCTGCCCCCATGGCTACATAGTAGCTTGTTTATACAGTATAAACTATAGTAGTGTTTCTAAAGCAAACACATAGGGGCCCATTTAATAAGGGTCGAAGTGAATTCTAAGTGAATTTTCGAATTCCAAAACTTCGAATTTCAAAGTAATTTTTGGGTACTTCGACCATCACATAGGCCAAAATTAGATTTGAATTGAAAAAAAAAGAATATTCGACCATTCAAAAATTGAAGTACTGTATCTTTAAAAAACTTCGACTTTGACACTTCGCCACCTTAAACCTGCCGAATTGCTATGTTAGCCTATGGGGACCTCCTAGAACCTATAACCAGTATTAGAAGTCAAAGTTTTTTTCTTGAAAATCGTTCGATCGATTAAATCGAAACGTTTGAATTCGACCGAAAACAGCTAAATTGACTCAAAAAAAACTTTTCTACAATTCGATGGTCGAATTTTGAAGTTTTACCACTTCGAAATTCGACCCTTAGTAAATGTGCCCCATAACGTTTACTAATGCAGAGCAACAGTACATTATATAGTGAATAAAGTACCCCCTCTTGTAAAATATAAGGATATTATAAGTTACCAAGGAGTTCCATGACTATATAAAAACACGAGGCCGAAGGCAAACTTACACCGTCACAAGTAACTCATGGCAGCCAATCAGATGTTTGCTTCCATTGTTCTTCTTGCTGCAGGCTGAAAAAAAAAATCTAATAATTGATTGGTTGATGTGGGTTACTGTGGACATGCCCATGTTTATAAATTAACTTAAATCTTAATTATAGTATAAATAATCTTATTCTGCCAAACTAATTACACACATCTTGTCCCTTACCTTTCCCTGTTTTTCGCTAAAGTATATATATATATATATATATATATATATATAAAGAAAACCATGCAAGTTTCTTTTGTATATAACAACCAATGTAAAGTGAATTAAAATAATGCTCAACATTTTATTTCCAGGCACATGGGAAATCTAGTTAGGACTCCAGTGGTCAGATTACAGGCAATGATGCAGCTCATGCAAAGGTGCCAGCATGCATGAAAGGTGCAGTGAAAAGGTAAGCTTTATACTTTTGTTTTAATAGAAAAATATTTGGATATGTTTTACTTACATTCCTATTCTTCTAAGGTTCTGAAATTTGTCCCAGGAGTGGTGTATATGTTAGAATCTTCAAAAATACATCATAAAAATACATCACATCAACGTGTCCTACTGTATGTACGGCTGCCATCTCTCCACAAACGAGTGATACAATTGTTTAAAGCTCCAGAGGTATTTTGTACTTTGCATTCAGCTCCTAAACTGTTTTATGCTTGTGTGTAGAAAGAACATAAATAATGCTGCATAATTGGTAATATAGAATTTATTTTTATGTGGCACACTAATAATAACCTTTCCACACTGACTCCTGGGAATAATACATGCCTGACATATGTGAAACGCTGCCACTTTACGAGCCTTTAGAATCCTAATAATTTAAAATAATACTGTCAGTAAAGTTTAATTAAATATGATACAGTGACTGGCTTCTGTGAAATTGAATTGACTGTGCAAGTTTGCTGCCCCAAAATGAACAATTTTGTCACTCTACAGAAAACGCTGGCAATATAAGTTTATCACTTTTTAAAACAGAGTTCATAAATATAATGCAGTTTGCAATTATCTTCAATTCAACAGTGAAACTGTCAATTGTTACATGATGAAAATCATTCGCTGCCAAAATTATTCATAATGGGCTAGATGTAGCAAAAATTTGTACAGAGGAAATTTTTTTCAAGTGTGGTATTTTAGGATCATTTTCATGAGTAAAAATAGGCCTCATGCATAAAACTACACACAAAACATAGTCACCAGTTGCATTATATAATGGTAAAATCACACTACTGAATTTCAGAAGTTCAGTTTCTACATTACTATCCATTCCATATGAAGACATGTAAGTTGACTGTCTGCTTTTTTGGAAAAGAATGCTTTTGTAGTGACCAATAGGGTAAATTGCTCCTTATGGATTTAAATCTCTAGACTTCCTTTTTCGCTGGGCAGATGCCCAAATATCTAGTTCTGCAAATTTATATATTTATATCATTGGACCATAGGCTTATGACCATATTCTACCACACTTTAATATATTGTTTGGCAAGGGGTGGCACTTCCTCTTTGGTCTTCAGTTGCTGACCCTGCTAGATGTGATCTAGGGAGCCTGGATCAACAAGGCATGGAGCACGGACCTTGTGAATGAGGCTTTAGTCAGATACAGGATAGTTTGGGGTTATTTATCAAAGATTATTCTCTATTCCTGGTAGGGAATCCATACAGCTGATTCCTCTGAATCCCAAGCTGAGCCAGAGGGACTTCCCCAGTTCCAAAGGCAGCCACAATACAAAAACATATATATCAAAGTTATATGTCCCAAGGCTCAATTATAGTAAAAATAAAATATTTATTAAAGTTCACATTAAAAATGGTACATACTGACCCCACATGGCCCACCTTACGCATTTAGTACCCTCCGGTACTAAGTCATGGGTGTCTCTGTCAGTAGCCTATTGAACACAATTTAAACCCAGGTAATCCCACACATTTTTTCTTAAAACCAGTCAAAAGTCAAAAGGGATTAACCCTATTTTTTTTATCACATTATGCCTATACAGGGTACTAGTACCATTTCCTTTACATTGTTCATTATAATCTTGAGTTCTATTTTAACACAGTATCTTAACAATCCATTGATATAATACATAGTGTATTCAAAATATATAGATGTTACAGTCAACAGGAGGTAGTCAATTTACCTAAGAAAACTTTGCACAAATGTTCACTATTGTAAATACATTATGAAATCTTTCCGAATGGGTGGGATTACCTGGGTTTAAATTTCGTGTTCAATAGGCTACAGACAGAGACACCTATGACTATGTACTGGAAGGTACGAAATGTGTTAGGTGGTCCATGTGGGGTCAGTTTGTACCATTTTTAATGTGAACTTTAATAAATATTTTATCTTTTACTATAATTGAGCCTTGGGAAATATATCTTTGATATATATTATTTTGTTATTTATCAAAGGTCGAGTTTAAGAGGTTTGCAAGGTTTTTATATACCTCAAACTCACAACAAATGTTTTCTGATTTCTAAAAAAAATGGAATGGGAAAACTCGAAACAGTGAATTTGGGATGAAAAACTTGAATGCTTGAATTTTCTGCAAAAAAACCCTCAAAATTGTCAAATTAATCAAGTTTTTGAGAGAAACCCACCGAAAAAACCCAAATATCATGAAGGCTACAAACATCTTCAAATGGTTCAAGGGACCTCTGCCATTGATTTCTACATGACCTTGACATGTTTTAGCTGGAGTATTTTTGGATTTGAGCTATTTCTTGCTTCGGTATATAACAAATCTTTAAATGTCGAGTTTTTTTAAAAAGATTTTTTTTAACCCGAAAATTTGAGTGTTGACTAAAAAATACCCTAAAAAAACTCTAAATATTTCGGGTAAAAATCAACTCGACCTTTGATAAATAACCCCCTTTATGTTAAAGCAATTTCTAGAAAAGTGAGACACAAATAAATCTAATCAGTGGAGGATGCAGACTTTATGGTTGAATTCCTCTATAGCATTAAAATCCCCCCTCCCCACCTCTCTTTTTCTTTAAATTTTTTACCTCATGCCAGCGCAAGCCCACAGTGGGGAGGGAGGTTTGGAGTGGTGGTAGCTATGCTCGCTGTACATCTCTGAAGATTTTTTTGGCAGGGGGGCCTGGCACACTCATTTTATGCCAATAGATCTAACTAGAAAGAGCAGCTTGTAGGGATGGGTGAATTTTCTCGCCTTGTTTCGATGTGGAAATGACGCCCATAGACTTGTATGGCATCGCGAGTCAATCGCAGCGCATCAAAAAAATTTGACGCCAATAGACTTTAATGGGCGTTGGCGACATTTCGCCTGCAGCAAATTTTTGCCAAAACGGGTCAAATTCACCCAAGCCTAGCAGCTTGTGCTCCAACCAGGAGAGAAAGCAGGAAGTAGCACTATATTAGGTTCTGTATGTGAAGGAACTGAAGAAGGAATCTCCCTGATCCATTTCTGCTGGAGGGAATTCAGACACATCAGGCATTGAAACCCTAGAAGGTGACCCTTTCAAAAAAGTTAATGTTCTATTTGAAAACTAAAAAGGCCACGGGAATGAATCTGTAATACAATGCTTCCTATTTTGTATCAATTACTAATGCAATTAAATTATTTACTTTGCACAAGAGTATTCTTTCTACAGTAATTGAAACAAACTCAAATGATGTGTTCCTTGTAATAAAAATGTTTTTGTTTTTTTGAAACTATGTTATACAATCAGTGATGCGCTAATGAATCTGTAATGCTCCCACTGCAATTTAAAAGTGTCCTATGATTGGTGCTTTTAGCTTTAAATACTGTGACATGTTTCGTATTCCTTCAGCTTATGATTAAGTGCCCTCCGAGGCATGAAAAAAAAAGGCTTTTTGTTTGTTTTTAGTTCAGTGTAAGACTAGGATGCCAGGGGCCCACCAGAAAATGTTAGTCCAGGGGCCCATTCTCCAACTATTTCTCCTCTTCCTCACCTCACTCGACCTCTATTTTTCAAGTCTCTTTTCTTTCTATTCTATTACTTATTATTTCCATACAGAAGTAGGTATTGACCATGATGGTTAGAAGCATACAGGGCCTACTGACACTTGGGTCCACCGGGAGTTTTCCTGGTATCCCAGTGGGCCAGTCCGACACTTTTTTAGTTAACTGCATTATTTCAACTGCAATTGACCGGATTTTGTGCCAGCCTGTTAATTAAAGAAAAGTGCATGTTCACTTGCAGTCAGTTGCATGAGGCATGGGCATTATTGAGAGTTTTTCCACTGGCACAAAATTAACCTTAGACCATAGCTTTAAAAGGGAGCTAGAGGTCACAAAAAGTATTCATCAGCCTTTCAAATGCACAATATAATCCAAGTATTGGCCAACGCATCCTAGCAAACATAAATGGAAGTATTTTAGGATGTGTAATTCACTACTGGAGTTGTATTAATCATTGACAGCCATGAAATAAAATTGCAAATCTGCAACATCTTAGGCCACAGAGCTTTTAGACTGGGGTTTTAAGTTGTTCTCTTTTATATATTGGCTCTCATTTACTACAAAGCCTAAAAATGTCCTCCTCTCAGGATACACATATCCACAGGAACACGACACATGCTGCTTATGAAATGTTCTGCCTCAAGTATAACATCACTTTTCATTAAATGCCTGCCTTGACTTCTAAGACTAACACTTTATAGGCAAGCTATTTCTGTTACAGTGGATTTTACATCTGAACCATCCTCAGTCAAGGGAATTAATCAGAACAGCTGGAGCAGCCTTTAGGAATTAACAGAAGGAGAGAAAAAGGTGAGCCGCATTAGTCTTACTTATGTGTTTTCGGAATGATGCAGCTAATCTAAACTCTTCTTCATTAAAAGAATGGTCCACCTTCTTAAATTTCAAATGATTTTAATGTAAATAGAGCTCTCCCAAGCCTGTTAAAACAATTTTTTCCAATTCTCCAGCTGAAACATGTTGAGGTCATGTAGTCATGAAGTCATGTAGTCAATGGCAGAGGTCCCTTTAACCATTTGAAGATTTTTTTGCCTTCGTGATTTTCGTGTTCTTTGCAGAAATTTGCACCCGGAAACTCAACAGGTTCAAGTATTCAAGTTTTTTTAGCCTATAAACTCGAGAAATTTGTGGTATTCGAGTAAAGAAGCAAACATTCAATTGTTAGTTTAATCGAGATAGAAAAAACCTCACCTATCTCACCAACTTGGCCTTTGATATATAAACCCCTAAGTGTAAGATTTTCCTATTTTCTGTGGACACACTTTTAGATGTTTCCTTTAAGTAAACATTTCTGTTTTCTTGATGATACACTCAGTCTTAAAAGGCTCCATGATCATATAATGTTTTACAATAAAATTACATGGTTTCATTAGGATTTTATTTTCAATTACAGAAAGTCTGTCATCTTTTATTTAAAGGTTAACTCTGCTTCGGAAACAACAAATATAAGAGGAAATAAGATCTTTAAATTATGCATTAACAACAACCTCGTGCACCTTTTGCAACATGGAAGTCTTTAAAAGAAACTTGATGACCAGAGTCAGCTACAGAAACGGTATGATCTGGCTCATACTTTCTCATACAGCTGTCTCTTTCAAGAATATTTAGTGGCTATGTTTTATGGTGACATTTTAAAAAAAAAAAAAAAAGTGAAAAAGTGAAAGAAATATTGATGACTGAAGTAAAATGACAATCCCGTGGGTCTGTCCTAAAGGATGTGACAGAAACATCAAAGTAAATGGAGACTAGAAGGATGTGTTTAGCTTTCATGGGGACAAAAAAATATTTATTTGTGAGCAGAAAACACATATGTGAGACAATATTCTTAAAGGGTGGTTCACATTTAAGGTACCTTTTATTATGTTATAGAATGGCCAATTCTAAGCAACTTTTCACTTTGTTTTCATTATTTATTTTTTTATAGTTTTATAGTTATTTGCCTTTTTTCTTCTGACTCTTTGCAGCTTTCAAATAGGCATCGCTGCCTCCCGTCTAAAAAAACAAATGCTCTGTAACAAATGTATTGTTATTGTTACTCTTTATTACTGATCCATCTATTCAGGCCCTCTCCTATTCATATTCCAGTCTCTTATTCAAATCAATGCATGGTTGCTAGGGTAATTTGGACCCTAGATACCAGATTGCTTAAGATGCAACTTGAAGCACTGCTGAATAAAAAGCTAAATAACTCAAAAACCTTCAATAATAAAACATAAAAAAACAATTGCAAATTGTCTCAGAATATCACTCACTACATTCTAAAAGTTTTCTCAAAGGTGAACAACCCCTTTAAGGATTTGATGTTGATACAACATTTGCAGGTCCTGGTGATTTGTGCCTATAAACTTTATGCCAAGCTTCTCTCCAACTCAGTATACACCATAGTTGATAATATGGGGTACGAGTCCTTACTAAAGTTTTTACTAAGATTTACCAAGATTTCTATATCCTTTTTTTCTGAAGAAAATAGATTGAGTTCAAATGATTCCCAAAGACTTTCATTGGAAGCATTTACTAATGCAACTTTAAGATCTCTTGAAGTTTTCAAGGGAATCCAATGAGAATTATTTTCAACAGTTCTCCTTCTATGACTAGTGGTTGAATGATTGTTGCCACCTCCGAACTCAAGTTTTTAAGTTAGAAAACATCAACAAAGGAACACTTTAACAGATCTCTAAATAATCTTTAAAAAAAACAAGTCAATATTGAGCTATGGGAGAGCACATGGACCTTTAATAAATCTATAGCAGTGTTTTATTAGTCATCCTGCTTTGGCACAAGAATATAGCAATATATCAAATGTAGTTCTTAGGAAATCAAATAAGTATATACCCCAAATCTCACCTTAACTGACCTTTGAGTTGGTTCTTTGTTTGGTTCAGTGCTTTCTGCCCCCTCCCCATTTACTATGTGGGAATATCTTTCATGACCTTGAATAACTTTGGAAGCTTTAGTAAACACTAGGGAATGGCTAGGTAACAAAATGCACAATATTTGCCTCACCCAAGGTATTTGAATTTAGAGACTCTCCCTTGGTTGGTTGGTTGGTTGGTTGGTTGATAGACCAAGGAATAGCTGACAGCTGTGTAGTGAAATTGGAATACTGAGATAATAATTTCCTATTACTACCCTCTGGGACACATCCAGAACTGTCTTGAGGGAATCACTTATGAACTTGATTAAGGGTGCTAGTAATTTTAATATAGAGGAATTATTGGTGAAGGTACAAGATACACATCTCTAATATCCCTAGAGAATCACCAGAACCTACTGCAGGAGAGCTTAAGTATTAATGTACATGACCAGGAAGAAACTCCTTTTTTGCAGTCAAAAAAACAAGTCTGGGAATAAAAATGGCAAGACCCTAGCTTACTTAGCCAAAACCTCAGCCCCATGACTGTTGTAAGCATTATTAAAGACAAAGTAGGGAATTTACACACAGACCCAGACGAAAAAGCTATACTTTTTGCAGACTGCTTGGGAAGCATATGTACAATCGGACCCTGTGGAGGAAGTGGAATTGAAACATCATTTAAATAGTTTACCACTAACTCAACTTCTTAAAAAACAATGTAATTTCTGTGTATTTATTTATACATGCAATTTGTCATCTGCTATTATGGTCAAGTGTGTTTATGTGAGCACAAAGGAATTTACCGTTTTTTGAAATGTGTGACTAGATTGACTGTATTAATACCTCATGTTTTTTTTCTTCTCCTTTTTCACTATTCTGAAGGGGAACCACTTCTTTTATTGGTGGTAACTTATATTTGGTGACCTGTGCCAGCAGTACTATTTAAACCTTGAATTATTTCCAAGCTTAAGGTTGTTGTTCTGTAGAGATGAAAGTTGGGTGACCCTATTCTAAGCTATTTTTATTTCTGAGACAATGCAAAAGGGAAATTAGTGTATTCATGTTAGCTTATCAGTATGCACTGCATCTCATATACATTAATCTTGTTTTATGTAGGTTGTACCCTGAGCTGGCACTTCATTATGATATAGAGCAAACTGATTAGAGAGCAAGATTTTACCTGCTGTTCCATAGAACCAAAAATAAAGAATGTTACCCAATTGAAAAAGTTCCTGTTAAAGTTTATTCAGCAGAGAAAGCAAAGAAAGCTTAAAAATAAATATAAATACATATATTTATAAATATATATATAATTGTAGCTTCAGATCATTTTTATTTTATACCAATTTTCACTCAAAAGAGAAGAGATAAAGAAAAGGCAATTTATAATTACCAGGTTGGAGAACTGGGGCACACCTAATGAAACCAGCACCTGGAATATAAAATGATTTATTGCTTCTCAGAGCATTGCCTTTCTTTGAAAAATGTGTTTCTTAGTTTCCCAGGAAGGAAGCATTAAATAGAGGTATTAAAGAAGAATTATTCCTAAAATAGCCTGTTAAGGACAATTATATTTAAAGATTGTGTGATGCGTTATGGAGGTTTTGTTTGTTATGTGAAATTGTAACCTTCAGCTTTTGTGTTCACATTCATGATCAATTTCATTTCTTAGTAAGACAGTTTAATTTTTTATGAACCAACTTCAGTCATACATATAAACATTCCTAACTGAAATGAAGAACTCCAAGTACATTTATTGCCCCCGACTCCACATGGTGCTTGTGTACAGGTTCCCTATAGCAACTTCTATTCTTTACTTCCTTCTGTGCAAAGGTAGAGGTGAGTGAGACACAACACTTTTATTTTCTTAATAAAAAAATGGTCAATGGTCTAAGAATGGCAAAGTGGTGATATGGGAATTTTCTATATTAGTTATTACCACAAATGTAAATAAGTGGATATGCAGGAATCTGACCTTCCCCATATAACAAGTTATTATCTGCAATGCATCATATTAATTGCAAAACAGTTTATTAGTCCTATCAGAGACAGCAATCTCATTAGAACATGAAATGATAATTCCTGCAGAAAATGCATTTATTGGATCTGGCAGGTTATGCATTTCATCTTCACTATTAAGTGCTTCATGGTGCCACATCAAATTAAACTGAATCAGGCAATTTGAAAAACGGCGAATGGCCAGTGGAATGAGCATTATTATTACACAGATAAATGTTGTCTTCCTCTTCTCCTGTACACTTATTTTATCACAGTTAACTTTTTTTAATCATTATTTCATTGGGGGTGTTCACATTTACATATCTGAAACAACAGTTCTTTGTCATTTAAATCATAGCTACAATATGCAGTGTTATTTAAGAAACTGCAGTGTTTGAGATTAAAAAAGGAAAAATAATTATATATTTGTATTGCTTATCCAAATCATTGGGTACACAGTCCTTCTTTAACCCCTTGGTGAAGATATGGGGCTCATTTAAAACACTGGGCAAATTTGCACTTGGGCAGTCAACCAATAAAACATTTGCTTTTTTTTCTACCTGAGCTGGCTGAAAAATGCTTATCACTGATTGGATGCTCCAGGTTACTGCTCAGGTTTAATAAATTACCCCCATTGAGGCTGCCACTGAAAGTGGATAAAGCATCAAGCGCTACTACACATCCACTTCCTTTCCTGTTTTTTCCATGTCATTGTTCCTATTGGTTATTTCTATTCAGCCTAGAAATGGACCCAGAAATTTAGAATTTACAGAGCTTGAAAGTCGGGTCCTTGGCCTCCAGAAAAGTAGATAATTCAATCTTTGGCAGTTATGCAGTTAAATGACAATTATGAAAAGTGCCTTTAATTAAAAAATATACACACACACAATAGGAGACTATTGTATATAAGGCATTAGAGACTGAGTTTAATGTATCTGTATTATATTTTTTATCTGCAATTTTTCTAGAAGAGTAGTAAATGAAAAAGTGTTTTTTTTTTTTTTTACTTATTACAGTTTATATAAAAAATAAATAACTGAAATAAAGTTCCAGTGAAAGTATTGTGTGTGGATGGTGTGTGGTTTTTTCTTTTTTTTTTCAAGGTGCAGCATCATTTATTTTACTCATCTATATACAGCAAACAAAAAGACCTGGAAACTGGTTTTCCCTTTGCTGTAGGAACAATAAACATCGGGTAACTTGACAGAAGGTCGGTAATTGAAAACACGAAATGCCTCCATGATTACTTAATATTTACCAGTAGGCTCTCGTAGCTAGTGAAACAAAATTCAAATTATGTAACTTTCTGAGCTGCAAGCTATTGCCTGCTGTCACCCGGTACAGCAAGTTTGTCACGGAACATTAGCATTACCATCAAAATAGCTTGAATGCAGGTTCCTTTTATTTTCACACATCTGTAGTTCACAGCAGGCTCACAGTTTGGTTACAGTTCAATTCTTACAACTGGCAGTTTGCAAATGATTCTCATGCCAGTGACAAGTGTAATGTGTCTGTATATCTTGGAGGCAGAACTTTGCAGCTTCGCTGCTTAGAGTCAGCAGGGGGTGAGGATTATACTGCTTTCATATCTCAAAAATATACAGAATTACAAATGTATTACAATAGGGGTAAATCCTCAGTCTCAACAGAGCCTTTATTTCATCTGGATTTGTTGTGAGTTGTAGGATCATTTGTTTAAAATAATCATACAAATAATCAAATCATACATTTTAATTTTTTTTTTGTGCAATTGCAAAGGATGGGCCTTATATGCTGAATTGAACAATTATGAAATCCTTGGGACTGTGGAGCCATACATTTCTGGGGATACATGTACAATATATGCTTAGGTCACTGGGGTGTAAACTGCTGGGACCACATTGTGTCATGTGCTGACAAGTGATGGGCGAATTTATTCACTAGACACCAACGATGATTAACATTGACTTCCTGAGAAATTCACGAAACAGGTGAAAAATTTGCAAAACGCATCAAAGTTGACTCCGGCAACCATTTTGACGTGGGAAATTCATGGCCAAGCGAAATAGGACAAATTAGCCCATCACCAGTGCTGACAACACTGTATCATATAATGTTAGGGCTACTGTATTATTTATAGGATTGGAGCTTGGGTCACATGGGGGAATGTAATAAAAGTCTGTAATGGAAAAATATATTCGCAATGCGAAAAGTTATGCCTCTGTGCGAATAAATTTGCCTTTGTGCGAATTTAATATAGCTTTTGTGAACCCGAAAACTGTATAGCGACCACTTCCGACAGTGGAAGAAGGTTTGCGAGTTTTATAGTTTGCGCCAGTGCGCAGTGAATGTAATAAAACTTCTCACTGAAAAAGTCGTTATGTTTGCTCCAAAGGATTACGACACCTTCAAGCACTTCTTAAAAGTGGGCAATGCGCAATAAAAATTCGCAATGCGCAATAAAAATTCGCAATGTAAAACAGTTTAAAGAAGAGTATTACATTGCGAAATGAGACTTTTCATTCTTATTTGTGCTAATTGTTTTGCTCTTTGCGACTTTTATTACATTCCCTCAACAGCGTCATAAAATGCAGATGCATTGTCATATATTGCTAGAGCAAATGTTGAATGAAATTCTGTGGTAACTGTTCAATATACTTTTGGCAGGATGAGACACTATCAGGGGAATGTAATAAAAGTCGCAAAGAGCAAAACAATTCGCACCAATAAGACTAAAAATCCACAGATAATATTGTTCCTTAAACTGTTATTGCATTGCGAATTAATTGCGCACTCATAAGAAGTGCTTGAAGGTGTCGTAATCTTTTGGAGCAAACATAACGACTTTTTCAGTAAGAAGTTTTATTACATTGACTGCGCATTGCAGTCGCAAACGGTCTTTCACTGTCGGAAGTGGTCGCTAAACAGTTTCCGGGCTCGCAAAAGCTATATTAAATTCGCACAAAGCAAAATTTGTTCACACAAAGGCATAACTTTTCGCATTGCGAATAGTTTTTCCGTTAGCAATTTTTATTACATTCCCCCGTATGTCATAAAAACCAAATCTGACAGTCATTAATCAAATAGCTTCATGATGCAAAAAAGACTAGTGAGGGACAATTTTTTTTACACCAGCCATGGATTCGTGGCAAAATTCCACATTTCGCCATCTGCAAATTTTTTGCGCTAAACTTCGGCTAAAATTCACCATGGAAAAAGTCGCCATAAGAACAAAACACCCATTGTCTTTAATGCATTTGGACAAAAAAGTTGCCACAAGCAAAAACGACCCTTGACTTTGCATTTGGAGCGAGAAAATTTGACACGAGTAAAATACAATTTGATACCTATTGATTTCAATGCATTTAGCAGATTTTTTCGCTGTTTCACTACTTTTTATGACAGACTCGCTTATCACTAATTGAGACATTCATGACATTTCCTATTATTTCTGTGACATATAATAAAAATTGGTAACGGTAAAAATAGTCACAATGAGAAAATATATGCCTCTGCTCAAACAAATTTTCCTTTGCATGTATTTAATATAGGGTTTACAAACCTAAAAATTGTTTAGGGACCACTTCCAACAGTGGAAGAAAGTTTACAAATTTTATTATTTGCACCAGTGCACATTGTATGTAATAAAGCTTCCTAATGAAAATGTTATGTTTGCTCACAAAGATTACACCACATTCAAGAACATCCTAAAAGTGCCCAAAGCACATTTAAAAAATGCAATAACAGTCAACAGAACCAAAACCAGCTTATCAAGAAATGTGCACAAGTGATTATACCCTAGAAGACATAATAATAATAATAATACTCACCAATAGTCGCTCTAATGTCCCCAGTCTTTTGTACATTACATAATTTGTCAGGTATATAGTGGTTTAACTAACGGGGGAGCAGGGGGCGCGATCGTACCAGGGCCTGCTCTCCCTCAGGACCCGCCAGAGACCACACCACAGCAAATGCAGTAAGGAAACTACAGTATGTGTCTGGATGGGGAGGGGGGCCCCAATCCTACACCTGGGCCCGGAAGAGGGTAGTTACGTTACTGCAGATATAACAATACTTGGTCCATGCCGCATGTTCTCTAGTATATAATATTTTGATTTACTGCACACATTTTCAGTAACTACAGAATGGAACCCAACATATACCCAGTAATGGCTATATTTCCTGGTCATTCTAGCCATTGGTGTTTTTGTATTAGTAAGGCCTCCTTCCCATGCCATAGAGTTCTGCAGCACGTTTCAAAATGCTCACATTTTTTAGGTGAGAGCATCTGTACTACAACTACAAAATGTTTCCATCATTAATGCTGTTTCCTGCTCTCTCAGACTAGCGTGAGAACCCAGTTAAACCCAGTTAAATTATTTTTTGTAAGTTTCCCTGAGTATCTGGAGACCTGGTAAAAATATTCACAGAAAAGCTTGATTGTTCAGGATTTTTTTAATACAACCTCTGCAAAAAACTACATTTTTTAAATATCACCCAAAAAATTTGTGAATTTAAACTACCCCTTTAATATCAGAGTGAAATCGGAGGTGCATTTCCTTTACAGACTTTTGTCAAACAATAGTGGGTGCTATATACCTTAAGGCTGGTGCTAGGTTGAAAAGCATTGTGGTTTAGTATAAACTAGGTTAAAAAAAAATTATGTCGAATACAGTAATTCAGAGTTATTTAAAAGAAAAAGAAATATATAGTGACTTGGGTGGATGCCCAAGGCTGGTGCTCCTGTTTGCTGAAAATTTTACCGGAGGTTCTACCGCAGGTGCACCGTGTCACCATCTTCCTCTGGATCTTCTTCTATGTTGCTGTCCTCATACGCATACAAAGTAAAGCCAAAATTAGAAGCAAAAAGCCAGCTTTTCACTTTGCTGCACCTGCACACTGGCCCAGGGTCAAAGAGAAGATTAAAGAAGTGTAAGGAGTTTGCAACTTGGTGCTCTTACAGTAGTACCTGTGGTGAGTGCAGTTTTAAGTGAACTTGTGCTCCAGCCTGGGGTATCAGGTAAATTATTATATTCACTGAGGGGTGCCAAACATTTTGCATGATTATAACTTTCCTTCTCATTTAAATGCATCAGAATTTGGTAAAGAAGGAAAACACCATAACAATGAACATCTTATGAATAGGGTTGCCACCCTTTTTGAAAAAAAGTAACAGTCTTTCTATATTTTTATCTTTCTTCCCTATTAATGAAGTCCAATACGCGGACTGAATTGTACTCATCTATTTTTCTACATGCTGTACCTAAATTGGAAGTTTTTTAAGTAGCCAATTTATAGTGTTTTATTAATTTATGAAAAACTGCTATATGCTATATTTGCATTGTTTAATCCATTAAAACTGTTTTGCTACTAAAATTTTTAGACCACTGAAAAACATTTGAAAAGAGCGTATTTATCAAAGGAGGAAGAGAAAATCCACAAAAAATGTTTAGACCACTGAAAAACATTTGAAAAGAGCGTATTTATCAAAGGAGGAAGAGAAAATCCACACAAAATGACTACTACAGTCAGTACATGGGTCTTTTTCTTGTACTTTCAAAAT
Organism: Xenopus laevis; assembly: GCF_017654675.1. NCBI lineage: Eukaryota > Metazoa > Chordata > Amphibia > Anura > Pipidae > Xenopus > Xenopus laevis. The sequence goes on from NC_054377.1 coordinate 74,663,736, forward strand.
GAATTGCATTTTCACCACTAGAGTGCAGACTTGTTTAACTAAAAAATGCATCCACGCATATTCCTGCTGCATCACAAAAACACTGAGATTTGCACACTATTCTCCTTGTTTTCATTCAATTACAGATAATCAACTTTTCATTATAGTCACTGCATAACATAATTTACAAAACATTTTAATTAAAATGTGGCAATGGGAATATCAGACAGTGCTGTTTTACCTTGTTTCCCAGTTTGCTCCTTCACTATGTCACTTTTTGCCTGTTTATGGCAAAGTCATCTAAACAGATCTGTTTTGTTCATTTATCTCTTCTTAGAGAGCATTAGAATGTAATGGTTATTTCTATTAACACTTTCCCAGATTAATTTGTCAAACATTTTGCTGACATCTCTTTCCGCATATTTTGATGTGTTTAAATAAAAAACGTTACTTAAACAACAGATTACATACTAACATATTAAGTGGCATATTAAAGAATCTTACCAAACTGGTAACCACCATTTTGTGATGGTCTGTTGCCAAAAATGTAGGATAGGAAGGAGCATTACAATCCGCAGACTTGGCTGCAAAATACCTTTATTGTCACAACATGTTTCGAACCATCATGGATCCTTTTTCTCACTTGAAAAAGGATCCATGATGGTCGGAAACATGTTGTGACAATAAAGGTATTTTGCAGCCAAGTCTGCAGATTGTAATGCTCCTTCCTATCCTACATTTTTTGCATGAGTAAAAGTTTGGCCTGGCTGGTGTGGCCTGAGTAGGAAAGTGAGCTACACAGGTGGAGATCGTTTGGACAAAACTTCATTTTTGCATTTGTGATGGTCTGTGTGCTGCCTCAGAGATCACCTGACCAGAAATACTGCAGCTCTAACTGTAACAGGAAATACATTTTTTATTTAGAATTACCCAAAGGCACATACTACTTAAAATATTTTATTATGATTATTTACATGAAGCAAAGTTTTACATATTAGTTTTTTATGCAATATATTTTTAGACACCTACATTGTTTGGGGGGTATACTTTTCCTTTAAATAAACAATACTGTTACAGTATTTACTTTTTAATCTGGAACCCTTGTAACTACAAGGTCATTTCTGGAGAATCCAACCTGGATTCTGAGGAAGAATGCTGGTAAGGAGCTGTCTTAGAACTGGATAGACTATGGCAAAGCACTGAAAAAAATGCTACAAATAATGTTGGACACATGCAGTAGGAAACATACTAGATGGAGTGGTAAACTACTTGCTTCCATTAAATGTAGTGCCTCTTAATAAAGGGTTTAACTTGATTTCATTGTCTTATAAGTTCATACCATTTTCATTTTTACTGAATTACAGCTCATATATTTTTGTATTGATTTACTGAATTGAATACTCCTTTGATCTGAATTTTCAGGTAGCTCTGAACACAGGGAACATTGAAGAATGAAATGCCTGGAGTAAGTAGGTGAATATTCAGTTACAATGTTACACAGTAATAGCAGAGAGGGAAGAAACAAAGACCAGGAGAGTGAGGGGGTCAAGTGGGAAGCAGGTATTAACAGCAGGGAAACAGACGACTGGGAACACTGATGATTTGGAATGTTAAAAAAGTCCTTAAATCACACCAAAGCCAGAATATTACTTTATTCTAAAAGGCAACAAAACAGTTTAAAAACTGATCCAGATTAGCACCCACAATAAACAGACAGGCCGAAAGACAAACCGAGAAGCAAGAACCAAGGTTCATGTTTTGCACATTTCTCTCTGACTATATCCAACTTGTAATGAATTCATTTTACTGCAGATTTATAATTATTTTACTCACTCGGGAGCATATAAAAGTTGTTTTAATTAGACAAGCAATTAGACAAATTGAGCTTTGCAAAATCTAAAATCTAAAATGCATGCTTAAAATAAGTGGAAATTGTGGTTGGATAGAATGCAGTAAACCAGGATGTTGCTTCACTCTGATAAAGGGTGAGCTTAGTGTGAATCCTTTAGATCCACTTGTAATATTCGGAGATGGTAATTGCCTCCTCTAGCGTAAATAAAAGAAGTCATGGGGTTCTCCCATTTCTCTACATTCCCACAAACTATTTTCCCCTACTTTTTGTATAGTGCCAGTAGAAAGAGACAGAAGTTTACCTTCCTATGGGCACACAGATTTTAGGCATATGAATTTAAAAAGTTATAGAGTTGGTGTTCCCATTCAGTCAGGATAAATGCTTGCAGACACCCCATAAAACAGACCCTTCTGACTAAGGGGTAAGGATTAGGGACCAATAGGATTAGGGGTCAGTATTTTGGTAGATGATCAAAATCCCTACAGTTGGTCATGCATTGGAATTGCCAAGAAGTTTCCACGACCCAATAGTAGGGGATGGAGAGGAAGACATGGTCTCTTTGGCGTAATCAACAGCTAAAATGAACCCCTGTAACACCAATCTAGGCCCAAAGGCTTCAGATTGTTATTAGTTAGGGCTAGCTAGAGGCAGATTAGTTCCTCTAGTAGGTCCCATCAGAGGCGAGAGGCAGCTAGCTTAGAGAGCAAAGAAAGATTGGGCCCCAACAAGGTGACTAGTGGAGGTAGTGAAAAGAAAAGAAGCATGGCCGACCGGCACTGAAATGGATCCACAGGACCAGAGAAATTCAATCAAAAGAATATTTTATTTATACAAAATTAAAAATATAAATCTGCATCTCCATCCACCCTACACGTTTCACACCCATTCAGGGCGCTTAGTCATGGGCTCTCTGTGGAGGTAGTGACCATGTGATTAAGTCACAGGAAGGGATACAACATTAGGGATGTCGCGGACTGTTCGCCGGCGAACTTGTTCGCGCGAACATCGACTGTTCGCGCTCGCCGAATGTTCGCGAACGTCGCGCGACGTTCGCCATTTTGGGTTCGCCTTAGCTGGCGCTTTTTTTTTACCTCTCACCCCAGACCAGCAGATACATGGCAGCCAATCAGGAAGCTCTCCCTCCTGGACCACCCCCACACCCCCTGGACCACTCCCCTTCCATATATAAACTGAAGCCCTGCAGCGTTTTTTCATTCTGCCTGTGTGTGCTTGGAAGAGCTAGTGTAGGGAGAGAGCTGTTAGTGATTTGAGGGACAGTTGATAGTAAGTTTGCTGGCTAGTAATCTACTTGATACTGCTCTGTATTGGAGGGACAGAACTCTGCAGGGATTTGAGGGACATTTTAGGTTAGGTAGCTTTGCTGGCTAGTAATCTACCTTCTACTGCAGTGCTCTGTATGTAGCTGCCTGCTGTGGGCACTGATCTCTTCTGATCTCATCTGCTGACTGCTGTAATAACCCAATAGTCCTTGTAAGGACTGCTTTTATTTTCTTTTTGTTTTTTTACTTTGCTACTATAAGAGCCCAGTGCTATTAGTCTAGCTGTGTTGGGGAGTGGGACTGGTGTGCTGCTCCTCCTAGTAGTTCACCACTACCAGCACCAACCAGAGTCAAAATTGTTAAAAAAAGTATCTTATTTGCACCTGTTAGCTGTTCTGAGCTCTCTGCCAAAAGCTAATTAAGTTAGAAACTGTTTTTTTTCTGGCTGTTCAGTGCAGAGAAAAGAGGGACTTTCCAGTACAAAAGAGGGACAGGGGGTTGAGTGGTCAAAAGAGGGACAGTTGGGAGGTATGCAAGTGCCACCTAGCTGTGTGAGCTTTTTCACATTCTGTCTAAATAACAATAATAATTCCGTGTCCGTAAACATCACCTGAGTGATGATTTTACAGCAGCAATAATATATTCCGTACCCACTACTGTATACGTTGCCCTTGCAGGCATTGTTTGCCCAGTCTTTAACCAAGTGCCACCTAGCTGTGTGAGCTTTTTGACATTCCGTGTCCAGAAACATCACCTGAGTGAGGTAGTGTGATTTCTGCCCTTTACAGCACAAAACGCAGCGCTGTGTCAACAATGTATTTTTCAGAAACATTTTTGCCCTTGATCCCCCTCTGGCATGCCACTGTCCAGGTCGTTGCACCCTTTAAACAACTTTAAAATCATTTTTCTGGCCAGAAATGTCTTTTTTAGCTTTTAAAATTCGCCTTCCCATTGAAGTCTATGGGGTTCGCGACGTTCGCGAACCGTTTGCATTTTTGACGCAAGTTCGCGAATATGTTCGCGAACTTTTTTTCCGACGTTCGCTACATCCCTATACAACATACAGTGCTCATGTTAGTTATGGAAAGATGCTGCTTGACAGTATAGGGTAGCAAGTAGGTCGGCTCTCTGATTTGCTTGTGTGAAACATGAGTGCCTGAGATACTGTGAAAGAGGGTGAAAGACAATAAGTTGTGCTTAGAGACTGGAATGCCTCACTAACCAGGGTAGCCAGGTTTGAGAAAGGCTGTACTACTTATTTAGGACTGCTAAATAAAATAGTTTATGTTTGATTAACTGACACAGTGACACTGTGTAACTTGTTCTATTGACAATAAAGCCCTGCAACTTCTTTATATGGGAGCAGGACACTTCAGTTATTGCTTACCCACTTGCATGTGTCTGTACTTTTCACTTGCATGTATGTTATATACCTGTACAGTATTATTGCATAGGAAGCAATGTACATATGTTTGTTTATTTCCATCAGTGGAAGCCACGGTATACATCGTATTCGTATACTTTCCAGAGAAACCAGTGCCATCACATCCATACAACACAGTGATTAAAAAATAGAATTGTATAATGTTTCAATACTACTCTATAAGATATACATACACTGAATGATAGTGTTACCATTGTTGTAATTAGAAAGAAAAGCTTTATAAAATGTGTGTTTTTAAATTCACAAAAGTTGCACAATTTGCAGTGCAATTTACTCCTGAATTAGAACCTTCATTTAAAAGAATTATTGAAATGGTTACAGCTGCTCCAATCTACAGTATAACCTACTAATTTGCATATGCAAATTAGGGGTGGGAAGGGCTGCTGTCATACAAAAGGTCTATGAGCCCCTGGGAATCCTGAAGGGCAATATTCAGCCAGCGCTTTCTAGTTAAATACTTCTGGGTTTTACCCCACCAACATATGGGGTAATAAAATATCAGTTGTAAAATTTGTTATAGCAAGTCATAGTAAGTAGTCAGTAGGTAGTATTTAATGACCGCCTGTTTGAAATCACATGTGATTGGTTGCAGTGTGCTACAAGATCAAACTCTAACTTTGGACATGTTACTACATTGCTTCCAACATTGCTTAATCCTAACAATGGAGGGTACAAGATGGCCATAGGGACAAAACATTAAGTAAATTGCCCTTTTTGGGATTAATCACTTGGGTTAATACAGTAAATGTTGTAACTGGAGAAAATTAAATATATATATCTACTGTAATCTAAAAAAAAATATTTATTTTATCTATTAAAAGACGATGTACTTTTTTGTAAAACATAACTTTCAGCATGACATTTTATTGCATACACTGATGCAAACTATAAAAGGTGCAGCTGAATTGCTAAATACTTTCCCAAAAGCTATATTAAATTCACTCAAAGAAAACACTGTTTGCAAAAAGGAAACTTTATTGAACTTTATTTACTCTGTTTTATTTCTTTTCCCGAACAGGGTTGACACAGCTGGCTATGAATTCCCAAAGTTCCATCCAACATAATATGGCTTTGAGCTCAAAAGTCATGTCCCTCTGCAAAGTAGAGATGAGCAACATTCAGTTGGCTGAGCTTTTTTGTTTTTGTGCAACACCGTTTCTTCTACAAAAAAAAATAAAAGATGTAATCCAATAATACTCCAGCTAAAATCTGTCAAAATCATGCAGAAGTCAATGGCAGATGTCCCTTTTACAAATGGAAGGCCTTTCTTTGATTTGTGGTTTTAGAGGTTTTCAGGTGTTTTTTGACACTGGCTTTTGCGTGACAATACAAAAAAAGTCATATTTATTGTGCAAGTCGAAAAAGTTGTGACTTTCACTTTTTCCGTTCATGGTTTTCCAGTTTGTATCTTTTGATAAATTTTATGGTTTCAAAACCTCTAAAACCACTAAAATTAAACTGTTGATAAATAGGTCTCAGATAGTCCATAATACACAGTAGTATTTTAGGTATAAGATCTTTTTAATAATAATAATTTAGATCACCATATTTCAAGTCTGCTAAAAATTATTCAAACATTAAATAAACCCAATAGGACTGTCTTGCCACCCATATGGATTCCTGCAACTTGATTAACATCAAATGTAAGGTACTGTTTTATTACTACTAAGAAAAAGGAAGTAATTTTCAAAAATCGGTATTATTTACTTAAAATGGTCTCTATGAGTCCTATCCTGTACATACTACATACAGTAGCATTGATTTTTAAAATCTTTTTTTAAAAAGGAGATAAAAGTTGTTTTTTTTCTTTCTGTAGTCTTTATCTCCATAAACTCAATAAATTGTTTTGCTTTAAATTAGGAATAATTATATCTTAGTTTGGATCAAGTACAATGTACTGTTTTATCATTACAGAGAAAAAGGAAATCATTTCTAAAACATTTAATTATTTGTTTAAAACGTATAGGGGAGATTGCCATTTTTTCAGAGCTTTTTGGATAATGAGTTTTTGGACATTGGGTCCTAAACCTATACTGAACATATTCTGTGCAGGCAACTGCATTGTTAATTTAAGATAAAATATAATAAATAATAAATTATACTTTTCATAGTAAATTAAATAATACAATATGCTGCAAATTAAGTTCATTACATTTCTACTGATTGATAATCTCTTGCATATTTCCTCGCCAAGGCTAGACATCAATATAACAGACACTTGATTTTGTGCAACCAATTGCAATTTTGAAAAGTAAATCAGTGGTAAAATGTTAGCTGCACAACTATAGGCTCACCTGAAAATAATGAAGGCTTGAAAACAAAAATCACAGGAAATGTGTCAGTTAATGTTGATGAAAAGGAACAAAATGCCAACCTACATATGTTTGGCAGTTCTCAGTAAGTATTATAATTTCACTAATGATGCCTGCATTGCCTGCCCAAATCTCAGAGCCATGATCATTTGCTAATAAACCAAGTATAACTATTTAAATTCTAGTGCAATATATATCTTTTATATGGTTTTTTTCAGATGTTTATAGCTGAGAAATGTACCCCAGAGTCTAACTTACAGAGTCTGTACATTCATTCTTTTGTTCTGACCATCCTGTTCAAGGAGAAGATGCAGGGAGACCCTAAAAGTTAATGCTTCTTTCAGTTCATGACTGCAGCTGATAGGGAAATTGAGGCACTACAATTAAAAAGTGGCGTGAAATATCATCTAACCCACAAATACCCAAAACGTTATGACGAATATGCTACCATACAGTGAGAATAACAAAAGGCATACATATATAAAATAAAAACAAATGCAACAGAGGCTGCATTGCATGAAATGGGAATGGCTGACAGACAAGGTTAGTGTCCTTTTCTCTTACTCATTTGCAGAATTTCTGCCTATGCTTGTCTTATTCCCTTCCTGCTTTCCTCTTCAATACTTTTTCTATTTTTCGTATTTAACCTTTTTACCCCCTGCTGTTATTTAATCCTTCAACTGTGCCTTTTGGCTTACTCTGCTTATTTTTGCTTCTTTTTTTGTTAAACAAAAAACCTTTCACCACCTTCATAGTTTATGAATTTCACTGTAGCTTTCCCATGTTTAACTTTCTTCTTCACTTTTTCTCATCATGCATTAATTAGCTTGCTTTTCAAGTTTCGCTGGCATCTCTGTCTTGCAATGTTGGTGTTTTAATTGTAGGACACTGGATTTAAACATCTACACTGTTTCACATTTGCCAGAATTATATTAATACCAGAAGAGGTATTTACAATATTTCCTGTACCTGGTTTCCCCAGAACAACTGAAACTAAAACCACGCCACTAACATTTATGCTTGATCAAGAGCACATAATTAATCATACATTTGGTACCTTGATATTATACTAATGCATATCAAGTACAATATAAAAGTCAATAAATGTCCCAAAATGACACGTAACTGCCTTCATAGGACACATTTTAATTTATTTTACCCTAGCCAGGCCAGCAAAATGTATTTCATTCAACTTAAGTTGAAGTGTTTCACAATTTCATGCTACTATAGTTCCAAGGTTTTAAAGCTCTAAATTAATGCAGGTATGGGACTTGTTATCTGGAATGCTTGGAACCTGGGTTTTTCCAGACAAGGGGTCTTTCTATCATTTGGGTCTTTAAGTCTACTACAAAATCATTTGAACATTATTTAAACCCATTGGGATTGTTTTGCCTCCAATAAGGATAAATATTATCAAAGGAAAAAGTGCAATGTAATGTTTTATTACAGAGAAAAGGGGAATCATTTTTTAAAATATGAATTATTTAATTAAAATTGAGTCTATGGGAGATGGCCTTCCCGTAATTTGGAGTTTTCTGAATACTGGGTTTCCAGATAAGGGATCCCATACCTAATCTGTCTACCTTTACAACATCATTCCAAAAGGAAACTGGGAATTATATTCACACATACAGGACAGTGATTGAGTACATGAAAAGAAAATGAGCGTACCAGTAAATAAGAAAGAAATCGAGCCGCATTTTTACCCTACTCAGGTTTGCAGCTAAACTTGTTTGCACTTGTAATAAAACAAGTATATTTCCTTAATAATCCCAAACAGCTTTATCCATTTCAAGTTTCCTTTATTTTTCTCACAGTACAGTATCTGTCAAAATTGGTACTTTATAAAATAAAATATCAATTTGTTTTATTTGTGTTTCAGATATTGATACTGAAAACTGCCTGGTGCATGCAGGCATTTTAGGCTCAATTGAATCTTTCATCTAGTTAAGAAATACACAACACATGTGGCATTATATGGTTCATTAAGTTGGTTTATATCCTGCCTCTTTACTTAAATCCCTAATGCAATGTCAGAAGAAAACAAATAACGGTGGATCAAAACAACCAGCAATATAGCAGAGAATGGAAAGCTGCTGTCAAAATGTTCAAGGTCTATTTCATTTATGTTTCTATAGCAGGACTCTCATTTAAACACATGTTGTAAGAGTAAGCAATACAATTTACTAACAGACCAATGTGAGAATTTGAGAATTGTTGAGGGCTACAACAATGAAATATACATATATGTATGCAGCCATTCATTAGGCATTTTAATCTCTGCTAAGAAGAATATGTTGTCAATGCCAGACCCAGTGAACAGGTACCTAAGGCATGTGGGGGAGAATGCCAATGTGAAAACCCTCATTTCACTCACACAAGGACAGAACTAGGTGAAACAGGTAGAAGAAGTACTTCCCTTGCGCCCCCACCATGGCACCCTAGGCAAGTGCTTCATATGCCTACCCCTAGTTCCAGCCCTGTATGTTGTTAATTTAGGCTGTCAGTGAAAAAGCTCTTGCAGCTGCTCTTTTTGACGTTGTATCAACCCCTCTTAAAAATAATTCTTACGTCATATAAAAACTGTTAAAAGTACTTTTTTCCTCTACACAAAAGGGAATTGAAGCAGCTATTAATTGCTATACTGAGACAAAAATATTTTTTTCTAATTATAAAAGAAAGTTTTATTTTATAGCCAATGTAAGTGTTACCATACTGACCTAATTTTTAATGAGAGCACCAAGCCTTTTCTAGTGCTGTACAGTATATGGTTTGGGGGGGGGGTTGCAGTATTCTTTGCTTTTGCACTACCTCTGACTTGTGAATTATCAAAAATCACTCTTAGGTTTTCTGCAAGATTTTCAGCCATTCAGTCTGTTCTGGAATCTGTAAAAAAATTATCCAACAGGCCTATTCAGTCTACAAGCCAATTTGATCAGTTGGATATAATCAAATATTTGTTATTGTCAAAGTTAGGGATTTGTTTTCTCACACCTCCAAATAAATGACTGGCCTGACATGTCAAGCCTCATAGAAGGTTATTGTTTTCCTGTTCATTGTACTAGTATTTAGAATTGTTTTTGTTGGTTTAATGTTGTTTGATCATATGTATTATTTCCACTAATAAATCATATTGCTAAGTAATGATTAGGTTTGCCAGCTGGTTAAATACCAAAAAATGGCCAGGGTCCATCCGTTCAGGCCTAGTCTGCCTCTGGTCTGCCCCCAGCCCTCCCCCTTCTTCTCTTTCTAGCTTCCATACTAAACAAATCTCCTATGGATTCCATGCTTGATGATGCAACTTGGTCCTCTTGACATTGTGACTACATAGCTCTGTCAATTATGTCACATACTGCACCTTTTGTGTCTGGCCCCATCCTGCCTGTATAGATCATAGAAAAAGTGGCAACCCTAGTAAAGATAAGTATCTATCCATCCATAATAATCTTTGATAAATCGCCCCTTTGTGTTACCAATACTTCTCAATAAGTAAGTATTGCTCCTTGGGCAAATCTAGCTTAAACAGTAAGCAAAAAACTGGGCTCCAAACCAAGCTGGATGCCAGCATGAATTATCTGTCATATGTGGGGTTGATGTTTCTGCTCTAATAATTTACACACAGAGGCAGATTTATTATGTGGTGGGATAATTCACCACACATTATCAGACTGCGCCATGTGACTTCCACCGGAGGCAATGTAAAATCTGGCATTTGTATGATCTACTATAAAACACAGACTGATAAACTCACCATTTATTTTACACCGTTTTTTACATTTTTTGGGGGGAATTTAGTTTTACACAGCATAATAAATACGCCCTAAAGTCAGTGGTGTAACTAGATGTTACTGGGCCACATAGCAAATTCATTTTAGGGCCCGCAACATATTGAGAGGTTGCCCTGTTTTACCAATATATATTGTAATGGTTTATTAATTAGGGCCTCATGGGGCCCCTTATACCTCCTGGGCCCCCCTGCAGGCGCAGGGTCTGCTTCCTCTGTAGTTACGCCCCTGCCTACAGTGTACTGCTACTCAAAAAACCCATGAAGATCATTTGTTAATATTTGAACATGTGATGGAGTGACAAAGCATGTCCAGGGTCAGACTGGGCCGACGGGACAACAGGAAAAAACCCGCTGGGCACCACGCTCTGCTGCTGCCATCTTAATTCTCAGATATGACTGTCCCTTTATGCCTTTTCCCACTGGCCCTAAATAGTCAACTAATATTTAGAACAGTCCATGGTCCAAGTTTTTTGAGAATTCTGCAAAATAACAATAGTGATAACAATCCAGAGAATTTCTGTTCCCTTGGAAATGGATTTAGTTACAAAAATGTTCCTCCCCCTTCGTCCCCTAAAGCCTTTTTTTTATAAAATAAAAAATCATTGAATATGTACTCAAAATACTATTTAATTCAAAACATGTGTTGAATATTAAAGAGAATGATTGTTTAAGTGTGTAGAATAAATCAGAAAATATTGAGTATGTATTAGATATCACAAAAAAAGCTTTGTCTGCCAGAAAAACACTGAAGAAAGGTTATTGCAATATCACTCTAACTCAGATAAAATATTATTAGAATAAAGGTATGGGACCTGTTATGTAGAATGCTTGGGACCTAGGGGTTTCCAGATGAATATTTCTGTAATTTGGATCTTCATACCTTAAGCTATCGATTAACTACTAAAAATCATGTAAACATTAAATAAACCCATAGGCTGGTTTTGCTTCCAATAAAGAATATGTAATAACTTACCCCGGTGGGCTAGTGTGAAGGGGTCAGCAGGGACGCCTGCAGCTTCTCCTCAGCGTATCTCCTCTATTTAAAGGCACGTGTGTGGCCGTCATGACGTCAGCGCGCAATGGCGCGAAATTCAACCGCTTAAGAGGGATTTCAATGTGTAAATTCTTTGCCCGTGATAGGTTCTATTCTAGTGAGTTCCTGGGTGCTATTTCTGCTGATCTGTGATATCTGATACCTGTTGTGACCACTGCCTGTTTTTGACTATCCTGACCTCTGCCTGGTAACCGATTCTTCTGTATCCGTACCCCTTCTGATTGATCTCCTGGTTTGACCCTTGCCTGTCTAACTCCGCTTGTACTCCACCTGCCCTGACCCGGCCTGATTTGACTATGCCTTCTATTTACTTCTTGTACTGTGACCTTCTGCCCAAAAGACTTTGCTTTACCGTCCTGCCCCTTTACTCGTCCAGAACCCTTATCTTGGCACCTCCCGAGGTGAAAGGCGGCTGTTAAAGGCAGAAGCAAGAGCCGTGAACAGGGTGCTTAGCATCGGTTCTGGATTTAGGGTACCGACCGTGACAGAATAATTATATCTTAGTTTGGATCAAGTACAAGGTACTGTTTTGTTTTTACAGAGAAAAAGGAAATCATTTTACAAAATTTGGATTATTTGGATAAAATCAAGTCTATTGGAGATTCAGATCTTTATGGATAGTGGGTTTCCGGATAATGGATCACACACCTTACATTTTTATGCAGATTAGAAGGTGTGTGGGCAGGTGGGCAAATAGTATAAAAATAAGATTGATGGTCAAAATTACTAAATGATGGTGAATGGCTAAAAAAGCAAGGTGCAAATACTGAAAAGACACAAAAGTATTGGTATATCAATGTGTGTCATCTCCTGGTGACGAGTCGGTTTTCTCCGTTTTTTTCAATTATGGAGCGCTGATCCTCATACCTTGTGTGTATACTTAAATATATGTATACTGTATATAGTACAAGGGTTGGACTTGATGGACATTTGCATAATTTGACTAAAAATAATGATATAACTTTGTAACTTTGAAGCCAGTATAATTTTTTCTGTTGTCCTCTAAATAATCCAGTAGTGGAGCAGGTTTTATTTGGACAAAACTGATGAACTTTAGAGACCTTTATTTTTTAACCCTCAACTACTATGTGACATGCTATTACTAGTTTCACAGCAGAGACAAATAATATTTAATAATATTCCCAACACAAAACAGATCTGCAGCTCCAGCTTTTGTTTAATTTCCATATAAAGCAATTGTAATAAATTGTCATGCTCAAAAGCTGAGTCAAAAAAAAGATAAAAGACTTTTTCCTAGGAAGATGAAAATAGAGTCAAAAGGGCAAAGAAAAGGAAAAAAGTGCAGTGGAACTGCCAAGGTAGAAAAATAACAGACACAAAGGACAGCAGAAACAATGATAGAAATAACATTTTTTCTACATTGACATTGTTATTAATGTACTGTATGAGTCGGTTCTTTATGTTCTTGGCTATAATCATTCGTTAAATCACACACAAAATAAATTCACTCTTTTTTGAAAATTGTTTGTCTTTTCAAAATACAGTATCATATGAAGACTATATTACTTGTATGACATCATCAAATAACATCCTTTCATTTCTATTCAAGGTATAATTTTTTCCACATCTGTACCTGTTTTGAAAACGCTGTATCAGTGAATAGTTGTGATTTAAAATGATGAATATTAGAGGTTGGATTGCTATTGGGAACAAAACAACATTGTGTGTTACATAAAGAAAAAAACAGATTGGCTTGCAGTTATTAGTCAGTATTCTGCTCTGCTTCTTATCAACTAGTTTTTGCACGCTCACAAAGACAGAACTAAAATATCAATTGGAATCAATGAACTATCTGTACATAATAAACATTTTACATGTTATTTATCATCTGTGGCATCAGTGTATTTTCATTCTAGGTGTCCATATATATTTAGTAAACTCTTCTAATGACATACTTCAATTTGTGTCTTAATGCATGATTAAATATGTGAAGGCATATGAAATTGCATTATTAAAGTCTAGAGATTATAATGTGTGTTGCACATAAAATGTTGTCCCTGGGTAAAATATATAATGAAGCAACAAAATTCTTAGTGAATTAGAGAAAAGTGAGTGCAGGACTGGCAATACCAGGGATGACTTTGACATTGTTGTCCACGGACAACAGGGACGTAACTACAGAGGAAACAGACCCTACAGCTGCAGGGGGGCTCTTGAGGTAAAGGAGGCCCCATGAGACCCTAATTAATGAGCATTTTAAATACATATACTGGGTAATACAGAACAACCTCTAGATATGTTGGGGGCCCTAAATGTAATTTGCTGTGGGCCCAATAACATCCAGTTACGCCACTGATGGACAAACAATCCCTGTTTGAGGGCATGCTTTAGTAGCTTGAGGCACTAAATGTCCTGTGTCCTTAATATATTGATAATGGATGAGTGCAGAGGCTCTTTTGTCTTTGTTCCAGCAAGCTTATAAACAAGTGTCCATATAGAAAAATATTGAGATCCCCTTGCTACACTCCAAATGCTTTATTGTAGTAATTCGATTGTACATACAACTTTTCTATCATGTCCCTACAGAATATCACATTGGTTTATTTTAGTGATGAATGATTCTGCCCTGTTTCACTTCTCCGAAAATTCACTAACCCGCGAAAATTCCTTTTTTTTTGCCACAAATCTTTTTAAGTACAATACATTGAAGTCTATGGGCGTTTTTTGCCACGAACCAAAGTAAAAATCTAGCTCATCGATATTTATTATGCTTCTCTTATACAAATGAAAACAGAAACAATACAGTATAAGGGAATTCCATATGTCAAATGAGTTTTATATGCAGGATATTTCCAAGGCAAACTTTAAGTAGAGCATTTTGTGTTGAGAAGAAGATATTTGAGAATATACTATACAATGATAATACAAGCAATGAACACTGGATAAAACTTTCCTAATATCAATGCATGCCTAGTACAAAGAAACAAAAATAATATTTCTACATATTTTCCAGTTGTGTAATTCTTCCAGAAAGCATGTCACCAGTTAGAACATTGCGTTTTTAGACCGGTCACTGTAGCTTCCAGTACATTTGGTGCTTGAAACAGATAGTGGAGCATTATTTAATATCTCTTTTAGGTTAAAAAAATCTATGACACAATAATTTCATGTGAAACGCTCTGTATGGGAAGGGGGCTATTTCAATATTTAGGCAAGCCTTTTCTCAGCACATTGTTGTTAACCTCTCATTTGTTGAAATGGAGGAAGGGCATTCTTAACCATTTCATGCAATAACTTAGTGATAAAAAAATGAAAGTATACAGTAGGTGTTTAAATCCAATAGACATAGCTAGAGAATGCATTATGATATGATATATGTAAGTATAGACAGTTATGTAAATATTGTATATGCCTTGCTAGGCAATGCATTATGGCATCATAAAAATGAAAGTATGCATTACATGTTAATGAATTATAATATTCAAAGCATACATTAAATCAGTGGCTATGCCTGATTAGACATTGCTTTATGATATTATAAGAAGTAATCATTATGAGTTTTCATTCTGACTGTCTAGAGGAGGACATTATAAGCCTGATTAAAACAAAGGCAGTGTGCAAAAACAGGTGCCTTCCTTATATGTAGAATTGCATACGTAGGTCTCTGCACTTCTTTTTGAAGCACTGATTGAGAACTCGTGGTAACCCCATGACTGTAAAGCTGCCTGTGTTTAGCAGTGCTGTACTTATGAGGGGTTAGAGGGGGAGGTGCATGGATTTAAAGATGAACATAGGGAGCAACAGGTTGCATGTCTTGCACTTGCACAGTTGCCATAAATGACCCATATGATATAAAAATAATCAGGGCAGACAGTTCTACATTAGCATACCTCCCAACATTTTGGAAATAGAAAGAGGTGAAAATGTTTGGACCACGCCCATTTTTGTGGCCATACCCCCTAATTACCAATTTTGGCAGGTTATGAAAGTAGGAACATATTTCTGTGGTTTTTATGTGTTATTACAATTCTGCTAATGAAGGTGAATTGCCCTTTAAGCTGCAAGTCAAAGTTTCCCCAAGAGACCTGTTTATCTTAAATTGTTACAATTGTTTCTTTGCTTATCCTAAATTGTTATAAAAGTATCTATGTTCATCTGCATTGTATACTGGGCTCTGGGCCAAAAGTCAATTAAGTTTTATAAACTTTGTATGTTTTTCTGACTGTTCAGTGCAAAGGAACAAAGAGAAAGTCAGGACATTTCAGTAAGAAACCCAGGACTGTGGGTTGAGCTGTCAAAATCGGGACTGTCCTGCAAAAAACAGGACATTAGGGAGGTATGCATTAGTGCCTGACTAGGCAATGTCTGAGGGCATTATAATGACAAACGTTTGTAGGTTAGAGCAACCACATACCCAGGCTCTTAATTTAATCACAGTCCACTGCTTGTTCTAGGGGAAGCAGTGCCCTACCAATAACAAAATGAAAGAAGACTGACTGGAACAACACAAATCAAGCAGTGAGAGGTCTCCCTTGCATATATTAGGTCACATACAACATTTTGTGGGCATGACCCTTCATCAGGTATACAGACCTGATGAAAGATGAGATTAAATAAAGTGCCAAATTACAAAATATACACTTATAAATGTAGGCAAAAAACCCATCTGAAGCCTCACCAATTTGCCTCAGAGGGGGAAAAAATCCTTCCTGACTCCAAAATGGCAATTGGACTAGTCCATGGATCAACTTGTACTATGAGCTATCATAATCATAACCCTGTTTTCCCTCACTTGCTAAAAAGCAATCCAACCCCTTCTTAATAGGGATGTAGCGAACCGCCGCCGATGTGTTCGCGAACGCCGTTCGCGAACACCGGCATAATTTGCGAACTGTTCGCGAACTGTTCGCGAACTTCGATCATCCGAAAATCGTTCGATTCGAACGATCGAAGGATTTTAATCGTTCGATCGAACGATTTTCGTTCGAATCGAACGAAAATCGTTCGATTTTAGCGATCGAATGGTCGAATGGGCGACCGATTTTGACGCGAACGCCTATTGGCGAACGTCGCGCGACGTTCGCGAACTTGCGGCGGACGCGAACAGTCGAAGTTCGCGCGAACTAGTTCGCCGGCGAACAGTTCGCTACATCCCTACTTCTTAAAGCTATCTAATGTATCAGCCTGTACAACTGATTCAGGGAGAGAATTCCACATCTTCACAGCTCTCACTGTAAAAAACCCCTTCCGAATATTTAGGCGGAACCTCTTTTCTTCTAATCGGAATGGGTGATCTTGTGTCAGCTGGAAAGACCTACTGGTAAATAAAGCATTAGAGAGATTATTATATGATCCCCTTATATATTTATACATAGTTATCACATCACCCCTTAAGCACCTCTTCTCCAGCGTGAACATCCCCAATTTGGCCAGTCTTTCCTCATAGCTAAGATTTTCAATACCTTTTACCAGCTTAGTTGCCCTTCTCTGCACCCTCTCTAATACAATAATGTCCTGTTTGAGTGATGGAGACCAAAACTGAACGGCATATTCTAGATGGGGCCTTACAAGTGCTCTATACAGTGGAAGAATGATGCCATGCTCCCGTGAATCATTGCCCCTTTTAATACAGCTCAAGACCTTATTTGCCCTTGATGCTGCTGACTGGCACTGCTTGCTACAGCCAAGTTTATCATCTACAAGAACTCCAAGGTCCTTTTCCATAATGGATTTGCCTAGTGCAGTCCCATTAAGGGTATAAGTGGCTTGGATATTTTTACATCCCAGGTGCATGACTTTACATTTATCAACATTGAATCTCATTTGCCACTTAGCTGCCCAGATTGCCAGTTTGTCAAGATCGTGTTGCAAGGATGCCACATCCTGGATGGAATTGATTGGGCTGGATAGTTTTGTGTCATCTACAAACACTGATACATTACTTACAACACCCTCCCCTATGTCAATAATGAACAAGTTAAATAAAATTGGAGCTAATACCGAGCCCTGCGGGACCCCATTAAGAGCGTTACTGTAGAGAATGTCCCATTAACAACCACCCTCTGTACCTGATCCTGAAGCCAGTTTCCAATTCATGCGCAAATGACTTCATTAAGCCCAACAGACCTTAGTTTAGAAAGCAGTCGTTTGTGGGGCACAGTATCAAACGCTTTGGCAAAATCCAAATAGATCACTAGTATGAGCATAATACCATGCTACAAAGTGTCTAAAACCGTCCTTATGGCACTTTTGCTTAGCAGGGTGTTGACTGAAAGTGAGGTAGCTTGGCCAGACTGCATGCAGGCTATATAGATCATAGGTAAGTACCGTCATCCCACTTACTCGTGGTAGTATCCATTACCCTTCATCTGACAGCACTGAAGGAGTAAAATGACTTTAGCTGTGAGAGTGACAGATATATAACAACATGAGGAAGAGCAGACCAATGACACTTTAAAATACTACAAACCATTTTTATGAAAACAGAGGCAATATGCTCTGCACATTGGACAACAGATTTATTGTAGCCATTATTAGTTCAAAGAACAGTTTAAGCAATATATATAAATAAAACCTGTACTTCAAAGTACAGCTAGCATTTATTTCACAATATGCGTCTGTTGTAAAATCCTTTTAGCTGATTAACAAGATGTGGGTCTGCAATTTCTGGAACAGGGTTTGTTCGAAGTAGTCATAAAGAAAAGTTAAAATGTGGATTCCTGACATTTTTCCCCAAAGGCCAGCAATACAGCACTACCATTGTCCGATCTGTGCGACACACAAGATCTTTAAATGTAATGTAATATATATTGAATGTCAGGTATTAGACAAAAATGTCTGCCTTTTATAATATTCTTTACTGCACATTGTAATCTGAGCGCCTTTGGAAAGTGAAAATCATTATTATTTGGCTGAACAAAAATACAAGTCCCTTAACATAGAAGCCACAAATACCAAGGGTTAATTGCACAATTTGAGGCACAAGTACAATTTGAAGGTCAATCGGGTTTTTCTGTAAACATTTGGTATGATCTGGAAGGGATTTCATACTTCTGATTGACTGCACCTCATTAATCCCATCCTAAATGGGTCTAACCATAGCACATTTTCTGCAAATAGACACTCCAATGCAAACAAAACAACCATTTTAGCATAACTGTGCTTATTACACAGTCCAGCAAAATTGCTACAGCTCCCATGGTAACACAATGTAGTATTCTAATCGGAACAGTTCTTGGCTAACTAATGATGTTTAAAAGAACTCTCACTATAAACACTGGAAATGAATGCATGACCTTGAAAGCCACTCAGTCATTAAATACATCAGTCATTAAATGTATCTAGCCTTACCATTTATTATGTTTAAAGTATTTCTTGGGTGAGACATCAGCAGACTTAAGCTAACAAACAAAAAAAAATGAACGAATTGCTGCTTACCATCATCTGTGAGACTGAAGAATAATTATGAATGTATTTTTTAATAGAGACAAATATTTCTTGTTGAATTGTGATTGGTTTAAATCATAGCTAAGAGAAATAGTTTTACCATAGCTTTTTGTAAGTTCTACAGACTCTTTAAAGGGGTTGTTCACCTTAAAATTACCGTAACTTTTAGTATGATGGAGATAGTGATATTCTAAGACAGTTTGCATTTAATTTTTCATTATTTGTGGGTTTTGAGTTATTTAACTGTTAATCAGCAGCTCTCCAGTTTGATTGCTAGGGTCCAAATTATTATTGCAACTATGCATTGATTTGAATAAAAGACTGGAATATGAATAGGAGATGGTCTAAGTTGAAAGATCATTAATAAAATGTAGCAATACTGTAACAATACATTTGTATCAATACAAAGCATTTGTTTTTAGATGGGGTCAGTGACCCCCATTTGAAAGCTGGAAAGAGTCAGAAGAAGAAGGCAAATAATTCAAAAACTATACAAAATAAATAATGAAGACCAATTTAAATATTGCTTAGAATTGGCCAAAGACTTTTGGCTTGCTGACCCTCAGAAGTGTTATATACACCCACCTCTTTCTAATGATGCCCCTTGCTTTTTGTGTAAATGTATTATTAACAGTACAGTATTGTATAGCACGCCATGTGATAAGGAAGGTTAAGGCAAGGTGACAAGAACAATTGAGGTCTTGTGTAAAGCAGATTTTGCAAGCAGTGTTAACTGACAAAACAAGAGGAAATACAGTTTAACCCCAGCACAGCAAAGGCTGTTGGGGTATTCTGGGACTTATAATCAAAATTGGATTGCAGAAATAGTTTAATGATATCCAGTCCGGGGGGCAAATTTACTAAAGGGCGAACTGGCTAACGCTAGCGAAAACTCGACAGTGTGACATCATTTCGTTACTTTGTCGATTTACTAATGGGTGCTGGCGTAAATTCGATATCGAAGTGGACCTACTCTAGCGCTACTTCACACCCTTAAGCCAGGCGAAGTTGCGCTATGGTGAAGGGACATAACTACGCTAATTCACTAACTTGCGCATTTTACTGAACGTTACCTCTTGCGCCAGACTTGCCTTCGCCAGCTCAGACCAGGCGAAGTGCAATAGAGTAGATAGGGCTTGCTTCAAAAAAAGTATTTTACTTTTTTAAGGGCGATAGGCTGAAAAAGATTGTAATTTTTTTATGGGGGTACCCTCCCCCCCGGGGTACCCTCCCCCCCTACATTTCCTAACATATGGCACCTAAACTAAACAGTGGGCACATGTATAGGGCAAAATAACAACTCAATTTTATTTTATGAAGCTTTCCCAGGCTTGTGTAGTGTAATGTATTTGCTGCTACATATACGTCCATTGTACTTTAACTTGGCGCCGTATGCAAATTAGGCGTCGCTAGCGTAACTTCGCTTTGCTTGACAAATTAATGGTAGCACAACTTCGCTACCTTTCGCCTCCCTGAGCACAACATCAGATTTTAGTGAATTAGCAGGGCCCTGGCGAAACTTCGTCTGGCGAAGTGCGATGAAGTGCGGCAAAGCCAACGCTGGCGCAAATTCACCCATCACTATTTTTAATGCGTTTCCAAGACTTTCTTCTCTCATTACACTTGCATGTGAAAAAGGTGGTGCAGAATCAGAAAAAGAGGATAAATGACAAAAGAATGTTAAGACTATATAATACAAATGTTTACTAAAAAAAAATCCAGTCCTATTATTACCAAAACCTAGAGTTATTCATTGTTGTATGCAAGACTATCACAGGTTTTAAAAATGTCAGACATGAGGCTGATGTGGCCTACTGTAGTATAATTAGGGTTGTTCTGCTCTGTGTTTTTTCGTATAGTGATTAGTAGGGTTATATAGGTATATAGGGTTATATATATTTTTTGTCTTCATTTTTTGCTGTCCATATGAATCTGTCGCAGTACACTTGAAGTAAAAATCCACAAGCTGTAGATGTGCATGTAGCACTAGCAGGACTTATCCATGCAGATAGATTTCTCTATAATTGCTGATATGGCATATTGCTTAGGTTACATAGCCTACCCAGCAGGGAACGTTCTCACCCCAAATACATAGTTACTGTAATCCTCTGGTAGACCCAGAGTCCATTCCAAGAAGTAGAAACTGACACTGACGTAAAAACCTGTTTTTTCAAAATGTATCAGTTAATAGTGTTCCTCCAGTAGGAGCCTGAACTGAATTGTTTTTCTATTTATTTTGAAATCTGGGCTAGACATGTTGCCAGTTTCCCAGGTTCCCCCAGTCATGTGACTTGTGCATTATAAACTTCAGTCACTTTTTACTGCACAGCACGTTGGAGTGATATCACTCACCTCCCTTTACCCCCAAGCAGCCCATCAACAGAACAATTGGAAGGTAACCAGATAACAGCTCCCTGACTCCTGCATTAGTAAATATGCTCACATGCTCCACCCAGTGGTATATATGAGAACAGCACTCAATAGTAAAAATCTAAGGGGTATATTTATCAAAGAGTGAAGTTAATAGTGAAGTTCCGCCACTAGAGTGAAATGCCGCAACTCCCCATTCATTTATATGGAATTTTTAAAGGCGTATTTATCAAAGGGTGAACTTTCACTTTCACCCATTGATAAATACGCCTTTAAAAATCCCATAGAAATGAATTGAGAGCTGCGGAATTTCACTCTAGTGGCGGAACTTCACTCTTTGATAAATTTACCCCTGAGTATGCCTAATCCAAGTTGCAACTCCTCCAGTTACAGTGAGTAGGAGAAACAATAACTTGCCTGAAAGTAGTTCCATAGTGAAGTGCTGGCTCTTTCTAAAAACTCATGACCAGGTACAATGACCTGAAATGGCTGCCTACTCACCAATATAACAACTAAAAAATACATTTATCAGTTCAAGAATAAAATTTTAAATGACAGAATGAATTACATGCAATGTACACTGTGTACATTAGTAATAACTGCTATACCAGAAAAATCAGGATATAATCACTTTAGTTTATGATTTTATTACTATTTTAATAGCTGAAGTAGTAAGGCATCAGTTTACAAAAATGCATATAAATTGCCTATAACTGACTGCCCATTAACCATACTCTCCAGGTGCTGATAAAAATTGGTGGCGGTATTGTTTTTATTAAGTAACAATTTTAGCACTAGTCTTTAATAAACCTTGTGAAACACCTTACATAGCATGTGATGATAAGCCATAACAGATATACAGTATGTCTGCTTCGAAAATTTGCAATTACAATTTTACTGAGCATTTGTCTAGCACAAGTCAGGTACAGGTTCTTACAATATCAGTCACAACTGGATAAAAAAGTACCCCAAGTACAACTGCTTGTGCAAATGAATGGGGTAGTTGAAGTGCAAGACAAAAACATGTTGCCACCATCATATTCTAAGAAAAAGATGACCAGGTTAATTGTTGTTGTCTATTATACTATTAAAGTAATAAATGATGTGGCTTGTTCGGTGGAATTCTAAAAGCAGGTCATTGTGATATGTAGAAATGCCAAGCATGACAACATCTGCCTTTCTGAGAATTTTTATCCTCAACTAATTAAATCCACTTGCACACTTCTTTAAAAATCAGAGTAAATTGGTTAATGTAGGGACTGAAGATTAACCTTTCTTCTGTAAACAGCCGCATCTGCAGACTATAAATCAACCCCTCTCTTGCTAAATATCCACTGAGATGAAAAGTATAGTATAAATTATACACTGCTCCTATAGTGTATGAAAGAAAATGGAAAATTACAGAAAATCCTCAGTGTTTAGTAAATAAGTTAAGGTAATAAAACCATTAACGCAAAATTCACATTGTTGTTGTGACCCAGCTGAGTAAGCTGTTTTCATTGTGGTATTTGGGTATGTGCATTATATAACCATCGTTTTTTTGCAGGGGGGCCGGTGCACTCTAGTTACACAACTCCGTAAGAGTCCAGGTGGGTGCAATAGAGACCATCCTCTTTTGGATTACTAGCAAAGCTGAGCATGCCAAGCCATCTGTACCTCAACTATTTTTATCAGTTATCACAAGGTCGTGAGCTCTAATCACAGTGCGCCGTGGGCCCATAACTATGTGTTTTAGCTGCTTGGAAATGGGAAAGTGCCCTTGGGATATTAGTGGAATCCTGAAAAGTACAAACAGGTACTTGTGCTTAAATATGCCTCTTGCATAAACTTGCTCTGAGCTCTGTGCCAACCCGGACTTCTCTGATGAATATTGCGCAAGTGCACCTGTTAATGTTAAGACCTATGGAATTACTTCAACCCTGGATGTAATGGTAATACCAGTGTCCCCACCATGGGTTGCATCATTAGCTAGAGATCTGCAGCAAAGAAATCACATGCTTATTAATTCCCTGTGCATTAAAGCAGCCCAGAAGTGATGCCATTGCCACTTTGATAATACTAGCCAAAACTGATTTACAGAAACATGAACATGTATTGGAGTGCATTTTGGCTGCAGTGTGGGAAAAAGCATGCAAATTTGTGTCCAAAAAGGTGTACTTTGCACACAGCACTGCAATCATTTATGCTCCTTGCATTCATAAAAATCCTTACTATGGTGTTCTAATTTACTATGGTGGTCTAAGTGTAGGCAGCTGCAGAAGTTCAATTTCCCATTGCAATCATAGACTGATCAAAATGAATTACTGATTGGTAGCTATCGGCAACTGTGCTTGCACAATTTAAGACACATCTTTGTAAATCAGGATGTTTATGTGATGTGTGATAGTTATGCATAGATTTCTTTTTTCAGTTTCATGTAATTTATTGTGACTTTTATCACTCACCACAGATAGGACATATATAGCACTTCAGCATTTCTGAATAGCCAATGTCATTTTAATATATAAGTGATCCACGCATAGACAGAAATTAACAGGTGTTGAAAAAAAAGCAATTATGGCAACTACCAATCAGGCTTCCTTGGCATGTTAACAAATATTTTATTACCAATGCTGTGATAGCATCATTATGGAAAATGTGACTTTCAGTAAGAAAAATGTTTTATTACCGTTTGAATCATGAGCTGGAAAGTATAAGATTAAGAGATAGGTTTAACATTTTTCTGGTTATCTAAGATTGTGTTAGAGATGTGGAGAAGGTTTGGAAGTTTCCTTTCCCAGTTTTGCTGACACACTGATGAATTAGAATGAGTATAAGAACTGACAGATTTACAAAGGCTATAAAACCTAATGGTAGGAAATAATAATAACATGGAGTAACTATCAAAGCAGACTTTTTCATGGCTCTTATGCAAAGCTAAAATGGCTTCATCACCATCATACTCTTTTTGATTTTGCAGCTTATTCTAATGTTCGTCTTTCAAAATTCAGTGTTGGCTCTATTGCTGCCTATGGCTGAGTAAAATGTCGGCATTGATCCAATATTCCGCAGATACCTGGCCCAATTCACGTCTCTATTTTATGTAGCCTGTTTTTTTTTTTTGCCAGACTGCCCTTAAAAATAGCTCTAAAAGCTCACTAAACCAACATTATCAATCATGATGAGAGTCAAGAATTCGAGAAATATCTGCAAACAGGACTTTTCTCTTCAACATTTAAGGCTATTCTTTAAAGTGCTATTCTTAATTTTCTACCCACAATGCAATGTTGTACCAACCATTCCAATGTTTCTGCACTTCAAAATGTATGCCTGCCGCACAAGATCCTGGCAAATTGTACTCCCTCTTTTATTAATGAGGTCCATTGGGGGGCATGGTGTTGATGAGGACATTTCAGACATGATTCTCCATGTGACAAATGGAATTCAAATGGCACTGCCAAAAGGATCCCTTGGTCAATGCAGTTGTAAGCACAGGGCCATGTTGTGCATGCTGTACCTTCTGTCCTGTGCCTTATGCAACAAAGTAGGCACAACTACCAAATCAGCTCCAAGTATAGAGGAGCTTGTAAAGGCAAAATCATATTAATGGATTTTAACTCCCTCATTTTAGTGTGAACTCATAATGCATCAAAATCAGATTACATTTTATGGTGGGGCTTGTAGATTCCTTTCAGTTTTCTAAACCTACTAAAATATACTTAAGGCCTGTTTTATGCAATATATTTTTATAGAGACCTACATTGTTTGAGGGGTATAGTTTTCCTTTAACAACTATGAAAAAAGCGAGGCAAAGTATTAAAGCATTAAAAGGTTCTCTTAGTTAAAAAAACAAACCCTTGGCTCTTCTTGCTGAAAAGCATGCACACAAATAAACAGAGGCCTCTGTGTCAACTCTATACAAGATGCTGAAGCCTGTTGCCACTTGTGATATATTCTATGTTTTAGATCTGTCTTCAACAAGAATCAATACATCATACATCATTTATGACTTCTTGAGTGCAGCATTTCTTAATTCAATTCATATACACACACACACACACACACACACACACATATATATATATATATATATATATATATATATATATATATATATATGAATTGAATGAAGAAATGCTACACTCATGTGCATTTATTCATCTGCAAAACCAGTCTAAAAAGACCTGAAACCAAAGACCTCAACATCAATAGTCTAACAAAGGATTTTACATCAAGGTGTAGTCAGTTGTGATACAGTCTACCTTTTGGTCTCAATTGGAATCATCTTCAAGAAGGAAGGAAGACTGAAATATCCATTTTATTTATAAAGAGATGCAGATTTAGTTCTTTAGGTTTCTAACTTTTATCCTTTTATAATATACAAAATTTAGGTTGTCCCAAACATTTTAATAAATATATCTAAAATGCCATTTGTCAAGGTCATTGTCAAAGGTTTCAAAGTAGACCAACACATTAGTACATTAAATAAAAAGCACTTTCTTAACTTAATTAAAAGGTGTCCATTGCACTAAATAATTTTCCCCCAATAATAGAGCCCGCATGCTGGTTGGAGGTAACAGCCGGTTTTTTTTAAAAAAAATTGACACCGCTCACACCGGGAGCTCCGGCTCAGAGAGCATTGGCATAATGAGCTTCTGCTATCATGGGTGTCATAGCACTGTCATGGGGGCAATTTTGTAAAGGAAAACTACTGTTACACCACTATAAGCAGGCACCTTTGGTGGGGGAAAATATTTTACCATAACAGGTGCCCTTTAAGGACCTTGCTTTACTTCCAATGCCAATTTGATTTTTGTTACGTCTATCCATGATATTTCAATAAAAAAGTGAGTGCAGCTATTATTTTTACTTTATATAATGAATAAAGTACCCCATATTGTAAAATATAAGAATAAGTCACCGAGGAGTTCCATGATCATACAGGTCATGGAACTCCGAGGTGACTTCTAAAATCCTCATATTTTCCAACAAGGAAAGTATTGTTTTAGCCCTCACTGGCTTTCACTGGACACAAATCACAGAATCTTCTCTGGGGCTTACTCAAGACAAAAAGTCTCCTGGGAGGGTTTTCTCTCTTCCTCTCCAGTCCTTTTGGAGCTCTCTCCAACACAGGGGGAATCACAGCTGCACACAGGCACTTTCCCTCCACTCAAGGAGGTTCTCACGTGGCCCCACACCCTCCTCTACTCTGTGAGGTATCCAGGGGAAGAAGCTCTGAGGTGTAGACCCACACCTCCTTTTAACTACAGCTCATCTGTATCTAATTACTTAACTGCCTCTAGCTTGGCATCTGCCTACTGGAGCAAGGAATGGAAGCCCACCATGCTCTCTTCCATTCACTCCAGGGACCCATTATCCAGCTTTTCCAAAGATGGTTCAGAATTAAACAGCATTACTTGCTGCAGCCACAAAAAAGGTTGCGCAATACAGTACCATTTTTGTCTGAAATACAGTAGAAACTCAAGAAATGAATTTATGAAAAAAATTATATTCATTTAGATATTTTGGGATTTTATGATATTTTATAAGCCCTATATTGTAAGTTTACCTACCAAGCTTACATAGATAAATACTGTATGCTTAGTACTTATCCATGTGTATGAAGCAAAACATATTTTTTAGAACAAAATAGTTAATAGATGTGCTACTTGTAGCAACCCAGCTGTTGCAGAACTATTGCTACTCACAGAATCTTTTATCAATTTCAGGAAATGTAATCGGGCAACAGCTGGAGAGCTGCACCGGCTGTAATTCTCTGCATTATACTGTTTAAACAGTAAAATGTATCAAAGTAGTCACTTGCTGTTATTTTCATCTGTGTTCTCAAATGAAAAGAAAATAATCTTTTATGAGAAACAGATACATTGGAGGATCAGCATTGCTCCAAAAGAACAACTTATCAGTGATCAAACCTAATACAAAGGTAAATAATGAACTGCATTTTTATCATTTTACATAAAAGTAGGTTTTTTTACAAGAAGTACTGTTTTCTTATTTGCATTTGATTTTCTAAAAGGTGTCATGTTTTACTGAATTTCATGAGCCAAATCCAGACAATCTCCAGCATTGTCTTCTTTATTAAAAAAAAAAAGCAAAAAGTACTATGTTTTGGTAAGAATTAAAGAAATGGAGAGAAGGCAGAAAAGGAAAGGCAATTCAGGATAGCTGCCAGGATGCTGAAGGCAAAAACTAAAACTAAAACACATACCAAGGTATAAGTAAATGATTTATAACAGGCTACATATGCCAGTGAACCAGAACTCTTCAGGGAGAAGCACATCTATAAATACAAGATACTTAGCTAAAGTATCTTGTTGATGTAGATAAAAGTGCTTAGGTCGGGTGGGAATTCACAACAAAATAATGGACCTAGCAAAGTCAATTGCAGTGAATTTACAAAAAAAAAACCCTTGCAAACTTGCATAGAAACTGAATCATTTAGAAAATGGTGTAAAACATATGTTGCTTTTTACACTTTTGCCTTTACAGCCACTTCTAAACATTTTAAATTATGATCTACATAATGTTGTGGTAAGGTCACCCAGATTCAACATGCCACACCCTTTTGTCATCATGCAAACTGTTGGTATGCTTCATTATTCTCCTTTGAATTGAAATACAATATAAAGCATAAAAAACTGCTTTATAGTGATGAGCGAATCTTTTTTGTCCAAATGCATTAAAATCAATGAGCATTTTTTCTTATGGCAACTTTTTTGTTCAAATACATTAGGGTGGTGGCACACAGGGACATTAGTCGCCAAACGACCAAATCCATCCAACCGGCGATTCGCATTCTTGCCAGCAAGAAGGCATTTGGGGAGATTACTCGCCCGCAGTAGAGAAAATTTGTCACCATGTGCCACCACCCTTAAAGTCAATGGGTATTTTTTCTTATGGTGACTTTTTTATCCCTGTGAATTTTTCTATGGCAGATTTTTTTGCCGCAGTTTCGTAGAAAAAACTACTGAAACGGCTGAAAATGTGCTCATCACTACTGATTTATTATTATAAAACCATTTCCATGACAATGGTCAGCTGATCTATGTCGTCCATTGCCATGTCAACATCTGGAAACATTGATGGAATAATTTACTATGAGCAGGTTAAGATGCAAAGTGAAAAAGCAGGCACCACCATGTTTTTGCACTTTGCTCCCTGGCCTGCATAAAGGAAAAAATGCAACAGATCTCTGAACTCCAAAACACAGACCTGCATTTGCCAGATGAATACAGCACTGCCTGCAATGGGCAAAGCTGGATCCATGATGGGTATGGGAAGGTACATCCCCCAACCAGTTTAGGGGATGTTCTATGTGGAAACAGTGATGCATGGAATGTGATACTCACAAATGCAGATTATATATGGATGAAAACAGTTCAAAGGTGTTTTAAGAAGTATGTTGACCATTGAGCATGCAGACAGAAGGTAAAAGTGCATTCTGTAAATCAGCTATGAGTACAGTCCTGTTTATTATATCATCTAGTAATCTAGTTATGAAATAAAAGGCACTAAATTTGCCCAGGAGCAGTAACCCATAGCAACCAATCACCAGTTAGCATTTAATGGTCACCTGTTTAAAAGCAAACATTTTATTGGTTGCAATGGGATACTGCTCCTGGACAAACTTACTGCCTGACTTACAATGGGGGTAAGAATTTTAACTATGCTCTTAGCATTCCTTTGGGTTTGGTATAAGAGGGGCGGCTGGAATAATATTAGCTCACAGAAAAAAGCTATTGTTTGCTGAATTTGTGATAATTTGCCCCATGTTAAAAAAATTAACCCCAGCGATATGAGGTATTGCTTCACTCATTTAGGGGCCGATTCACTAACTTCGAGTGAAGGATTCGAAGGTAAAAAACTTCGAATTTCAATGTTTTTTTTGGGCTACTTCGACATCGAATGGGCTACTTCGACCTTCGACTACGACTACAACTTCGAATCGAAGGATTCGTAGTAAAAATCGTTCAACTATTCGACCATTCGATAGTCGAAGTACTGTCTCTTTAAAAAAAAACTTCGACCCCCTAGTTCGCCATCTAAAAGCTACCGAAGTCAATGTTAGCCTATGGGGTAGGTCCCCATAGGCTTGCCTAACTTTTTTGATCGAAGGATATTCCTTCGATCATTGGATTAAAATCCTTCAAATCATTAGATTTGAAGGATTTTATCGTTCGATCGAAGGAATTATCCTTCGGTCGTTCGATCAAACTATCTGCGCTAAATCCTTCGACTTCGATATTCGAAGTCAAAAGATTTTAATTCCTAGTCGAATATTGAGGGTTAATTAATCCTCGATATTCGACCCTTAGTGAATCGGCCCCATAATGTTGCATTTATTCGCGTAAGGAATCCAAAAGAAAATAATTTCCATTTAGTAAGCTTCCCTTTGAGAAGAGATAGAGCATAGAGTACACCATGATGATGAGTGCTCCATATAGAGAGTGAGGGTTTAGGAAATCTATTTAATACTGATGATGGTTTAATTTATGATGGTTTAAGTTGTGCTCACTCTGGCATGGGTAAACCATGCCAGAGTGCTTTTTTGTTAGTCAGCAGATTTTTTGT